>NC_085842.1:169287234-169609109 GCF_035594765.1 Anolis carolinensis
AGGGGAACACCTTTACTTTTACTAGGCTTTTAGAATTGAAGAGGGGCTGTGTAAGTGTTGTACTGTTTTAATTGCATTGTTTATTGTTTAAAAAACATTTTCTTGTGTGCTTAAATATAGTTCTTAGCTTAATTAAGTTTTGATGTGGCCTTTTGCATGTTTTAATTACAATACTTTTAATGTGCAAGCCATCTTGAGTCCCAGTCTTCTCAAAAGGCAGAATACAGATAAAGTCATCAGTAGCAACAAGAACAACTATACTTTGCATTACAAGAGAAATGGCTCACAACAAAATCTGCAATAGTGACTCTCATTAGTAGGTCACACACATTGTCTTGCGATTTGGTGCTAACATTTTGTGGTGAGCCACCAACTTTTCAACCATGATCAACATTCGCCACTAACTCTAGTGGCATAGTACGGCCTCACAGGAAACTTGTATTGCTATTTCAAGCAGTGGGGCTTTCTTCTAGGAATCCAATAGTGCTTTGTTTAACAGCAATATTTTACTGGCTAGAGCTAAGTAACCAAAAGATCTGCAGAAGCACCTCAGGGGAGGGTTCACATGCAAAGTGTGGGTCATGTATTTGCACTCCTGATTTAGATAATATTCTCCAGCCATGGCTAGTAGAGATCTGAAGTATTATTTTTTTTAAAGCTGTTCATCTCCACAGTCAAGATCCAAGCATTTGCCTCACGAGAAGCTTAAACTCTGCAATCTATACAGATGGACTATTCCATGGCACGTTAGCCATGATAGTCATGTATAAATATGTGAATGGATTTCATAAGGAAGAGGGAGAAGGCCTGTTTTCTGCTGCCCTGGAAACTAGGTCTCAGAGCAATGGGTTCAAATTACAGGCTTGAACATGAAGAAGAACTTCCTGACTGTGTGAGCTGTTCAATAGTGGAACTCTCTGCCTCAGAGTGTGGTAGGGGCTCCTTCTTTGGATGCTTTTACACAGAGGCTGGATAGCCATCTTTTGGGAGTGCTTTGATTGTGTTTTTCCTGCATGGCAGGGGGTTGAGCTGGATGGCCCATGTGGGCTCTTCCAACTTTATGATTCTTTGTTTTTCCCAGGACTGTGCTAACCAATAACAATAAGCATAACTTCTTTGTTTGTCTCATGCAGGAACAGGCACGAGGGCAATCCCCATGCATGCTGACTCGAAATTAGTGAGACACCTGAGTAAACATACATAGGACACCATGTACATCCCTGCACTTGGATCTGTAATAGTTTCAATTCCCGTGACCTTTTGAGAAAGGGCCATCAAATCAGTGTTAATCTGGAATTACTGAGGAAAATGGAAGTTGGGATGTAAAACCACAATATCCTGATGAATCCCAGTATTTCTCTGGAAATCCAATGCATTCTTATGGCCATTTGGAAGGGGCCAGAATCTTTGCAGAGGCTGTTCTGGTTTTTCTTTCAGCACCCCCTCCCTCTCAGCAAGCGGCTTAGGGTGAAAGATTCATTTTGACCACAAACTCATATCTGCATGAGTTGTGTGTGATCTATAATTTATAGCAGCATAAAAATTATTGGCTCGTTTTATAGCATGTTTTCCTCTCCCTGTCAGATTAAAATAAACCAAGATTTTCAAATAAGTTATGTAGCATTCTTCACAATATATTGCAAAAAAGGAAAGGAGAGGAAGGACACAAGCCCACAACCCTTTCCTTCCTGATAGACATTTCCCTGCATGCCAAACAAAGATCATGGGATATGGAATATGCTAAAGAAAGCAAAGGGACTAGAACAGAAGGAGGAAAATAGTCAAGAAATGGCCCTGGCTAAGACATTTTGCTGCTTGCTGCTGTTCTTCTATTCTGTGTTTCAAAGCTGACTGAGCTGAACCTCTTTTCAACTGATGGCGATGGAACAGCAAACCACTGGGCCAGCACATAGCACAGGAGAGGGAACCAGTGAAGACCTAGCTCTATCCTCCAAGAGTGTGGAAAAGCCCAGAGGCCCAAAAAAAAAGCAGCTAGTGGGAAGACAGCCACAGCGACTGGTACCACAGCATCTGCCACATGAGACAGCCCCTTCATACTCCCTTATGGTAGTTAGGGTTGGATCTGACATAATGTTGGAAATAGCAACCTTCTACAATCCTCCTGTAATAGTTATTTGCTATGTATGTAATTGAGATAGCTTACTATATTGTGTGTATATATTGGTATGCAGTTTTCCCCTTAACTCTATGTTGTTTAAGATTGTGGGAGGGACTACAGACCATGTGACCAGATCTGGGACTACTCAGACTGAGACTCCATCTTAGAAGTCAGTATAGTTGAGTATAGTATAGTAGTTAGTATGCATCAGTCAGTCAGTACAGTATGTCGTTGAGTTAAGTATGCTGCAGAAGTCAGTCTGCACTCAACATTAGATGTACTCAACATTAATGTACTCGTTATATTAATGTACTCAAGAGTAATGTACTCAACATTACAAGTTAGTTGAGTACAGTATGCATCAGAAGAGGGTGTTAGTCTGTATGCAACAGAGAAGAAACAGAATGCTTAAAGAACAGTCTGTTTAGACTTTGAACCAATAAGCAATGTCCCTGAATGCTGAATACATGACGTTTTGTAAGTAAATCAGCTATGTTAACTTTTAATGGATACTACTTATTTTTGAGTCTCTTGAGATCATGATTTAAAAGCAATATATTTTATGGGAGAGTAGATTTTTTTGGAGGCAAGTGAAATAACACTTCTGAAGATCTGCAATATATTTTATGTATTAAGCATATCTTTGTTCAAAGAGAAAACCAGGGATATCGGTCTGACAACTGAGAAACCTAAATTGCCTTGCATCAATATCTTTACTTACTTAGGCTAGCCCTCGTAGGTCGAGGATGATGGTCCTCCATTTCTGGTGTTTTGGGGGTGTGTCCGTAGGTGGCTGAAGAGTCCTATTCTTGATCCGCATGTTCTCCTGCAGTGAGGACATCGGCTTCCAGGTGGAAAGTGGTCCCGGTCAGGATTGGTTTGATGCGCCTTCCTCTTGGCATGTTTTTCCCTTAAGCCCTCCATTCTTAAGGCTTATGGATATTTACCACTAAGAAGAAGATTGACAATAGTTTTAACTCTTCTCAGGAAGGTCATACTTTACAAAAAAAAGTTATGATTATGCCAAATAGTGGGAATGCCAATTGATCTCCAAAAAGGGTCATGCTTCCAAATGGCTATGGAGATTCTGGTTTTCCAAAAGGTTATGATCTCTAAAAAGTCATGCCTTTCCAAAACATAACGTTTTAAATGGCATCACTGCTGTCTGCTGGCTAGGGTCACCTGATCTTATTGGAGTTGAGGAAGGAATCTCAAGGTGAGAGCATTGCCTTGAAAATTGTAGGTACAATTGGCCCCCTGCATTTACGGGTTTTAATTTCACAGATTTGATTGACATGTTCCCCCGGAAATCTCTGGGTCAGTGGTTTTCAACCTGTGGGTCCTCAAATAGAATCATAGAATCATAGAATAGTAGAGTTGGAAGAGACCTCATGGGCCATCCAGTCCAACCCCCTGCTAAGAAGCAGGAAATCGCATTCAAAGCACCCCCGACAGATGGCCATCCAGTCTCTGCTTAAAAGCCTCCAAAGAAGGAGCCTCCACCACAGTCCGGGGGAGAGAGTTCCACTGTTGAACAGCTCTCACAGTGAGGAAGTTCTTCCTGATGTTCAGGTGGAATCTCCTTTCCTGTAGTTTGAAGCCATTGTTCCGTGTCCTAGTCTGCAGGGCTAGGCTCCCTTGCTCCCTCCTCCCTATGACTTCTCCTCACATATTTGTACATGGCTATCATGTCTCCTCTCAGCCTTCTCTTTTGCAGGCTAAACATGCCCAGCTCTTTAAGCCGCTCCTCATAGGGCTTGTTCTCCAGACCTTTGATCATTTTAGTCGCCCTCCTCTGGACGCTTTCCAGCTTGTCAACATCTCCCTTCAACTGCGATGCCCAAAATTGGACACAGAATTCCAAGTGTGGTCTGACCAAGGCAGAATAGAGGGGGAGCAGGACTTCCCTGAATCTAGATGCTGTACCCCTATTGATGCAGGCCAGAATCCCATTGGCTTTTTTAGCAGCCGCATCACATTGTTGGCTCATGTTTAACTTGTTGTCCACGAGGACTCCAAGGTCTTTTTCGCACACACTGCTGTCAAGCCAGGCGTCCCCCATTCTGTATCTTTGATTTCCATTTTTTCTGCCGAAGTGAAGTATCTTGCATTTGTCCCTGTTGAACTTCATTTTGTTAGTTTTGGCCCATCTCTCTAGTCTGTCAAGATCATTTTGAATTCTTCTCCTGTCTTCTGGAGTGTTGGCTATCCCTCCCAGTTTGGTGTCGTCTGCAAACTTGATGATCGTGCCTTCTAACCCTTCGTCTAAGTCGTTAATAAAGATGTTGAACAGAACCGGGCCCAGGACGGAGCCCTGCGGCACTCCACTCATGACTTCTTTCCATGATGAAGACGACGCATTGGTGAGCACCCTTTGGGTTCGTTCGCTTAGCCAATTACAGATCCACCTAACCGTAGTTTTGTCTAGCCCACACTTTACTAGTTTGTTTGCCAGAAGGTTGTGAGGGACTTTGTCGAAGGCCTTACTGAAATCCAGGTACGCTACATCCACAGCATTCCCTGTATCGACCCAACTCGTAACTCTATCGAAAAAAGAGATCAGATTAGTCTGGCATGACTTGTTTTTGGTAAATCCATGTTGACTATTAGCAATGACCGCATTTGTTTCTAAGTGTTCGCAGACCACTTCCTTAATGATCTTTTCCAGAATCTTGCCTGGTATCGATGTGAGGCTGACCGGACGGTAATTGTTTGGGTCGTTCTTTTTTCCCTTCTTGAAGATAGGGACCACATTCGCCCTCCTCCAATCTGCTGGGACTTCTCCCGTTCTCCAAGAACTCTCAAATATGATTGCCAGTGGTTCTGAAATAACTTCCGCTAGTTCCTTCAATACTCTTGGATGTAGCTGATCTGGCCCTGGGGACTTGAATTCGTTTAGAGCGGCCAGGTGTTCCTGGACAACTTGTCTCCCTATTTGGGGTTGGATTTCCCCCAATCCTTCGTCCATTCCATGTTGCTGAGGTTGAAGATGGCTTTCTTTTTGTGAGAAGACCGAGGCCTTCAACTCCCAGAATTTTGGCCTTCAACTCCCAGAAATCCTAACGGCTGGTAAACTGACTGGGATTTCTGGGAGTTGTAGGCCAGAACACCTGGGGACCCACAGTTTGAGAATCACTGCTCTAGGTCTTTCAGCATAACTCCATGGTTATGTTCTGCCAGAGATGCATTCTCTCAGATTAAAAAAGGGGTTTTTTTATTTGCAAATTTCCCACTTTCTTGGGGCTCTTGCATTCCTACCCCCAGTAATTGTTGAAGGCTGTCTTTTTCTTTATGTGTAATGCTCGATCTTTCTTTCTTTATTTGTTTCTGGAATGGAATTGAATCCTTTCACAGCAACCCAAATGTAGTATTTTGTTAATCATCATCATCAGTCATCCCGTCTTTATCCCTTGAATACCTGTTTGGGATTCAAGGTGGCTTATAATAGTAAAAATAGACACAATAGTAAAAAAAATGCACACTATACAAAAAATCCCACAATTAAATTATTAGAAAATAAAATGAAAACACAAACTTTTTTTTTTAACTGACAACACAAATAAAAGTTTGGCACATTATGAAAGACCTGTTTCTTCAAAAAACAAATTCCTCCCAATTTTTAATTTTTTGACAAAAAAACACAAATAAACATAAACACATTTGAACAAAACTTACATAACTACACAATTTCTTTCACCAAAATATATCCCTATTCTAACTAAAAAGAAATCTAAAATGCAAACATATATACATACATTAGTATTAAAAGATGGATTTCTGCTTCTCTTTTGTCAGTTTTGCTAACATTTTTAATTTCACGTTATATCCATACAATTATTTACTTCTGCTTATTTTTTTACATTAACAAATGAATATCCCAACAGTTTGTATCTCCAAACCTGTATGGAAAGTCTTTCTTCTTTAGATATATATTGATAGTGAGAAGGCCCTTACTTGTATTCTTGTATTCTCACCAAGTGTACCTGTGATGGTGGTGGGACAATGAGAAAAGCCTCCAAGCATATCACAAAACATGGACTGGTTTATATGAGGGGTCTTTCACATAATCTGGACCTGAGCTGTATGCTGTGCTTAGTAACATCTCTGGTGGCTGCTCTTTGTGACATCACACTTACAACATCATCCACCTTTATATAACTATCAACCATAGTCCAATCCGTCATTTTGATTCCCTTAAACTGTGCTTTACAAGCTTCTGTTCCTCAAGGAATAATACCATGTAAAGATAGGTAAGGTAAGAGTTTATACTGTTTCCCTCGTTCCTCCATCCACACACTTATTCATTTCTGGTTTGTCTTGTAGTCTTATTGTCTTCCTTATGGATACTGGGAAGGGGCAAGGGAAACTGAAGTCTATATAAATAAAGCAGATTTCAGCAAATAAAATAAACATGAAGCCCAGTATCTGCAACGTACCCATCCTTGGCATTCAGGCCGAAGCAGTTGTCACCCCAACACCACCCTGCTGTGAGCTCTTTTTAAATGGTTCACTCACATTTTTTTTACCCTGCCAAGCAGAAGCTGGTGCCAGCTGTAGCAGAAAACTGGCAAACTCCCAAGAGAGCCAGGAAAAGGGCAGCCTGCTTATATTCTTGAGTACAAGTTGCATCGTGGCGTGGGTGTTTGAGGGTTAAAAATAGACACCAGCTTTTTTTTCAGTTAGCAAATGTGGAGGAGGGAAAACAGAGCACTGTTTACCAGACTCAGTGTTTCCCCCAAGAGACACAGATATTAGTCAGATCAGGGGAGAACATAATTCTCTGTGTACGTGTTGTGTTTCAATCTTGGAACATCAGTTCTAAAGGCATTTCATTGTCTGGCAGTTTTGAGACCAAAAAAATAAATGGGCTAAACATTTGGGACATAAGAAGAATTTCATTTGGGGTGTGTGGAAATACCCCATTTTTGTTGGAAATAGCAACCTCCCAAGATTCTCATCATTTACTTCTTAATGTGTATCTTTGCTAACCTGTATTTTATGTGTATGTTGATTTGCCAGTTTGATTTACCCCTTTGGGGTGAGAGGGGTTATAGACATGTGATTGTGCTGAGCACATTCAGACTCAGGGCTCCATTTTGTATTCTCTTTTGCATCAGACCTCATTGGTGGTGGATGCATGTATGTTGCTGTTTAGACTTCAGTATAGAAGTATGTTTATGGACTTCAGTGAGTACAAGTATACTTAAAGACTATGGACTATTGATTAAGAGTGGTACCCTGTGTACTCAACCCAAAAAAGCTACATCCTATCTGTAACTGAACTTTGATAAAAATGTGACTGTATGGTGAATTAATGCAAGATGTTTATGAGTAAATGAGGCATGTTGTTTTTTAAAGAAGACTTTTTTAATCTCTGAGTGCATATTTTAAATTAAGACGTTTCAAGGGAGTGTGTGTCTTTTGGGCAACTGCAAAGAAACACCTTTAAAACTCTGCTAACTATATATGTATATGTATATGTATATTGTAGTGGCATGTTTTTATCCTTGGCAATTTAAAGACATGGTTCTTCAGTTTAACAACTGAGTTACCTGCGTGCCATTACATTAATTATTGTGAATATCACTTGTTTAAAGACTGACTTCTAATAAGGTCATGCTTTCCTTGACTAGTGGTTTTCAAAAAGTGGTCTCCACATATTCAAGAAGATTCACATTTGCCAAAAGGATATGTGCCCAAAAACTGGGTGGAGATATTTTCAAGATCTGGTACTCATTCACACAACAGAGGTATAGCACTATTTGATTCCGCATTAATTGTCATGTCAGCATCCCATGGAATCATAGAAGTTGAGGTTTAGGGAGTGCTATTTTGAGTTCTCAACTTCTGGTGCCTTTTGACTAAACTATAGTCCCTAAGATTTGATAGAATGGAACTATTAAAGTGGAATCATAGTGCTTTAATTCTGTAGTGTGAATGGGCTCCTAATGTGTTCTATAGATGATATTCAACATCAGTTGCACATGACACTAATCCAACAGTTGGCATGAGAAGTTTTGGCATATGAGACAGACAATCCCAACAGCAGTCAATATAAAAAGCTGGCAATTAATTGCTTAAAGAAAATATTCATGCCCTGTTCCTTCACAATATATGTCAAAGACACAGTGCATTCATGCCACTTTAATTGTCTTGGGAGTTTCATCCTGAGGGAAACCTTAAGGTTTGTAATTTGGTGAAATATTTATAACGCTCTGCTCAGAATCCTTTAGTTTAGAGCACAGAAACATAGAGTTAAATCAGTATAATTACATAGTACAGACAGGTACTCAGATTATTTTGGGAGCAGTCGTTCAGGATAGCTGTATAATGAAGAAGCAAGTCCTACAATCGAACTATAAAACAAATGACAACATCTCATAGCTATAGAAGTATTAAAATACTTGCATTTACAGCAGTAAATAAGTAATTTTTCTCCAGGTTTCCACTAATGTTACGTAAACTTATCTTCATTACTGAAAAAAGAAAATTACTTGCAGCTTATTATTTCTCAATAAAGTGAGCCCTCCGCTTTTGCGGGTTTAACTTTTGCAGATTTGATTATTTGCAGATTTGATTAACATGTTCTTGAAGTCCTCCAACACGACTCTATCGGCAACGCCCAGTGGACTGTGGCGCAGGCTGGTAAATAGCTGCTGCAATAAATCACTCCGACCATGAGGTCATGAGTTCAAGGCCAGCCCGTGGCGGGGTGAGCACCCGTCAGTTAAAAATAAAATATAGCCCCTGCTCGTTGCTGACCTGGCAACCCGAAAGATAGTTGCATCTATCAAGTAGGAAATAAGGTACCACTTATAAAAGTGGGGAGGCAAGTTTAACTAATTTACAACGTTGGAATGAGGAAGTGAGGAAGTGCCATCAGAGTGGATGATGAAACAGCTGCTCCCCCCTGTGGCCAGAATCGAACATCCCCTCAGGAGAAGGTTAAATTGCCTCTGCGTCTCTCTGTCTGTTGTCTCTGTCTCGGTTCGATGTGTTTATGGGCATTGAATGTTTGCCCTATATGTACATAATGTGATCCCTTCGGGGTGAGAAGGGCGAAATATAAATACTGTAAATAAATAATAATAATAGAGTTGCACTGGCAAACTGAGGTATTCCTAGAGCAGTGGTTCTCAACCTGTGGGTCTACAGATATTTTGGCCTACAACTCCCAGAAATCCCAGCCAGTTTACCAGCTGTTAGGATTCCTGAGAGTCGAAGGTCAAAACATCTGGGGACCCACAAGTTGAGAACCACTGTCCTAGAGAAAACTATTCTCTAGGCATTTTAAGGTCTTCCAGTGTGATTTTATGGTCAATGTCTGGTGGACGTTGATCACAAAATCTGTGGTCAGCATCCAGTGGACATTGGCCATAGAGTCACACTAGAGGACCTAGAGATTCCTAAAGAGAAGGAAAAAAATCAGGGTTTAATTGGTGTTTTTTTTTTCACTTTTGTGGTGGTCCTGTATCCCCAACATCCACAGATATGCAATTACTTTTCAAGTATGCCCAAATACTTGGGTAAAAAAGTCAGATGTATCCAGCGTTGAGGGAGGTATTTAATTCCAAAACTTGAATGCTGATTCTGACAAACAACTGACAGTCTATGCCCTGCAGCCCATCCAAAGCCTTAAGCTGTTACAGTTGCTTGGGCTTGTTCGTCGGCCTCTCTGTCTCTCTGCCTTTCTTTCTTTCTGCTGAAGCAAGAGACTTCCTGTTTGACTCAACAGGCCCCATTCTCTGTTTGTTCGCAACAACTGAATGGGGCTGTTAGTAATTAAAGCACACGGACTTCCCAGAAAGTGGCTTAGACCGGATATCCTTCATCAAAATACCCTCGGCATCGCTACCTAAAAATAACTCCAGCAGAACAGAAATGAAATAAACAAGAATGAGAAGAGGAGCCAAGAGCTCAGCAGCACACATTAGTTTCCTGGGACAGGGTGCGGTTGCTGAAAAAGAGGGTGCTCGCTTGGCCCAGGATATGGGATAGGAGTCTTTGGGCCTCATGAGTTGTGGGGTTGAGAATGGACATTGGACAACAAAATGGCTCCTCGTGGTACTGCTTTTGAGGAACCTTCCGTGTAAGTTTCCGTGAGAGATCTCAAGGATACTTCGAAAGCTGCTGGCTTCTACAATCATGGCAATGTCTTTCAGTGGTTAGAACGTGGTGACTGAGAATTAGCAAGATCCAAATTCAAGGGACCTTTAGTGGCATCATTAAAGGGGTGCAGGAGGTTTGAATTGCAACAGATGACACCATCAGAAGGTGTGACATCAAAAGGAATGTGTACAAAATTTTTGTGCAGTGTTTCAGCAGAAATGCAGGAGTTTTTTATTTTTAAATATCCCTGTGATTAGGTATAAGCACAAAAACATTATTCATAAGTCCAGCTTACATGTCAATATGCCTACAGAGCTACAACTCTATGCCAATTTATTTTTAGAAGTTTCTAATACATGTGCTCTTGTCTGAACTTTTCTTATTACCCAATTACAATGAGGGTTTGAAACAGTGGTTTTGCTGCACATGCTGCAGCCATGCACTGTCTCTGTTGCAGCTGGGTTTTTTTCAATAGTTTTAACCAGTTTTCAAGTATTTTAGCTGCATTATTGTGGCCTAGTCTGGCACAGGAAGAGGTCCATGGGGCTGATACTTTGTGTTACTGTACTGGGTGACACCAACCTAAAGTGAGACCACTGACCACCTTCCCGGCCTCTCTTTTTTGTGCCAGACATACTGTATGAAGACAATAATATCATATTTTACACGGTCTTTAGTTTACTGAATGAAATGTGATGTGGTGATAGTAATGCTGATAATGGTGATGTGACTGCTATTGTTGTGTCACTTCAAGTCATTTCCAATTTACAGAGATCCTAGTGTGGGTTTTCTTGACAAGATTTGTTCAGGGGTACGTTTGCCATTACTTCACTCTGATGCTGAGAGGATGTGATTCGAACCTTGGTCTAATGTTCAAATCATTGCACCATATTGTTTCACGAGAGCCCTAAAGCCTCTTTTCACCACAAATCACACACTGGGCAGATAATCCAATGTAAGAGTTTATTAAAAACAGAGAATAATAAAAACTGAATATATGAAAAGCAAGCGAAGATAAAAAAAGGAATCAAAGTTTACCAGGTTATGTCAATAAAAGCCAAAAGTCCAGAAAATCCCTTCAGAGAAAGTCTCTAAGATAATTCCAGTGATATATGCAAGAACAAGGTACATAAATCCAAGACAGGCAAAACAATGCTTCACAAAATCAGAAGTCAGAAACAGCTTGACACTTAATTACATGAATTTCACGGCTCTTTCCAAGAGGTCTGTACCTGAATGCAGCAGCATTGCTCTCACAATGATAGTATCAACATGAACCACTTTGAAAAGCCAAAAATCCCTCCCATTAGATCACTTCTTTTGTACCTGCTCACCTTATTTCTGAGCTGTTTGGGAAGCAAGTTCTTAATTGCCGTCCCTGTTGTTGTAGCTCTCTGACCTCAGCAAATATTTGTCTTCCCCAATTTCTTCGGACTGTACTTCTGGTAGGTTCCCATAGGAATGGCCTTCACCGTTCTTCTGAGAACCATCAAAAGATTTCAAAACATTTCTTTCTGGGCCCTCTGAATCTCTCCCAGCACCCAGCCTCATTTTCTGAACATTCAGAATCTGACCAGGGCACAACACATATTAGCTCTCATGACTGATACCACTGCTACTACTTCCACTAATATCCCTTTGCTTTCCATGTGAATGGTTCTTCTTCTAGTCCTAGACTGGATCTACACTGCCATAAAATCCAGATTATCAAAGCAGATAACCTACATTATCTGCTTTGTACTAAATTACATGAGTCTACACTGCCAGTTAAAAGCAGATCACCTGGATTCAAAAATTGGATTATATGGCAGTGTAGATGGGACCTGAGAAATGATCTACATAGCTGACCATTGCCTTCCTTTACCATTATTTTCAAAGTGACTGACCTTGCTCATCTATATATATAAAAGAGTAAAAAACTGGGGGCTGTGAAGTAAGCAACAAAACTACACATCCCAGAACCACGAAACTTGGCAGCACAACCCACCATCCTTGCCCCTAGGTTCCGACAATGAAAAGAAAAGAAAAATAAAGTCCTAATTAGAGGGAGGGGATTAATTGTTTTTATCCAATTGCTGCCAGTTAGAAGGCTAAGCTCTGCCCACTTGGTCTCCTAGCAACTTACTCAGCCCAGGGCCTCAAAGCACCAAGGCCAAGGGAAGGCCAACGGCTAAATGATAAGGAGTACTCTAACTGCTCGACAAACTGTAACAACAGCCAGCTATACTAACAATAAAACACCTCCATTCAGTACCACAGCCCAACTACCAGTTACCAACCACGCATTTCCACAACTACACATACGCATACCCACCAACCACAATATTGACCAGGAAGAAGAAAATAATAATACCAATAACACACCAATACCATCATACAGTGGACAGATCACCATGCAGTCCCACCCCTCAACCATTCACTACACCTTCAAACCACACCTTACAGAAACCCATCCAACCTCACCACAACAAACTTCGACATTGCTAAACTCCGACACCCTGTGCTGCCTCACCACTTAAAACCAGACAACACAACTTCACACAACACACTATCCACACACCAATGCAATCCCTACCTCCCATGTCCACTACAGCCAGGACACATGCATACCTACAAAAACAACCACGACCACAGGGCAAAAGAACCCAAACACATGCACAACAACAACACCAAATACACAAAAAGCAGACATCCAGCCAAGATATCCGCAGAAAAACCAATTCCCCAAACCAACAAACATACATCATTCACACTTCAACAATCAGAAATATTGTATATTCACAAGCTTTAGGAAATAATATCCCCTGATGGCGCAGGGGAGTAGATGAATAGGTACTGCTCCGGCGGGAAGGTAACGGCTCTCCATGCAGTCATGCCATATGACCTTGGAAATGTCTATGGACAATGCCAGCTCTTCGGCTTAGAAATGGAGATGAGCACCAACCCCCAAAGTCAGACACGACTGGACTTAATGTCAGGGGAATCCTTTACCCTTTACCTTAACTACCACTAATTCCTCAATACTTTATTTCCCATGCCACCATACTTTGCCACAGCAACGCGTGGCTGGGCACAGCTAGTGTCATACAAATGTTGTAAGGCACAAATGACATGGCTCAATGCTATGGAATCCAGGCAGTTGTAGTTGTATGAGATCTTTAGTCTTTTCTGCCAAGTGGGCTGGCGCCTCACCAAACTAAAAACTACATTGATCTATGGCAGTTAAAGTGATATCAAACTGCATTAATTCTACAGTGTTTTCTGCCTTGTTAACATAAAGGAAATATACTTGTAAGCTTATTGAAAGTACTTCACACTTGAGCTTGCATAGATGGGGGTGAACACCATTTGCAGTACTTTCTGCTTCATGCAGGTAAATATATTGGGTCAGCCATGCCAGAATATTAACCCTGGTAATACAGAATAAGAGTGAAGGGCTGCTCTATTTTATTTACTCCCGGAAGCACAGAATGCCCGAGTTTACACAGGACATTTGATATCTTTGGGACACTCAAGCCTGCTTTGGTGCCATTAGGTTAATTATAACTTCCTGGCTGTCATGAAGACAGAGGCTGAGCGGAGTGTCTTTCATGACTTTTGCTTTGAAATCGGTTATGGATGCTACAGTTGGTAAGAGATCCTTTGGGGAAAAGGGAGCCAGAGATCATAGATGAACTAGGAAAGAAAGGGAGGGTGGTTTGGTCAGGTAGATGATGGAAAACAGCTCAGGGAATGCCAAGTTGTTTTTGCAAATATTCTCTCTTCCACACATTGCTGAAAGGTACAGGACCCTTCATCTTTTTGTGGGGGAAAAGAGAGGAGGAGGGATGTAACTCTTTGCTAATTTTATAATTCAAGCAACATGTAATATGAGCCATGTTCCTTCCCCTGCAAGTAAGTCTTAGAAGATGGTGCAACCCTTAACTACTACCTGCAGAATTTATGGAATGCAAATTTTTCACACCATTGTTTGGTATAGAAAACAGCATTTTCTGTACAGGAGATAACATTTTCTGCACAGAAAATAACACTTCTGCACATTTCTGTGAAGAAATGGCTGCTTTTTAGACACCTCAACAGAAAAAACAACATTTTGCACTTTTTTTTCCAGGAAAGTTACCATGTATCCAGAGAATGCATACACAGTAGGCAGAGAATGGATACACAGTAAGGGTGCATCTACACTGTAGTACTAATGCAGTGTGACACTACTATAACTGCTATGACTCAATATATGGAATCATGGACACTGTAGTTTTATAAGGTCTTTTGCCTTTTCTGTCAAAGAGTGCTGGTGCCTTACCAAACTACAGTAGAGTCTCACTTATCCAAGCCTCGCTTATCCAAGTTTCTGGATTATCCAAGCCATTTTTGTAGTCAATGTTTTCAATATATCGTGATATTTTGGTGCTAAATTCGTAAATACAGTAATTGCAACATAACATTACTGCGTATTGAACTGCTTTTTCTGTCAAATTTGTTGTAAAACATGATGTTTTGGTCCTTAATTTGTAAAATCATAACCTAATTTGATGTTTATTAGGCTTTTCCTTAATCCCTCCTTATTATCCAAGATATTCGCTTATCCAAGCTTCTGCCGGCCCATTTAGCTTTGATAAGTGAGACTCTACTATACATCCCAGGATTCCACAGCATTGAGCCATGGCAGTTACAGTGGAATTCAACTGCATTAATTTTGCAGTGTAGATGCAGCCTGAGAGAATGTGATTTGCCTAGAATGTCTGGTGGGTTTTCATGACTGACCATGAATTTGAACCCTCTTATCCTGAAGCTTTGTCCAATATTCAAACTACTTCACGCTGAATCCTTAGTATGCATTTAGTGTGCCGTTTCTCAGCCTGTGGAGCAGGACCCCTTGGCAGGGGGGAGTCACGAGGGGGGTGTCAGAGGGTTCACCAAAGATCATCAGAAAACACGTATTGGTCTTTGATTGTAGGTTAACTATATATCCCAGCAAATACAACTCACAAATGACAAAATCAATCCCCTCCCCAACCCCAACAGTTTTCAATTTTTGGTGTATTAGGTATGTGCCAAATTTGGTCCAGATCCATTGATGTTTCGGTTCGCAAAGCTCTCCAGATGTACATTAACTACATCTCCCCTAAATCACTTCAGTTCCTCCCAAATCCCTCCATTATTTTTGTTTGCCATGGGGGTTCTGTGTGGGATGTTTGGCCCAATTCTATCGTTGGGGGGGGGGGGGGAGTTCAGGGGACTTTTCGATTGTAGGTGAACTATAAATCCCAGCAACTACAACTCCCAAATGTCAAGGTCTATTTTCCTCAAACTCCACCAGTGTTCATATTTGGGCATATTGAGTATTTGTGCCAAGTTTGATCCAGATTCATCATTGTTTGAGTCCACAGTGTTCTCTGGATGTAGGTGAACTACAACTCCAAAACTCAAGGTCAATGCCCACCAAACCCTTCCAGTAATTTCTGTTGGTCATGGAAGTTTTGTGTGCCGAGTTTGGTTCAATTCCATCATTGGTGAAATTCAGAATTTTCCTTGGATGTAGGTGAACTATAAATCCCAGCAACTACAACTCCCAAATGACAAAATCAACCCTCCCAGTATTCAAATTTGGGTGTATCGGGTATTTGTGCCAAATTTCGTCCAGCAAATGAAAATACACCCTGCATATCAGATGACAGTTATGTTATTGCATTAAGGGATCGGGGCATTAGGAAGGTTGAGAACCACTGATTTAGTGGTTAAATAGGGTGGGTTAAAAGGTCAAAAAGCAACTTGCATCCCCCAGATCTGAGTGTTGAGCATATCAGTACATGAAGGGAAGGGGAAATGATACAGGAATGAGATTGTTTCTGTGTGTGTCTGATGCCTCAGTTTGACAAGGGATATTCAAAATTGAAGTGCTTCCATCTTAACCCTCCTGTCCCATATTTCTAGTTTGTTGGTGTTACTAAGGTTTTCAATGGCAAGATGAGGATAAAGTTTTCTTGCTCTACACATTGTTATGAGGCAGGTTAGATTGGTCTTGTAACTTCATCACACAGGCAAATGGACCCCGCCAGATCCCATTACCTGATACACAGCTAGTTCTGGCGGGGCTCTGCCCATGAACTGTGCTGGAAGAATTGGACGATGGAGCAAGAAGAACAAGGGAGGATTCCTGTGTTTTCGCAGGATAGAATGGGGAAGGTGCAAGGGAAGCAAGGCGGTGATGCTTCCTTCCCATGGGATGGGGAAGGGGACAATGGGGATGATGGGCCAATGTGGGGTGGAGAGCTTGGGAAAATATGTGTCCCTTCTGTTGTTGGATTGCATCTCCCATGAGTCATAGATAAGCAGGTTGTTGGCAAGGAATAACATATGCTGCAGTAGTCAAACAATGTCTGGTAAGTCACATCCTTTCCCGCTTCTGTTTTTGGCTCCCGTTAGGTGCAAAACATGTTTCAACAACTGCACCAGGTTAGTTTTTCAGGAATCTTGAAATATTCTGGTGGAAGTTTTAGAGTATTTTGCATGCATTCTCATTCACCACTGGAAGACAGGCAAATGTATTTTTAAAGTGGAAAACAATGCAGGTTTTTATTTTTCAAAGAACCCTCTTAAAGAGCGATGAATGATGAGACTGTCAGCTTCACGGTTGGGTGCCATCATTATGAAACCATCCTTGGAAATTATCTGTATTCTGGATGCATTTCAGACTGTAGACCACATAAGAAGACAACATGAGACACAACACAGCGTTGAAAGGTTCCTCAGCAAGAGAGAGTGAAAAGAGACAGTGTAAAGACATTTGAAGCAGCAAATGTTGCTACTGCACAAATGGCTGCTGGCAGCGGAAAACACTTTTTGTTACACTTTTGTTTCTCTGTGCCCCTGAAGTGCACTTCAGCAGGCACTATTAGACTTGACACTTGGACTACAGGGTTATCAGACAGGTTTCCTGCACAGGAGACTACTTTATGTTCCTTCAGACTCAACTTTCAGAGGGAGAGTCTCTGTTTTCTTGGGATTTATCCCCAGTACATTCCTGTCTCCATTTCCCTCTGTTTTTTTTTTCTCTTCTTGTCAGGCAGAATACACTGACATCTTTAAGAAAAACAAAGGAATGCATGCATGTTCCGGAATGACTTTCTCTAGCTGCAGGGCTTTGTGATGTAGTTTAGACTGCCTGGCAGAAAGATGAGAGGCTTTGGTCAGATATATGAGCAACTAGAAAACATAGTCTTGGGGCAATTGCAAAACGGTGGGGAAACCACCTGCTTTAGTCAAGATGTGACTTATGAGAGACAGTGAGGGTTGGTGTCTCTCCATGCAGTAAGTTAAATACAGAGCAACTCTCTTGTTTGTTGTCACGGCCACTGTGAATAACATTACAGTCATTGACAGTGATGCCTGGGAGCAGGTGGTAGATGTGTCCCACTCAAGCAACAATAGCACCCTTTCGAAAAAGAAAAGAAAAGGGAACCATTCACTAGGTTGAACCCCTCCACACACACACACCTCAACAGACACACTTGAGCTATTGATGTGTGTGTGTCAAAAGAGAACTGAAATAGTTACTAAGAGTTTGAGGCACCATTGGGGAGAGAGGTGAAGCAGGCCTGACTTTGGAAGTCACTGAAAACTTCACTGTAGGAAAGGAGCAAGAAGGAAGATTTGCCTGATTGGGCACTGTATTGGGAATACTTAAATTTTTTAATATAGTAATTTTCTGCTATAACGCTACCCCAAAGATTTATAGACATTTTGGAGTCACCTGCTCTGATGGTGTCACTTGGGATGCTCCCCTCGCCAGCATCTTCCTACTGCCAACCATCATTCAAATGATGGTTGGCAAAGGATTCCCTCAGGCAGGAAGCAGTCAGGCCTTGAAGCTGAAAGGCTATCCAATGCCAATCAAGGTGGCCAATTGCAATATTCACACTTGCCTCAAACAGACAAGATTTTTTCTTCCACCGTGGACATTCCACTGATATTTAAACCCCACTTGCCCAGTTTCCAACAGATCTCATAACCTCTGAGGATGCCTCCCGTAGATATGGGCAAAACGTCAGGAGGGACTCCTTCTGGAACATAGCCATACAATCCAGAAAACTCACAGCAACCCAGTGATTCCAGCCATGAAAGCCTTCAACTACATATCATTCAAATGTTTTGTCTGTCTAGATTATGTTTTAAATAGAGGCACCCACATTCACACATGCATATGTATGATTTGAGTTTACAGTTGTTTTTTCATATGTTCAGGCTTGACTTTTGTGGATTTGAAGGTTTGATTAAAATGTTGGATTGCAATTGACCATAGAACTGTACTTTAGAACTTACCATTTCCTAAATACAACAGTTTCCCCCCCCCCCCAGCTGCATATAAGTCAGCAGTGTGTGTGTGTGTGTGTGTGTGTGTGTGTGTGTGTGTGTGTGTGTGTGTGTGTAGGGGGTGAATTCAGCAATTTGCAAATAATTACATCCATGTATACTTAAACCACAAGTGTGGAGGAACTAACATATATATCTAGATTTTTGTTATTGTTGCTGTTGGTGTGCCTAACAGATTTCCTCACTTAGGGAGACCCTAAGGGTCTGCAGAGGCTGAGTTTGTATGACTTGCCTAAGGTCACCCAGTGAATTTCTATGGTCAAGTGAGGAACTGAAGCCTGGTCTCCAGAGTCATAGTCCAATACTCAAACCACAACTCCATACTGGCTGTATGTATATCTTTATCTATATCCATAATTTATCTTGCACTACTAGCATTACCTACATCTATAATTTAGCTTATAGAAATTCTCTGTACTGTGTAATGTCGAATTAAAGATGGCAACTAGTCATGTTTACCTCATTTAACCCCTGTCATTCTAGCAAGTGTTTAGCAAGTGCCCCTATACAGACAGTTCCTAAGAGAAATCTATCCCCAGGAAGGGAAATTCACTGCTGAAAGAGTGATCATGGGGAAAAGGTGTCTCCACTGAAACTTTGTCAATAATAATAATAATAATAATAATAATAATAATAATAATAATAATCTGACAGCTGGCACAACAAAACATTACATGGAAAGTTCCTTGACAAAATTGAAGGAAAAGCTGATAAGGAGAAGACTTGGCTCTGGCTCACGAATGGGACACTGAAGAAAGAAGTCCTGATCCTTGCAGCCCAGGAGCAAGCCATCAGAACAAATGCAATTAAGGCCAATATCGAAAAATCAGCTGATGACCCAAAATGCAGACTGTGCAAGGAAGCTGATGAAACCATTGATCTTATCCTCAGCTGCTGTAAGAAAATCGCACAGACTGACTACAAACAGAGGCACAACTATGTGGCCAAAATGATTCATTGGAACTTATGCCTCAAGTACCACCTCCCAGCAGTAAAGAACTGGTGGGATCACAAACCTGCAAAGGTAATGGAAAATGAACACGCAAAGATACTGTGGGACTTCCGAATCCAGACTGACAAAGTTCTGGAACACAACACACCAGACATCACAGCTGTGGAAAAGAAAAAGGTTTGGATCATTGATGTCGTCATAGCAGGTGACAGTCGAATTGATGAAAAACAACAGGAAAAACTCAGCCGCTATCAGGACCTCAAGATTGAACTTCAAAGACTCTGGCAGAAGCCAGTACAGGTGGTCCTGGTGGTGATGGGCACATTGGGTGCTGTGCCAAAAGATCTCAGCTGGCATTTGGAAACAATAGACATTGACAAAATTATGATCTGCCAACTGCAAAAGACCACCCTACTGGGATCTGCGCGCATCATCCAAAAACACATCACACAGTCCTAGACACTTGGGAAGTGTTCGACTTGTGATTTTGTGATACGAAATCCAGCATATCTTGTTTGCTGTGTCATACTGTGTTGTGTCAATAATAATAATAATAATAATAATAAAATTATTTCTATTCCAACCTATCTCCCTGAAGGAACTCAGGGCAGATTACAACAAACAATGCCATACATTCAATGCCCTCAAAAAACAGATAAATATTGGCATAAAATCCCAACAAGACCCCACATATGAATACAGCATTAAAAACCTAACATCAAATTAAACCTAATATCAGTGAATTGAGTATAACATCAATAACCTAACCAATATAATTAAACAGAATCAGACAAAAATTATATAGTGACATTAAATCTAATTAAACTTTTACAGTAATTTTAATAATCCAATTGAAGTTCAACAGAGTTGTGTGGGTTGGATTATGTGGCCTATGGTGGTAAATGGGCTGACATAGACTAACAGAACCCAGATACAGCATAGTTCTCAATCAGTATCTGGAAGTGGTCTCTCATTAATTAACCCTCCTCCTCTCCATATGCTAATGAGCAGAAGCCGGTCTTTAGGAGAGGAGGGAGGGGCCAGCCTTATTTCTTCAGGGAGGATGTTCCAGAGATGTGGGGCGGCCACGGAGAAGACCCTCTCTCTCGTTCCCACCAACCGTACTTGAGATGGGGGTGGGACTGAGAGAAGGGCCTCCTCCGCTGACTGCGGTGCCTGGGCTGGTTTGTAAGAGGAGATGCAATCAGTCAAGTAGCCTGGACCTGAGCTGTTTAGGGCTCTAAAGGTAATGACCAGCACTTTGTATTTAGCCCGGAAGCAGACCAGGAGCCAGTGAAGCTGCCTCAACATGGGAATGGATCTCTCCCTGTACAGAGCTCCTGTTAGTAATCTGGCTGCCAGTCAAAACTTCTGAACTATCTTCAAAGGCAGCCCCACATAGAGAGCTTTTCAGTAGTCCAAGCGGGATGTCACTAAGATGTGGACTACCATGGCCAGATTTGGCGTGTCAAGGTACAGGCACAGCTGTCAGCAATCCTTGTTTCCACAATAAACTGTTTTTTCCCAAAATCCAGTGATCACAGGGACAGGAAGGGAGGGAAAATCTTCTGAACAGAGATACAAACAGCAAAATAAACACCACAGAGGGGTTAACTCTTCCCTCTGCTATCTATCTATCTATCTATCTATCTATCTATCTATCTATCTATCTGCATTTAAAATGTACCTATTTTGACTTACATACAAATTCAACTTAAGAACAAACCTATAGAACCTATCTTGTTTGTAACTTGAGGACTGCCTGTACTATGAAAAAGTACAGGCATCCTGTGAAGATGCCAGACAGAAATGTAGGTGAAACGTCAGGAGAAAATGCTGCTAGAACATGACAATACAGTCCGGAAACCACAAAACACCCTAGTCTTTCACACTGTTCAGTTATAGTACTGTGATTCTACTTTAACTGCCATAGCAACAGCCTATGGAATTGTGGACATTGTAGTTTAGGGAAGAGCTTTGAGATTTCCCAGCCAAGAAGCAGCTTTGGTGCCTGTGACCAAATACAAGACTCAGAATTCCATAGAAAGCTGGCATGTGAATTAAAGTGGAATCATAGTTCTATCATTCTGTAGTGTAAGGGCCATTGGAGACAAGTGACAGAAACAACCATGGTGCTGATGCTAGTGAGATTTATTTGCTAACATCCCTGTATATTTGGTTGCTATTGAAGTCGCCTCAAGTGAGGTACATGCATGTTTTGTACTTTGGACAGATCAGCAGACAGTGAGACTGGAGCAAACTGCCTTTGCTGGAATCTCCTGCTCCATTGTTTTGCTTTTTGCCAATTGATTTGGCAGCCAGAGGAAGTTGGACTTTTGAGTGGATTTGGCATCCCTCCAATGAAATGATCCGCATCGCTCAGGAAATTGACTTGCGTCAGTCCCACCCATCTGCCTAAGACAGCTGGCTGGCTGTCCCACTTTGTTCAGTTTTGACAGGGTTTTGTTTCATTTGCTTTTCCCTTTTGTCAAACAGACGAGACAATAGAACAGTGTTGTGAAGGAACGAAGGGAAAGGATTCCCTCTTGATTACACTGGCCGAAATCTGAACAAATGGGAGCAACATGTATTTGAAAGTTCATCACCATTTGCTGGGTTGCATTTTGAAGTTAATTCCATGGTTTCAGAAAGGAAGAAGTGGTATGACCTTTGAAAAGGTGGCTTCTCTACCAGTTCTAAAGTCCTGTGAGAACTTGTTTAGTGACGGACACTTGGAGAAAAAGATATGGAGATGTGGTGATAATGTTCACTGCACACGTAAGCTCTTGGAGACATTGCCAGCTCGGATTTTTTAAATGTCAAGACCCTGTGTCGGAACTGACTTTAATTCCAGGCCTCTGTAAGAGTTTGCTCAGTGTGAAATACTGCCCAATGTTATTGTTATAGCATAAGCTTTATTGGTGTTTTTTTTAAAAAAAAATCATGTCAGAAGCCAATTGAGAACATACTGCAAGTTGCTTCTGGTGTGAGAGAACCGGCCATCTACAAAGACATTCCCAGGGGATGCCCAGATGTGCACCATCCTGCTGGGAGGCTTCCCTAATGTCCCCGCATGGGAAGCTAGGGCTGACAGATGGGAGCTCACTCCATCTCATGGATTTGAACCACCAACCTTCAGGTTAGCCATTCAGACGGCAGAAAGGTTTAAGTGTGGCAGCAGTTGGTACACAGCAGAGTAGCTTTCCAGCCCTTTCAGTGATGAAGTCCACCATCAAATGGTAAAACTGAACTCCCAAACAAATTCGGCTCAGCCTATTCCATGGCCAATAACCAAATTCCCCATTGCTGGACATGTGGAGAATGTGAGTTGGAGTCTACTACCCTCTGGCCAAGGCAGGTGGAAGATGGACACCCAAGCAAAGAAAGTCCAAGTGTGCAAACATGATCCATCTCCCTCATAGCCATGAGAGCTGTAGAACCAAATGAGAAAAAAAATCACATGCTTAATTCATCTGCATCCTTCAATATCTTTCCCCAGTCTCAGACTGCAATGTGAATGTAAGAAGTATCCAACGAGGTTGTTAAAACAAAAGAAGCTTTTCATGACACTGCAAAGCTGATAATATTTGGTCATAATGCTACTAAGGACTTCAGAACTCATCTGCTTTGAGTCAGAAACCCAAATCACGACAGGATACTCTGCGAAGAGACCTCCATTTGAGGGCCAAATTTTATTCTTGGTGGTAGACAGAGAAGAGTATAATCTGCAACATGGAATTGATGCTTAACCCTTATCACTGCCTGCACAATTCACTTGAGACCTCTTCTCTTTCTAGTTGTCAAGCATACTTCTGGAAACATGGCTAAGGGAAGACATACCTGGAAAGAGAGGTGTAGAAAACTAGTTGTAGGGGATTAAGCACTCACTCTTCCTCTGGCAGCTCCTCTTCCTTTCTGTAAATCACCCTTGAGTTCTGTTGGGAGATAAAGAGTTCACCATGCTACCCATGCCAGTAGAGGGTGCCCTTCTTCCACCATCAATATTGTCAAAGCTCCATGGTCACATGAGAAATGTTTTGAGAAAGTTATGCTTTCTGTTCATATAGAGCAGTGGTTCTCAACCTGTTGGTCTCCATGTTTTGACCTTCAACTCCTAGCTGGTAAACTGGCTGGAATTTCCTGGGAGTTGTAGACCAAAACACCTAGGGACCCACAGGTTGGGAACCACTGAGATAGAGGGTAGCATTGATATGGACTAAGCTCCACCAGGTCTCTTGAAAACGGAGATTATCGTTACTGCATTTTGCCTTTTTTTATTAAATGCATTTCAATGTCTTGGATGGAGATCTCATAATGTGGTTCATAATACATCTCTCAGCAGCAGTATCCATCCTTTCACAGGTAGTTGATTCCAGAAAGGGATCCATTTTTAAAGGCCACTAATGCTATACACTCTGGTGGCTCAGTGTATTAAAGCACTGAGCTGCTGAACTTGCAGACTGAAAGGTCCCAGGTTCAAATCCGTGGAGCGGAGTGAGCGCCTGCTGTTAGCTCCAGCTTCTGCCAACCTAGCAGTTCGAAAACATGCAAATGTGAGTAGATCAATAGGTACCGCTCCGGCGGGAAGTTAACGGCGTTCCATGCAGTCATGCTGGCCACATGACCTTGGAGGTGTCTACGGACAATGCTGGCTCTTCGGCTTAGAAATGGAGATGAGCACCAACCCCCAGAGTCGGACATGACTGGACTTAACGTCAGGGGAAACCTTTACCTAATGCCAACTGCATGGCATTCCTGAAGCCATGTTTTGGCCTGGCATTTGCAAGGTGCTGGTGTGGTGTCGTGGAATCATTTACATTTTTAGCTTCATTTGTCAAACTTTCTATGAATTGTACCATCTCCCATCCCCTGGTATTTCTGGGAGGCAATGCTGCACCTATTTGTACAAGAACTTTAGGAGCATTAAAGGGTAGAAATGTTTCATACTAATCCTATAAGTCACATGCAAACTTGTAGACAGTGGAAGTGGAGAATAGGCCCTCACTTTTCCCACTTTGCACTGTGGAGATGTAAATTATCAGATGAACGCCGCTGCTGTAGGTCAGGGTGAATTAATTTGTGGTCCTCCATAATGTTCTACTGCAATGGTTCTCAACCTGTGCATCCCTGGGTGTTTTGGCCTACAACTCCCAGAAATCCCAGCCAGTTTACTAGCTGTTAGGATTCCTCGGAGTTGAAGGCTAAAACATCTGGGGGACCCACAGGTTGCACTGTTCTATTGCAATACCAATAATTTCTAGCAAGAACACAAAGTGGTGGGAGATTATATCAGCAGCAGTCCGAGAACATCTAAAGGTGGTATTGGACAAATTACTCTTTGCATTACCTGCATCTGTGAAAAGGGACTATGAATGGTTGCCAAGCTGCTGTGACAGTACTTTATTACTATACTAGTCAAAGACCTCATGTCAGATCAGTCATTTTGCCAACCCATGTTAGGATTGCCTGTTTTGAGATGATAAAACAGGTAAGTAGGATCTTCTGATAGATCTTTAGATAGATTTGCAGTAGAATGGCAGGAATTTTTGGCTCCTGTTTCTTTCACAAGAGCAGCTACAAAGTGGTTCTCCTCCCATATTAATTTATAGTGCTAAAATAAAGAAAGCTTAGGAGCAACCAGGTGGTTACTTTTATGTAACAGGATGGTGAGTTCAGTTCAGTTCCATGTCTGATGGCTTCCATGCCAGTGGGGCAATGAATCCATCATAGGGTGTTTAAATGTGCTATGCAAGGTTCTGAACTCATTGTAATACAGTATTGACTTTAGCACTTGAGATAGCAAGCCCTTAGTATCTGCTGTGACTTGGGTACAGTAACCTCTTTCTCTGGTGTTGTGGATTTTTCCAAATATTCTTTAACTGCGGGTATGAAAGGCCAACTGTAATTCCAAGAAATGCTGTTCTAGAAAAACTACAAGAGCTTTGCCTCTTTTGAGTCACTTTGAGTCTCCTTGTGGAGAGATAAAGCGTGGTATAAATAAAAATGATAATGATGATGATGATGTTACTTCTTTATATCCTGGGGGGAGGGCAGTATTCTTTCTTGTGCCTTATTGACATTGTCAAATATGGGCTTAATCCTGCAATTTAAAGTTTTCCACCTGTTGTTTCTCCATTTTGCCTTTAAGTAAGGTAAAGGTTTCCCCTGACATTAAGTCCAGTCGTGACCGATTCTGGGGGTTGGTGCTCATCTCCATTTCTAAGCCGAAGAGCCGGCGTTGTCCATAGACATCTCCAAGGTCATGTGGCCAGCATGACTGCATGGAGCGCCGTTACCTTCTCGCCAGAGCTGTACCTATTGATCTACTCACATTGGCATGTTTTTGAACTGCTAGGTTGGCAGGAGCTGGAGCTAATAGCGGCTGCTTACGCCGCTCCCGGAGTTTGAACCTGGGACCTTTCGGTCTCCAGCTCAGTGCTTTAACGCACTTCGCCACAGGGCCTTTAGAGGTGTGTTTTTCTGGAACATAACATTTTCAACATCTCTTGGCAGAGTCTCTTCTCTGAGTTTATAAAATACTTTTCATGTGCAGCCATGTGCATGCCACCCATATGTACCTCAACACAAACACCAGTCTTAAGGAATATGGTTTTGCACGTGTGAGTTTATATGATAAGTTTGTGGATGTTTGTCTATGTGAGAGAAAAAGATTTTGGCTAATCCAATTTTATGATTCTGACACTGAGTGAAAATGTCTCTATCTTTCTGAGTATGCTTTAATAACTACAGTAGAGTCTCACTTATCCAAGCCTCGCTTATCCAAGGTTCTGGATTATCCAAGCCATTTTTGTAGTCAATGTTTTCAATACATTGTGATATTTTGGTGCTAAATTCGTAAATACAGTAATTACAACATAACATTATTGTGTATTGAACTACGTTTTCTGTCAAATTTGTTGTATAACATGATGATTTGGTGCTTAATTTGTAAAATCATAACCTAATTTGATGTTTAATAGGCTTTTCCTTAATCCCTGCCTATTATCCAAGATATTCGTTTATCCAAGCTTCTGCCGGCCCGCTTAGCTTGGATAAGTGAGACTCTACTGTATCTGTCATGCCTTCCCATTTGGTGTCAATTATATTCACATAATTGTCTTTGAGGTGAATTCAGTGAGGCTTAATTATGAGGAGGCATGTTTTATAGGATTGCACTGTTAATAATTTTACCCCTCCTCTTAGCTGGTTTTGCAGACCCTGGTGTCTCTGAGAGGCATTCACTGCGATTCTAGCAAAAAAGATGATGGGGCATTTCATCTTAGTCCTTTGGAGGTCTCCTGGTTAGGAAAAGCTGCTTTTGTTTCTTCGTTATAAGGAAGCCATCCAAGTCTTAAGTGGAGCAGGATTCTCAAGGCCCACTTAGTGACTGGTTTTCCCATATGTGATCATCATCTGACAGTTTAAAAATGAAGGAATGGCATAGAACTTCATCACATGGTTGGCTACAAGATCCTAGGATGCTTTCAGCACAGTTGATTGATGGAGCCCCACAGCACTGATCACACAATGCAGGCTAACTTTTGACGGGGCTCTGTCAATGAACCAAGGTGCAAACGTACCCGTGTTCCATTTGGAACAATGGGGCAGCGTGGTGGGAAGCCGCATGTGATGGGGAAGCAGCACTGCCGGCAAGGCAGTGTGCCAGGATTGTCCCACTGCCCCGCCGATTTGCCACGGAGGCTGGCAAATCGCCCTACAAGACCTCATCAATATGATGAGGTTCTTACACATGGGAAGAAGCAATTGAAAAGCAAAGAGCCTTTGCTTAGGGAGATATCATTCCTCTCACATTATCACCTCAGATCACTTTGCTGTGAAATCTGCTGGCACATTCAGCTGTTGTTTATCAAGCACTGAGTAATCCAGTGCAAAACAGTTTCACCATTTCATTTCATGTTCTACCTTTTCCCCACTCCCTGTCCAGAAGAGTCGGATATTTTAAGATATTATATAGTCTGCCTCCATGTAGAGACAGTCTTCTAGTCAGTGAACAAGAAATCTAAACATTTCTCCTTGGATGACTGCATTCAAAAATGGCAAACACTTTCCTTTAGCCCCCTTCAAATTGCACTGAAGAAAATAAAAATAATGGTCACAGATAATTTACATTCTGTTGAAGTAAACAATGAACACATTGAAATAGCTCAAGATATTTTATAACTTGGCTCAATCATTAATCAGAATGGAGACTGCAATCAAGAAATCAGAATACTAGGACTTGGAAGGGCAACTATGAGGGGATGAGACAAGATCCTAAAGTTCACATACACACACAATACTAAAATTAGGATTGCCCGTGTCATTGTAATTCTTATTTTCATGTATTGTTGTAAAAGCTGGACAATGAATAAAGGTGATAGGAAGAAATCAAATCCTTTGAAATGTAGTTTTAGAGTAGATTTCTATGGATATTGTTGACTGCTAAACAGACCAATAAATGAGTCCTAGAGAAGATCAAGCCTGAACTTTCCTTAGAAACCAAGATGGCTAAGCCAAGATTTTGACTATATCCTGAGAAAACATGACTTGCAAAAGAAAGTTAATAATCCATAGTAATATAATCCTTCCTGATAGACAAGGAATCCACAGCCCCGAGTCTACAAGATCTAAGCAGGACAATGGGGGAGAGGGTTCCTTGGAGTTTCTCATTCACTGGCTCACCAAAAAGTTGAAGTTGATTTGATAGCATGTATCTCATATCCACCAATCATGGGTATTTAGGGTTTGTTTTAAAGTTTGCACCTATGTAAACTTGCCAGCTAGGGTGTTGCTATTCAGTGATCCAGCCAGCCATGTTTGTTCTCATCTACAGTCCTTTCCTCCTCTAGTTCACCTTTCATTTCCTAACTCAATGGTCAGCTAGCATTCTGTGAGTTTGAGGGGATCATTTTTGGTCTCTTTGTAAGTGTCCTTCTCCAGGTTTTACCTGTAGAAATGCTTTATTTATTTTTGTGATAGTATATATGTATATTTATGTATAATACATGGGTCTTATCATCTCTGGGTGATTTCTAGGTCTGCTCTTGTGTTTTGTAAGAATACAAACCTATAACTATTTCATCATCACATGTGAAGATTTCCTTAGTGTAATGAAGTATGAGTTTTGTATTCATGTTTGTTGTGTTTAACTATGTGCTTGTGGTTTGGTTGGGTAGGTGTAAGACGGCGGCAGCCATTTAGTGGCTCTCCTCTGAGGCAGTTGCCATGGAGATGTGGGCGGAGCCATCTGCCGAGGGGAGGAGAAGTGAAGAGGTTTTTAAAAGTGACGCCTCAGTCTGTGCTCTGATGAGGCACAGGGAAGATTGATTCCAGGTTGATGGGATCAAGGAGACTCAATTGTTCATTTTGCGTTGGTTTCAAATAAATTTGGTGACTTATTTAATGTAGTCTGTGTCCTGGAAAGGCACAGAGAATCTGTGATAGTGTCACGACCCAGGCTGCAGAGCACCAATAACCATACACAGAGGCCAGAATCTATCTAATATCTTTATTGAGGAAATATATAAAGTTAATAAAAGCAAGTGTAGGAAATAGTTCAGAAGTAGACCTTTCAGGAAAGGTCAAAATTAGTCCAGAGAAACAATGTCCAATATGAAATATTAAGGTCCAAAGTTGTAATCCAGTAACCGAAACACTCACTTTGCCAAGCAAAGTGAGGGGAGATGACAAGGTCCTTTAGTCCATGAAACTTAGGCAAGGCAAGGAAATAACTTAATTCTTGGATACAAGGCTTAATTCAAGGCAACAAAGAACAAGGAGCAAAAACAGGATCCGTGGTAAATTCGTGGCGAGGTCCGGAAGGCAAGGCTGGGTCCGTGAAGCAAAACAAGGTCCTGGGAAGCAAAGCAAGGCTGGAAACGGGAGCGTAGTCCACACACAACCTACTCCCGTAGTTGACGAATTGACTCCGCAAGATTCCTACGAGGGCAAAACACCTAAGTAGGGTCTCGGTTTCCCGCCAAGAGCAGATTCTCTGGGGAACCAGAAGCAAAAGCCATTCTCTGGGTCCAGATGCATGACTCCCTAAAGTTTCTCATGGGAAACAGGCTAATCAGCTGAATGCCTGGCAGCGATCCTAGCGCTCCTGCGAGAGGCCTCCTGAGCGCCTTTTTGTTGTTTATAATAATCGCGGCGAGAAAATGGGGGAGATATCGGCTCAGGGTTTGTTTGGCAAACTTCTGGAAGGCAAATCTCCTGCAGGTGCAAGGGTTCCAGTTCTGGCTGAGAAAGTTCCAATTCTGACTGAAACGGAGGAAAACCTAAGTTTTCCTCCTCATCTGTCACAACAGTGTTAGGGACGGGACTACATGGCCCATGAGTCATCACAGATAGTATATCACGGGGGTGACTGTGGTTTGAAGTCACTGGATAGTCCAAGTTTCAGACTTTGGGAACCAATCCCAGCTGGACTCACAGAGATCTATTGAACTAACAGTTTAAAAGGAGCAGAGGAAGAAGTTTTAACTACTTTAAGTAAAAGAAGTGATACTTTAGAGAGTTTGATTCATCTCATTCTAGTATTGTAACTGTTAATAAAAATACCTCTAAGTGAAACATCTTTTTTAACCACCAAGTTTGTGCCTGAATAAACTTGATATTGTTCTTTTTACATCAAAGCCTCTGTCATCTATAGACTCCCTCAGCACAATTGCGCTACCATTTTAACACCGAATAAAGTAAAAGGCTTCCTCTGAGCTATTGGGTGGTTGAGCACTTTTATAACCTAAAGGTGTCTCTCTCCACACAATGGTGGCTGCATTTCCACTAATCGGTGGCAGTTATCTTTTATTATTTGGGACATCTATTCGTTATTAATTGGGTCTTCTACACTATCCTCTTTTACAAATTGGTGGCAGCGGTGGGATAAGAAGATTCCCCCCTGCCTGAAAGAACCTTAGACGTTCATAGTCCCTTACACTTAGTTATTGCCTCATTGCAGGAAAAAATACTTCTGCAGAATTTTCTTCTGATATTTACACATCTTGAAGAGAGTTGAGACGTTATTATATGCATGAAATATATTACATTATAGTACAATTTAAAGACATAGTCATGTTAGTCTGGAATATCGATATGCAGAGGGGCCCTGTAACACCTTAGAGACTCCCTAAGACAGTGGTTCTCAACATGTGGATCCTTTCGTGTTCTGGCTTACAACTCCCAGAAATCCCAGCCAGTTTACCAGCTGTTAGGATTTTTGGGAGTTGAAGGCCAAAACATCTGGGGACCCACAGGTTGAGAACCATTGCACTAAGAAAATGAAGTTGATAGCATAAGATTTTGTAGATTAAGTAGACTTAGGAAATAAACAATTGGGCTTGTCTATACCAGCCCTATAAGTAGATCAAGTGGATCAGAAGTCATGCCTGGATGTCCAAATGATGTCCAGGAACCTCTGGTCCTTAATTCTTCCCCGCCATTTTTCAGCATTAGTGTTTTCTGTATGTATAAAAAAAGACAATTGCAAGGCAGATTTTCCCTACCCTCAAATACCCAACCTCATGCTACCTGTACAGTTTTAATTCAGGTCTGGCAAGAGAGAGGTAATGCCTACAAGTCGAATGTGAGAAAAAAGAGTTGGTACAGTATTCAAAAGAAGAGATAAAAAATGGTACACAATTTAATGCTTCACTTCAAAAAAGAACTTTGTGTGCAGTGTTTCAGGTTTCTCAAGCACATATGGGCTGGGAAAACTTTTCTGCTTTGTGTGCCAACTTTATTATAGAACTGTACCATATGAACAAGTTACCTGTCAGAATATGCTCCTTGAAACTTTGCACTGTCTGCAGAAAAGGCTTGAAGGATCTGAGAACACCAACATTGTTGTTTCCTTCTTTGGAACAGCAGGCCCTCTGCCAAACTTTCAGAGTCACTGAAAACCTAGATGTGGGAGAAGGATGAGACGAAAGACTCACCTGGCTGGACACAGTGGCAGGGATTTTTTTGTAAATAATAATACAATTCTTCTGAAACACTGCGTAAAAAATTAGACATTTTGATGTCACCTCTTTTGATGGTGTCACTTAATACTCTACATTTCCATTGATGCCATGGAGCAACTTTGAACATAGCTCTGCTCTTGATGTTTTATTCTCCAATCCGTGAAGATCAAATGGAGCACTTTATCTCTTTGAGTAGGACTACTATAAGCCCCCCCCCCCCCCGGGTACCACTTAAAAGCTTTAAGCAACTATTTCAAGTTTGTCATGGCCTTTATTTTGTCTTTTTCTTCTTTTTCTAAACATGATGCATGCCCTATTGGAAGGAAATAGTTTCCAGTTGACATTTGCAAACCTGTATGATGTGCACAGTGTTCCTGCTGAATTGCTCATTATTCTGCAAAGGAAGCAACATAAAGCAGGTCAGCAACAGTAAATGAACATAGCCTGGTCATATCAAGATGGTTGAAAATGAGTCAAAATTTTCCCCTTACACAGAGGAAAGAATCTTATGTGTCTCAGACAGCACAGTAGCAAACCACTGAATGAAGAATTTCATAATGCAAATAGACAACACAGACTTCGCTTGGTCTTGATAGATTTTATTCTAAAAATATGGAAGGATACACCTAATTCATGTAACACATTTTCCATACATTAAAGGCACATGCTAAACAGATGGGAGATTGAATAGTATTGTTATCATTATACCACTGTGACAATTATTACTACATATTGAGTATTAATTATTAGGAATTCTGAAGTGTTCCAAAATTGTCCACATGGGTGCCAGAGACAGTGGCGTCTTTGCTTTCTGTTGGTTCGATGTACACAAAGTTGTTTCATGTATGAATTATTTAAAAATATTATTAAAAATACCTCTAGGTTATGTGTATAAAGTGTAAATGAAACATAAATACATTTTATACTTAGACCAAGTCCCATTCATACTCCACCCTGATTGTTTTCCTCCTGCTCTGTGATTGGTACCTTGTTTGTGTTGTTGTTTTGTTAAAAAATGGAAGCCATTATTACACAGTTGCACAATTTTGAAATGACGTTATCATGGAACCACTCCCATATCCCACACAGATGCAGAAGATGAACACCTATTACTCCACTTCCACCATCCCCATCTCCATGTTTTTTTCCCTGCAAACCAGCATTTACTCAGTTCTGCTTTTGTATATAATTCTTCCCAAATATTTGTATAAAGATAAAGGTTTGCCCTTGACAGTAAGCTTAGTTGAGTCTGGGGGTTGGTTCTCATCTCCATTTTTAAGCCGAAGAGCCAGCATAATCCATAGATGCTTCCAAGGTCATGTGGCCAGCATGACTGCATGGAGCACCGTTACTTTCCTGCCAAAGCGGTACCTATTGATCTACTCACATTTGCATGTTTTAGAACTGCTAGGTTGACAGAAGTTGAGGCTAACAGCAGGAGCCCACCCCATCCTGTAAATTCAAACTGCTGACCTTTCAGTCAGCAAGTTCTGCAGTTTAGCAGTTTAACCCGCTGTGCCACAAAAATTTGTACAGTAGAGTCTCACTTATCCAACGTAAATGGGCCGGCAGAACGTTGGATAAGCGAATATGTTGGATAATAAGGAGAGATTAAGGAAAAGCCTATTAAACATCGAATTAGGTTATGATTTTACAAATTAAACACCAAAACATCATGTTATACAACAAATTTGACAGAAAAAGTAGTTCAATATGCAGTAATGCTATGTAGTAATTACTGTATTTACGAATTCAGCACCAAAATATCATGATGTATTGAAAACATTGACTACAAAAATGCATTGGATAATCCAGAATGTTGGATAAGTGAGTGTTGGATAAGTGAGACTCTACTGTATACTTTCATTTTATTCTGAGCCTCATGGTTTCTCTGAGCCTCATGATTTTTCTGAATGTGAATCTTTTAAAGCATTACATCAGAGCCATACTCTTGGATTATTCCCCTTTGTTTTAAAAACGTTTTTTAAAAAGCCATGTTGGATAACAGGGAACAATTCTACAGTAGTTCTCCTGTGGACTCTTGGGAATCCCAATGCCCTCACAGCCCCATCACCAGAAATATTTCTCTTTTTGAAGATCCCTAGGGAATCCTCAGTGGGGAGCAAAGAAACCACATCCACCCTGCACACACTAGGCTCTCAATATCTCAGAAAAGCAGAACAAGACATTTGCAAAAGTGGTTACAAAACCGTAACACAGTGGTTCTCAACTTGGGGTCCCCAGATATTTTTGGCCTTCAACTCCCAGAAATCCTAACAGCTGGTAAACTAGGATTTCTGAGAGTTGTTGACCAAAAACATCTGGGGACCCCAAGTTGAGAACCACTGCCATAGCAGGACAGGGAGTCATCGACAGAAGTGTAAAAAAATCAATATCAAAATAACCCAAGAATCGTCTGGAGGGCCAAAGCCTTGTCATTCATCATTAAACTTTGCTTTGAATATCCATCTGATGAGAAAAGAGGGAACATGACATAACATATATCAGGCATCTCCTGATCAAAGAAACACCACCAAATTAATAGGTACAGAATCTTATTTTCCCATCATAGGTGTGTCTGAAGGACAGTTTTCTACATTCTCAGTTTGGCATCCCAGCAAAAGTGTGGGAAGCTGCTTTAGATATGCAAGGCACCTTCTGCTTAGGTGCCTTGGGATTGTCTGGACAGATTCCAGATCTATTGTTGGTGCCTGCATAGCCAGGTCCCAGCCAAAGCATCACTTGCTTATATTACTTTTTTAAAAACTCTGGATTCTCCTTGTAACAACCAGTTTCTGGGTTCTGTTCAATTGAAAAATAAACCTTAACTTGGTTATTGTTATAACCACCTTCGCTTTTAAATAAAACACCCTTGCCCTTTCGAATGGTGCTCAGAAGCCTTGCCTCTTTACTTCCCAGTATGAGTGATTATGTTAACAGACATGAGAAGAGTTCCCAAGTTGGAACTATTCCAGTCCCTAAGATTTGGGGGCATAAATCCAAGATCTTGGGATGAACTGTTGTGTTGTCATGGAAGGCTAGCCTTGGTTATTTCACAAGATGTCATCAAGCATGATACTTTAAGCATCAACATGTGTGCATGAAGCATGCCACAAAAAACACCAAGCCTACAAAATACGGGAAAAAAACACACACACACACACACATTTTCAAGATAGTTCTTTCACTATCCTAAGGTTCCTTCCATCTCCTTCAGTGTGGAGAAGATGGTGTAGGACCTTAGAATCAGCAGTAGGCAAGGCAATTTGGCAACAATTATCATGAGACATGATGCCGCCTTAATGTTGGTCCTCCAGTTTTGGAATTTCCTTCCAACTGATCTATGGAGTAGATACTCAATCACAATGTTGTATCATTAATAGATGATTGATAGCTTCAATAATCTTACCATACTGTCTGAACCAGAGCTTTGTTGCTATGTTTTATGGTGCCTTGTGTAGAAATTTGAACCTGGACAAAGATCAATGGTTTCCTGATGGCAGGCACTAGCATTAAAAATTCAAAGGTGCAAAAAAGTTGTTCCTTTTAAAAACATTTAAATGTTGTTGACAGAGCCCAAGGTGGTGCAGCAGGTTAAACCGCTGAATTACTGAACTTGCCGACCAAAAGGTTGGCGGTTCGAATTCGGAGAGTGGGGTGAGCTCCTGCTGTTAGCACTAGCTTCTGCCAACCTAGCAGTTCGAAAACATGCAAAAGTGAGTAGATCAATAGGTACTGCTCCAGTGGGAAGTTTAATGGTGCTCCGTGCAGTCATGCCGGCCACATGACCTTGGAGGTGTCTACGGACAATGCTGGCTCTTCAGCTTAGAAATGTAGATGAACACCAACCCCCAGAGTCAGACTTGATAAGACTTAATTTCAGGGGGAAACCTATACCTTTACCCTTACTTTAGAAATATTTAAATGAAAAAGTTTCATCTGTAGTACAGAAATCCAGATTGTAGCGGTATACAGCAATGGAAACCCCCATAGCCCATGATAATAGTTTGTGTTGCTATTAGGATATCTACACCAACCTCTGCTTGAATGGGAAGCATCCAAATGTTTGGCTATACATAGAAGGAAAATTCTGCAGTGGGAAATTATTGATGCATCTGGTGCTTCCAAGGTGGGAAATACCTTTCTGTTTCTAACCTGCCGATCCATTAAATGTTATCCTGTTAGAAAAGCATTACAGAAATAAATAGAAATAAATAAAAACTATATTGCAAAAAAAAGGAAAAAAAGAAAAGCATTACAGTGAATCAATTTTTAGCCCTTATAGTAATGTACAATTTTGTTGTTTTTTCTCAGTCTCCCAAGGAAGTGGTTTATTCCATGATCTTGGATTGTATCATTGATTTCCATCTTAAAAACGGGCTATTTTAAATACATATTTTACATCATTCCATTTCCCAGGAATGTCTATCCTGGCAATATCAAGTGACACACATATCAAATGCAATGATATCTTGCTTAGGATTTCCCTACCTATTCTTGGGGGCAGCAACCCATGGAGGCAGAGAGGTATTGATGTCAATGACATCACAACACATGTCTGGTGTGATGAAGCATGACTGGAAGATGTGAAACTGACAGCTTCCCCAAGATTAAGGTTATCCTCATTTAGCTCAGTGTTTCCCAGATATTGGTCTTCCAGATGTTTTGAACTTCAGCTCCCAGCATTCCTGACTGTTGGCCAATCTGGCTTGGACTTCTAGCAACTGACGTCCAAAACAGCTGAAGGACCAGAGTTTGGAAACCATTAATTTCGCCCATACTTTTGGCAAGTAAGAGTTGAGAAAGGTGTCAAGCAGTGGAAAAAATAGCTATTTAACATGTATTACTGGGACATGAATTTTTTTTAAAAAAATGTATATAAGTAGCCGATATAGGCCTGGATGGGTTGTGATCTGTTTTGGTTATTTAAAACTATCCCCTATCATAGAGGAAGAAAGAAAGAAAGAAGAATTGAGAGGGAGACTAAGAGAGAGAGAAGGAGAAAGAGCTGATAAAGACTAGCAGATAATCCATGGCTGAACTGATGCCAAGTAGACTGCATTGAGCCCTTTAGTCTAAAACTCACAAATTAATTGGCAGGCAAACTTTAATCTGCAATTAAAACTTTAGCTGATTCATCTACCCATTAAAGGGATCCAAGAATTTGACTCTGGAAAAACAGACAGATGTTTACTCAAAGAGTGGGGGTAACCTGGAGCAGTACCATCGCCCTGCTCAGAAAGTATAAATACACATTCATCTAGTACAAGTATTCCAAATATGTAAGAGAAGCCCACAACTGCCTAACATTGTTTTTGCATGCCTTCAAGTTGTTCCTGACTCATGGTCACCACAAGGCAACCTGTCAAAAGGGTGGGATGGGAGAAAAAGTGGAATGAGAGAGGATTAATTGAGACTGCCCCTGCCAAATCAGAACAATTGGAGAGTATTTGATATTAGTTATATGGGTAATTTTCACTTGCAGCCTGAGAAAACTAAGTAACTTTTGTTGTTTTTGGAGTTTCTTCTGGACTCACTTGTCAAGTTACATTGATGTAATTGCATGTTGGAAGGAGACAGCTTCTACATTGCCCAGCTCATGCTTTAGCCAACCTGTTTGTTTTTGAAGTGTCCAGCAAACTGGCCAGTTGGTAAAGTGATGAATGCAGCAAGCACAGTGCTGGAACAGATTATTTGTTCTCAGTTGCTTTTTCTGTCTGGCATCCAGTGAGCCCATTGCTGTGGCATTCCAGTTGCTCATTTCCAGAGAGAGTGGTTTAGAAAAGCAAGGTGTTTTTTTCCCCTTCTGCTTCAAATCCTGCTTCTAGTCTGGTGTTATTTGCCAGGGTTTGTGGTTTTACAATCACATTTTCCTATTTTCAAAGGGGGAGAGTGGTGTGTGTGTGTGTGTTTTTCTTCTCATTTCTGCCTCCTGTTGTCGTGGGAAGGAGGACCAGGGGAAAAGGTGACAGCAATAGACGTGGCCGCGTACTCATGCCAACAGCGTGAGAATGAGAAGCCAGCAAGTAAACCAAATATTAGTTGGCCTGTTTTTTTCAGAATTGGCATGCCGTACCTACTCAGAGGAGTAGTCTTAAAGACAGGTTTTACACCAGGACAAGAAAATGTGTGGCCTTTTCAAATGTTGAGTTGGAAGTCCCATCAGCTCTACCAAGCATAGCCAGTGGTGAGGAGGAGGATGGAGGTTACAGCCCCCAAGTAGTTCAAGAGCTACCGTTGCCCAGCCTGAGCTACATAGAAACCACACTACCAATCCTTCACTGTCGACAATTGAAATGTAGTTGGACTAGAAAGGGACTAGAGCTGTATTGTGACAGATACTATTGTCAGAGAAGCAAACTAAAGGAACCCTTCTATGTTTGGAAAAATAGCCACTTTGGATTCAGTTGGAAAGAATGCTCTAAAATATAGAGGATGAGATTACTGGATTTATGCAATGTGTGCTGATTTTGCACAAACTTTGGATTTTTTGCATGGGAAACGTTTTCTTTGCACAAAATAATATTTCCATGCAGAAAATTTAGTTTCAGGCACACAAAATTTACAAAAGGTGCAATTTTTGTGCAGAAATAAGTTCTGAGCCCTTATTGGTGTTTGAAAAATTCAGTTTTCAAAGCCAGCAGGAAGAAAATTGCTGTTCACTACTTGGTGGGTTAAACGGCTGAGCTGCTGAACTTGCTGACTGAAAGGTGAGCGGTTCGAATCCAGGGAGCGGGGTGAGCTCCCATTGTTAGCCTCATCTTCAGTTAACCTAGCAGTTTGAAAACATTCAAATGCAAAAGTGAGTAGATTAATAGGTACCATTCCAGCGGGAAGGTAACGGTGCTCTATGCAATCATGCCGGGCACATGACCTTGGAGGTGTCTACAGACAACACCAACTTTACGGCTTAGAAATGGAGATGAGCACTAACCCCCAGAATCCGACATGACTAAACTTAATGTCAGGAGAAAATCTTTACCTTTACCTACTTGTTGCTTCCTTTAAGAACAAAACTAATGAAGAATATAGGAGCTTTCCACTCACAGAAGAAACATTCTGGCCATGGAAAACTTCTTTCCGTATGGTAGCAACTTTCATTCATATAATACAGAGGTGAGACATAGTGGTTCTGTGGATATTAGACTGAAGCTTTCATCATCATTCACCATTGGCTGTGCTAAGAGTTGCCAGATCTCAGGATCTAGCCCTGAGTCTCCAGGTTTCATGAATCATTTCCAGGCAGGAGATGAGGATGCAAATTCTCCAGATTGGATGGGATCAGCTCCAGGCAAAAGGAAAAGGTTGGGTGTGGATGTCAGACTCGGATAGCAGAAGCTTGCTACAATTTGAACAGCTTAATTGATTTGTTGATGCAACTTGCAAAGACGCTCTAGGGGGTTTACTCTCTTGTCTGCTCTGCATCCAACTTCTATCTATAAGCATACAGAATTTACCCATTTATCCACAAAGGATAAAAAGGTAAAGGTAAAGGTTTCCCCTGACGTTAAGTCCAGTCATGTCTGACTCTGGGGGTTGGTGCTCATCTCCATTTCTAAGCCGAAGAGCTGGCGTTGTCCGTAGACACCTCCAAGGTCATGTGGCCTGCATGACTGCATGGAGCGCTGTTACCTTCCCGCTGGAGCGGTACCTATTGATTTACTCACATTGGTATGTTTTCGAACTGCTAGGTTGGCAGAAAGCCCCGGTGGTGAAGTGTGTTAAAGCACTGAGCTGCTGAACTTGCAGACCGAAAGGTCCCAGGTTCAAATCCCGGGAGCGGAGTGAGCTCCCACTGTTAGCTCCAGCTTCTGCCAACCTAGCAACAATCCACAAAGGATACATTCCTGAATTTTGTGTGGATACACTTTTGCCTAAATATACCATAGAGTCACACTGAAAGATCCAGAAAATGCCTAGATTGGGCACATCCTGTTGGGTGTGGATAAATGAAACTGCCGATATGTGGACATATCCTGTGGACATGGGGGTTGTATGTAGGCTAGATTTGTACTTGATGTGTGCCTTCAAGTCATTTCCTTCATATGGTGACCCTATATCAAATCACAGGGTTTTCTTGGCAATTTTTGTTCAGAAGGATTAATGCCAGCTAAGATTGTTAGGAACTGCAATCTCAACAGTATCTGTGGAGGGCGTATACATTATCCATCAGGACATAAAAGGGCCTTTGGTTACAAGCAGCCATGACCTGCTACTGTAGTCTTTTATTTGATCTCCACCTCATTCAATCTGTTCTTTGCTGAGATTAGTGGTGGAAATACAATTAACCTTTGCACAAGTTGGATGTGAGTTCAGTTCACCGAGGTGTTGGTGTGTTGCAAGTGAAGGTGTTCTGAAAAGTCCCAGGCTTTGTGTGTGTGAATCCAGTACCCGGCATACACGCCCAGTCCTGCCTTGCATCCCTGCTGAGCAGAAGCATGGCTTTCTCAGCACAGCTGGTTGGACATTGTGCAAGGCAGGGCATTGCATTCAATAGCTGTTTGGATTTATCTCCTCAACACCATGCATCAGCAACTAATTATATTTGTAACTGTAAAGAAAGACGCCAACCATTCCTAACTGCCTACTTCCCAGCCAGCAGCATGAAAACCACCCACCTGTCTGGCAGATCATTTTTTTCTTGGGAATGTTGAGGAATAAAAGAAAGACATAAAGAAAGAAGTGGGAAAGGCACTGACTTTTCCTCAAAACTTCCCCCGTTGTAATGGCCACATGGTTTTAATTGTTTTAATTTGATTTGGATACCGGCTTTTATTTGTGTTTTATGTTTGGTTTTTACTATATGTTGTATTACATTTGGCATTTAATTCTGCCATCGTGTAAGACTGCTCTGGGTCCCCTGGGGAGAAGAGCGGTATATAAATTAAATAATATATAAATAAATAATACTGCTAGGGAAATTTCTGGAAAGAATCATAGAATCATAGAATAGTAGAGTTGGAAAAGACCTCATGGGCCATCCAGTCCAACCCCCTGCCAAGAAGAAGATATCTCTAGGAATCTGTATGTTTTCTAGGTGAATCTATGGTCAATGTCTGGTGGAAGTTGATCTTAGAGTTGCCCTGGAAGACATAGAAATTCCTACTTCATCTTCCTCTTACTATTGAAAGACGGCATACACATTCTATGCCTCAATGGATCTGTCTGCCAATTCTGTTCCCAAGACAAGGTCTTACCATTCTTTATTGAAAGTTTAAGATCCAAGTCCAGTATGGCCCACATGAGCACCACTGCTTGGAAGTAAACCTGGCCAAGTCTAATGAGTAAGCAAAGTTTAGAATTACAAACTGTGCAGGGCAGACATATGTACTAGTTTTATCGTTTACTCTGACACTATACGTCAAGTAGTTAAGGTGGGTATATAGCATGGGTGGAGAATATCTGCTCAGTTTATGTTCTAGAACTGAAGTTCTAGAACGCAGTGGATGTAGCGTATCTGGATTTCAGTAAGGCCTTTGACAAGGTCCCCCATGACCTTCTGGCAAACAAACTAGGCAAAACTACAGTTAGGTGGACCTGTAATTGGCTAAGTGAATGAACCCAAATGTGTACACCAATGCTTCCTCTTCATCCTGGAGAGAAGTGACGAATGGAGTGCCATAAGCAGGGTTCTGTCCTGGGCCCGGTTCTGTTCAACATCTTTATTAATGACTTAGATGAAGGACTAGGTTGGCAGATGACACCAAATTGGGATTCATAGCTAATATTCCAGAGGACAGGAGCAGAATTCAAAATGATCTTAACAGTCCAATTCTGGGCACTGCAATTGAAGGGAGATGTTGACAAGCTGGAGTGTGCCCAGAGGAGGGCAACTAAAATGATCAAGGGTCTGGAGAACAAGCCCTATGAAGAGCGGCTTAAAGAACTGGGCATGTTTAGCCTGCAGAAGAGAAGGCTGAGAGGAAACATGATAAGGGCCGTATATAAATATGTGAGGGGAAGTCATAGGGAGGAGGGAGCAAGCTTGTTTTCTGCTGCCCTGGAGACTAGGATGTGGAACAATGGCTTCTGCAGGAAAAGTTTCCACCTGAACATTAGGAAGAACTACCTCACTCTGAGAGCTGTTCAGCAGTGGAACCCTTTGCCCCGGAGTGCAGTGGAGGCTCCTTCTTTGGAAGCTTTTAAGCAGAGGCTTGATGGCCATCTATCGGGGGTGCTTTGAATGTGATTTCCTGCTTCTTGGCAGGGGGTTGGACTGGATGGCCCATGAGGTCTCTTCCAACTTTATGATTCTATGATTCTATTCAGGCATGGGCAATATAGTCAATGATGAGGGCTGATGGTATCTGTGGTCCAAAAATATATGGGAGTTATATGTTGTTCACCCTTGCTATGTAGAATTGAACCTTAGGGTGTATCCACATTATAAAATTAATGTTATTTGATACCACTTTGATTACTATGGCAACATGCTATCAGATCCTGAAGTTTTTTTAATTAGCAAGGGATCAGCACTTCTTGGAAGATAATGTACTGTAAAACTACAGTTCCCAAAGGGGTGAACCATGGCAGTTAAAGTGGTATCAAGCAGCATTAAGGCTGCAGTATATGTCCACCCTAAGTCTCCTCCTGAGCTACAGTAGGATTTCTCATCAGGCCCAGCTTGCTATTGCATATGAGATGAAAAGTTCTAAAGGAACTAGAGGAAAAGGAGATCCTCACAGTGGCTTGCCACAGGGGCCTGGATTAAGAAGTTCAGGTTGTGAATGATCTTCAGCCATTTGAAGTTAAGGGGTGACCTGGTGTCTTTCCAGCCTAATTTATCTTATAATGTTGTTGCAAACACCAAACAGCATTGTTGTGGAAACCACATATACTACCTAAGAATTGACAGTACTGTACCTGAAATAAGTGCATCAACCTTCAGGGCTTTTGAGGATTGTGTTAGCCTCAGCTTCCCCCCCCCCCCCCATCTGAGCCCTGGCTCATCCTGGCTAGTCTCTTAAGGTTTTTTATTTCTCTTGGCTGTTATCATTTGTTTACATTTGCTTTAATGTTTATTTCTCATAAGCTGCCTTGAGCCTTGTAAAGGTGGCATAGAACACGCATGAACACATACACACACAAAGTTATTTCTTCTTTGCCTACTGGTTCTTGAAAAGTCAATAGTTCTTAACACATTCCCTGGCTCATCGCTTTTAGCAACAAAAAAGAGGTGTGTGGGTGGATGTGTTTCCACAAGTGAATACATTTTTCTGGGAGGGATAAGGAGGGGACAGATTCTTACCCTTCTTGAGACAGACTCAGGCAAAAACAAACTGCTGCAGCCTCTCTTAACTAGTATATTCTTCTTCACTGCCACCTTGGCCACACTGTGACCCTTGAGCGCACAAATTCTCCAACATCTGTGAAATGTGGGGAAATCTGCATCCTTCCTAAAAGAGTGGCTTGGTCACTGTTTCTAGAAGTTGAAGAACTGTGTCAGTAAAACGAAATGCATTGGATGTTCCCACATATTTCTTTTCACGTCTTATTCCACCTGTATAATTTTGGTTGCAATAAATGGGTTGCTCTGGTTACCTGACCAAAACCTAAGATTTCAGGACCTTTTCACAGAACATACTTTATAACACTGATTCCACTTTGACAATCATGGTTCTACCCCATAAAGCTCTGGATTTTCATAATAAGAGACCTCCAATGCCATCCCAAATCACAAACTCCAGGATCCCATTGGATGAAGTAGAAAAAATGCTATAATTTTGTAGTGTGCAAGTAATTCTAGTGAGAGTTGCAGCAACAGATCAATTCAGCTTGCAAATTGTGTCAATCTGCTGCTCAACTAGCTGAGCCAGAGATTTACACACAGTTGTACCTTTTGGCTGAAGCCAAGTCCACCAAAACTGGAGACTTTGCACCGGCATCACCTACCTCAAGAAAACTAAAACTTAAGGCCAGGCTCTGTGGTCATATCTAGGTGAAATGGAGGAGTGCCACCTTTTCTTTTGCACAGAGCATAGAAAAGATACTCTTTTGAACAATAACCAGACAGTTCCCCAGCCAACCTTGAGCACTGATCATACTGGTTAGGAGATTGTGGAAATTGTTCATTTTCATTAGGCAACAAAAGGCCTTGGGATTACCTTGTTGCTTACAAAGTTCCCCAGTGTATTTTTTCTCTAGCAAATTGTGGAATTTTTTTTAAAATAGTATATTAAATTAGTTGCTTGGCACTATTTGGCATGCTAGATGAGGGGGCGAGAACTATTAAAATTAAGGGAGGTATGCAATAAAGGAGCACCAACAGCTACCCAAGGATACCCAATGATGTGTGCAAAATAGCTGTGCAAAAGTGTACATGTACACCACATTGTGTAAGAATTGCTTTCTTTTGAGCCATTCTGAAACTCTTGCAGTTTGGTCTCATGTGTATTTATTCAAAAACAACTTGTCTTAAGTTCATCACACTTTCATCCCAACAAAGCACAGAGTTCAGGAGACCAACCATTTCTGTTGTCACTCTCTCTGCCTTCAGCATGTGTATAGAGCTGCAATATAAATTGTCTCTGGTTTGTGGGTCTGCAAATGTTTTCATGTGTCTTAAGAGCATTGCACTGATGTGAGAAAGCCATGGGAGGTGATTTCACTCCCAGTGGCACCCCACAAGCCAGGTTATCTGACCTATATCTCTCTCTTTGCTCCCACAAAGTATTTATCTGGCAGTTCTTCTCATACTTTCATAATGTCACCTGGGGACCATTCTCTCCATCTCAAACCAGGTGCAAAGGGGATAGAGTTGAAGATTAGAGCTTCACATGTTATGTAACCCAGAGAATATGGTCCAGATTAGCTACACAAGAGGTGTGTATGTGTGCCATTTTATCTGATATGATGGTTGTTGTGCTGTGGAATTGCACCAAGGTGGACAACAGGCAGACAGGAATCTCTGCTGCTGGATCAGTGGATGATTTGCAGTAGCTTTGTAAAGTTTTCCTGACTTCTAATTGTTTAACATTAGAAAAAACAAAAAAATAAAAAAGGAAGAAGAAGAGGATACATTATAATCAGTGGCAGCTGAAGGCTGCTTATAAATGAAACAACAAATATGCTCTAGTTTTATTCCAAACTTTGTTATCTAAGCAAATCTGGGGCTTAATTTTAGCACCTTGGAGAACTCCTTTAAAGAATGGAATAAAATTCATAGTGGATTCATTGACCCATTGATCTGGAAGCCACCATTGCCATTATCTGTAATGAGTCCAGCTCACCCCAATGCATTGCTTATGGGGAGTATAGATATAGGACTCTACCTGCAAGTTTTTTTCCTTCTCAAGTCTAGGTCCTCCCCCAAGCCACTTTATTCCGCCTTGTTTAAACTCTGATTGTTGGAAATAGCAACCACCCAAGCCTTTCACTATTTATTTGTTACTGTATATATTTGCTAACCTGTATTTTATGTATATGTTGATTTGCCAGTTTGACTTACCACTTTGGTGTGGGAGGGGTTATAGACGTGATTGTACTGAGCATGTTCAGACTCAGGACTCCATTTTGTATTCAGAGTCTGCTTTACACCTCAGTGGAGGTGGATGCATGATTGCATCAGACCTCAATGGAGGTGGGTGCATGTTGCTGTTTGGACTTCAGTAGAGAAATATGATTTATGGACTTCAGTGAGTTCAACTATGCCTAAAGACTATGGACTATTGATTAAGAATGATACCCTGTGTACTCAACACAGAGAGAAACTACATCATATCTATAATGGAATCTTTAATTAGAAATGTGCCTGTATAGTGAATTAATACAAGATGCTTTTGAGTAAATAAGATACATTATTTTTCAAAGAAGACTGTTTTTATCTCTGAGTGCATATTTTAAACTTAGAGGTTTTAAGGGAATGTATATGTTTTGGGAAACTGCAATTTCAACTTCAAAGAAACAACCACACTGTGCTAACCAAATATATTTTTGTAGTGGCATGTCTTTATCCATGGCAGTTTAAAGACAAGGTTCTTCATTTTAACAGCTGAATTACCTATGTGCCATTACATGAATGCTTGTGAATATCACTTGTTCAAAGGGTTGACTTCTAAGAAGGTCATACTTTTTTTGATCAGTGGTTTTCAAAAGTTGGTCTCCACATGTTCATGGAGATTACATTTGCCAAATAGATACGACATCATTTTTCCTTTTCAATAAGGTTATGATTGCCGTTTATTTCCAAAAGTACATATGCCAGAAACTGGGTGCAGTCATTTCCAATACTGATTGGTGGATTTTTGATTTTAAGAGAAATACAAAAAATAAAGTCAGACCAATAAACATGAAGTCCTAACTGTGTCTTTTCTTCACCCTCCTCTCTTTATGTATACTTCCCTGCAGCTTTGCCAACTGAAATGATAATTTGAAGGTTCATTTTATATAATCAAGCCCAAACCGAATGTGCATCATCAAGGGATGATGAACATTCAGTTTGGGCTGGAAAGATATGATGGGAGTTTTAATCAACATCTCCCATTGAATACACTCAGTATAGACAATAAATTTTGGAGTCCAAAACAGCTTGCCTAATCCTGAACATAGCACTGCCATCTATAAATACTTTGAAAGTGTGGGAGCTCCAGTCCATTCTTGAAATCAGAATTAAATTAGTTAAATAAAAAGCACAAAGTATTTTATACCTAATGTTTTATTTTTAAATTGCTTTAAACTCAACACTAATAGTATGGGTCCTTTTCACATGTACATTTTTATTAATCAATCTTGTTATGAACGTGAATCCCATCGGTAGTCCCAACTAGAGTAAATTTATTGGATTGATGTAATGTACTTAACTACTGTTTTATTTATTTATTTATTTACAGTTTTTATATTCCACCGTTCTCACCCCGAAGGGGACTCAGGGCGGATCACATTGCACATATAAGGCAAACATTCAATGCCATAACATAGAACAGAGACAGAGACAAACGCAGGCACCGGGCTGGCCTCGAACTCATGACTTCTTGGTCAGAGTGATTTGTTGCAGCTGGCTGCTAACCAGCCTGCGCCACAGCCCGGGACCTTTCCACAGTTGAGTCAACAGGTAGTTAGGACTAACAGCTGGATTTAGGCCCCCATTTTGAGAGGCAGGAAGGATACAAATTTAGTATATGAGGAGCTGAAAAACACAAGGTTGCCTTCCCCTCAATAAAGTGCCAACTTATATAATTAGTAGGCTTGATCGATCCATGAAAAATTTGATTCTAAACTCGTTTCAAAACTAGAGGGGGCAGTTTTTCGTTTTTGTTGCTATTTACGAATTTGGCCCCCAAAAATTTTCGAAATTAACGAAAATTCGTTATTTTCTAAATTAATTCGTTAATGGCGGACGCGCATGCGCAATTCCCAAAAACAGCACAGAGGGAGAGGACTTTACAGGACTCTCCCACCCTCATTTTTTGAGTGATCTTCTTACAACTTGGTACAGTGGTAGAACACATTTAAAACTGATAGCTCACCAAAATTTGGAAGGTTTCCCTTATCCTCTGATTTTTGGCGAATTTTCATAGCTTTTATAATAAACCATTTTTTAATAATTGCAGAAATCTGTTCCTGGTTTGAAAGTCTTATTTCCTGTTAAATTGGGTTGTCTTTACTGTGAAAGTCATTGTTCTACTTCAGAAACTTTGTTTTTGTGGCTGAAACTTTGTTAAATTGGTGTGTGTGTGATATATACTGTCTGTGTATATATATAATATATAGTCCCTGCATAATGTGTGTGTGTGTATAGGTAAAGGTAAAGGTATCCCTTGACGTTAAGTTCAGTCATGTCTGACTCTGGGGGTTGGTGCTCATCTCCATTTCTAAGCCCAAGAGCCAGTGTTGTCCATAGACACCTCCAAGGTCATGTGGCCGGCATGACTACATGGAGTGCCATTACCTTCCCAGAAACACCCAGAAAATGGGAATTCCAGACAGGAAACAATCAGGGCCAGCTAATACCTCCCAACAAAGGATTCCCCCAGGTAGGAAGCAGCCAGGCTTTGAAGCTGCAAGGCTATTCAATGCTAATCAAGGTGACCAATTGCAACATTCACACTTGCCTCCCACAGACAAGAGTTCTTTCTCCCACCCTGGACCTTCCACAGATATATAAACCCCACTTGCCTAGCTTCGCACAGATGTCAAAACCTCTGAGTATCAGGCCTGGCAGGCAGGGAAGGGCGAGCGAGCGAAGGGAGGACAGCTGCCGGAGGAGGACGAAGCAGAGGGGAAGGGGTCTTGATCCGCCGCCTCCGCCCGCCTGGATGCGCCTTGCGAGGAGGAGGCGGAGGAAGCGGAGGAGGGGGCGGCAGAGGGAGAAGCAGAGGCAGGCAGTGAGGGAGGCATGAGCAGCGCCGCCCGCGCCCCTCGCCCGCCTTCGCCTTCCGCCTCCTAAGCGACCCTCCCTCCCTCCCTCCCAGCCCCATCCTCCCCGCAAGGCTTCCGAGGAGGAGGAGGAGAGGACGCCGCCCGAAGGAAAGGAAAGGTCGGTGGGCTCTTCGGGGGAGACCTTGGGGAAGGTCGCGGGAAGGGCGGGAGGGGAAGGGGAAAAGCGCCCCATTTTCAAGAGCCACTTCGGGAGGGAAAGAGGGCAACCAAGGGGGGACCTCCCTCTCCCCCTCCTTCCCTCCTGGAAGAAGAAAGGAAAGACACGTGGACGCGCCTCCTTTCCGACGTGCGGGCCTCGCCTTCCTGGGCGCTGACACGCGAGAGCCTCCCTCCCGAAGACAGAAACCTGGCCCAGTCCTTCCTCGGTAGGCTATTGGGAGATCACCCTTGGGAGGTAATAATAATAAATTATTATCAGCTGCTGAGGCGAGGCGGCGGCGGCCATTTCCCCCCTCCGTCTTCCTCCTCCTCCTCGGCCTCCTTCCCCCTCGCCCCCTCCCATTGGCTGAGCCCGTGACGCCCCTTTTGCTGAGGGGCAAAAGGGAAGGGCCTGAATGGTGGGAGTTTGGGTGCTTTGCAAAAGCTTTTTTTTCCTAACGAAAAAAACGACGACATAACGAAAAACGGCCTCTCGCGATTTGAAACCGCGATATCCAGACGTGTGACAACCAATGCTTCAAAATTGCTTCAAAACAAACGAAAATAACGAATTAATAACGGTTAACGGGGAAAACGAATTATTTGAGCAAGCCTAATAATTAGAGATTATGGGAAATTGCTACACATCCCTGAATATGGCCTTCATAGCTACAGCAGTTATACATACACTTCATCATTTCACAGATCAAAACTGGGACACATGTGGACAAGCATTGGCAAAAATTATGACTGGAGAAGAGCACACCAGGCAGAAGAGTGGTTGCAATAGTTGTCTTTTGCCTGAGGTTATAGGAAAGGACAAAACTTTGCCTCCTCCTCATCTCTCCCCCTTGTTGAGTTCATTGAGTGCTAACTACTTTTCCACTTTGTACAGTGTTCCCTCAATACTTCGCAGTTCACATTTCAAGGATTCGCTGTTTCGTGGTTTTTCAATAAACTCTAAAAGCCTATTATAAATCATAAAAATTACAATTTACAGCCTAAGGAAGGGAGGAAGGAGAAGCCAAAGGGAGAAAAAAGGAGCCCAAGTGGCAAAGGGAGGAGAAGGAAGTGATTTATCAACACACGATTGGTTGATAAAGAATTAAAATAGTGTATAACTATTAAAATAATGTATAAATATTAAAATAAATATAGCGTCCCTACTTTACGGATTTTCACTTATTGCGGGTGGTCCTGGAACCTAACCCCAGCGATAAGTGAGGGAACTCTGTAATCTTATTTGCAGCAGTTGAGGGAAGGAAAGGGAAAGAGTGAAGCTGAATCTGCACTGCCCTATATACTAAGATCTGATCCCAGATTATCTGCTTTGAACTGGATTATATGGGTCTAACTTGCTGACTGAAAGGTTGGCGGCTTGAATCTGGGGAGCAGAGTAAGCTCCTGCTGTCAGCTTCAGCTTCTGCCAAACTAGCAGTTCAAAAGCATGCAAATGTGAGTAGATCACAGTGGGAAGGTAACAGCATTCTATGCAATCATGCTGGCCACATGACCTTGGAGGTGTCTATGGACAATGCCGGCTCTTCGGCTTAGAAATTGAGATGAGCACCAACCCCCAGAATCGGACACGACTAGACTTAATGTCAGGGGAAAAGCTTTACCTTTTTACACTGCCAAAAAATCCTAGGATACAGGGCAGTGTAGATCCAGCCTGAGGGGAGTAAGGAGAAACAGGAACATTTGAAAAGCAGCAGTAAAAGTGGGAACACCTAGGATTAATTAGGACCATCCCTGCCAAATCGGGATAAGGTATGGATGCATTGGTCCATGCATACTATTTCTAATTTCCCATGACCTTTCCTGGCACCAGGCCTATTTGAAAGGCAGAACATCGTGCTGGCAAGCTCACATTTCCCAGCTGGGTTTCCTTTTTCTCTCACTCCCTTCCCCGCTGCGGGTTGCACCCTGGGTATTACACAATGTGCTGGAATGGCTCACATCCATCTTGCCTGATCAAAAATAGCATGTTTTCTTTCACAATCGTGCTGTCAGTGACAACGGACTTGGGTCTCCTTGCTCTTTCCTCTGAAGTGCTATCCTTCACTGGTGTACTAAAGACAACCCCCCAAGGGCTTCCTACTTCGAGGAGGTGGAGCGGAAGCCATTTCTTGTGGCTTTCATGGAGAGAAGAGGAACTGGGGACTTTGGAAACCCACACCAGAACTGACTGGTTTGCTTTCCAAAAATAACTCCAAATGTCCTGACACCAAACAAGAGAGCAGGTAGTTTGATGGAGCAAGGCTGCTCCCTTTTCATCAGCGGATTCGATGCCAGATCTTGGAAGCGATTGCATTACTGAAAAACAGAGAAGGCTAGACTCCTGCCAAGAAGTAAAGATAAGATGAGTGGGCAGAGCTGCCACTAATATCCTGGCAGCATTTCTGTGACTTTCATGAAACAGGCAGGGATTATTTGTTACTACTAAACATGGCCTCTGCTATTTTTATTTATTTATGATAATTCTATCTATCTCTTCCTGCAGGGTGTTGAAGGTGGCACAAGTGATTCCTCCCCAACCACATTTTATCTTCACAACAATCCTGACAGGTAGGCTAAGATGTGAGTGGCTGAAACAGAGTTGCCAAGAAAATTTTGTGTCTGAATAAGAAATCAAATTTTCCATTCTGGTTCTATGAACACTACACCAAGGAGTCTTTATCTCAGATAAATGGATGGCCTTGAGCAGGTCCATGAACTAGGTACAATTTAAAAAATAAATAAATCCTGCCTTTGCTTTTAATAATAATAATCATCATCATCATCATCATCATCATCACCACCACCACCACCACCACCACCACCATCATCATCTATTTATGCCCAACCACCATCTCCCATAGGGACTCGGGGCAGCTTACAAATAGCACACAATGATGCTACACAACATATAAAATACAGGATATCAACATTAAAACCGACAACACATTTAAAACCAGACATATACAATTAGCAAGAGCCAGATTCTAAATATGGCGAAGTATGAGTTAAAAACCCATTCAATCAAAGGATAGTAGGCTGGCTGATTTCCTTCTTATTGCTTTGAAAATTGTGTATAAGTACATTTTCTATGGTGGGGATCCACAGCTTTAATCAAAATCTCAAAAGGATCCATGACATGCCCAAAAAATTAATAACTGCTGTGCTACCCCACACTGTCAATTTTCCTCATGAGTCCATTCACACTACAGAATCATAGCACTATCGTTTCTCTTTAACTATCATGATTCCACTCTATGGAACCCTGGGATTGGCATTTTAGGAAGGGATCTTTTGATTCCTCAGCCAGGCGGCTCCTCTGGTGCCTCTGAACAAACTACAAACCCCCAGGATTCAATAGAATTCAGCCAAGATAGTATGGAACCCCCCCCCCCCCAGTGACACAATGAGTTAAATCCATGTGCCGGCAGGACTGCTGACTTGAAGGTTGTGTTGTTGACCTGAAGGTTGTCAGTTTGAATCCAACCTGGGGAGAGTGCGGATGAGCTCCCTCTGTCAGCTCCATGTGGTGACACGAGAGAAGCCTCCCACAAGGATGGTAAAACATCAAACATCTGGGCATCCCTTGGCCATTGTCCTTGCAGACGGCCAGTTCTCTCACACCAGAAGCGATTTGCAGTTTCTCGAGTCGCTCCTGACACACACACACACAAAGCTAAGACAGTTAAAGTGAAAAAGTAGTACTGTAACTTTGTAGTGTGAGTAGTCCCATGTATGCTCTGAAGACTCATTATGCAACTATTTTGTTGAAGCTCAGGCTCCTTGGACACATTCATCTGATGGCCATGTGGGAAAGAGTTTCTTCTGTGTTGGTCTGGTTGTGGAAGGTGCACCCCTCAGATCTGTGATTCTTGCCTGCTTTCAGACAAGGGATGAAAACACATCTCTTCAAAATGACCAAATTGCCCTGTGTACGTTGTGAATGTTTTAAAGATAGTTGTTGATGTCATTAGGTAAAGGTAAAGGTTTCCCCTGACGTTAAGTCCAGTCATGTCTGACTCTGGGGATTGGTGCTCATCTCCATTTCTGAGCCGAAGAGCCAGCGTTGTCCAAATAATAATAATAATAATAATAATAATAATAATAATAATAATAATAATAATAATTTATTCTTATATCCCGCCCCATCTCCCCGAAGGGACTCGGGGCGGCTCACAGCAATAATAAAAACAGTGACAAATTACACATTGTAAAATTAAACATGAAAAGCAGTCATACAATCAATACATACATCACATGTTAAAAACAAGGAGCTAAACAATTCTAGGCTGAAATAGAGGGCTACGTGGAGAAGGTAGCTTCGTGGCAGAAGTCCTCAGCAAGGTATCAATAATCATGGGAAAACACTCTCTAATTAAATGGGCAGACAAATCAACCCCAAAAATTAATCGTCGAAGGCCCTCCGGAAAAGCCAGGTTTTAAGGCCTTTCCGGAAGGCAAGGAGGGTGGGGGCCTGTCTAATCTCTCTAGGGAGTGAGTTCCAGAGGCGGGGGGCCACAGCGGAGAAGGCCCTCTCTCTCGTCCCCACCAGCCGCAACTGCGAAGGTGGTGGAAGAGAGAGGAGGGCCTCCCCTGAAGAGCGAAGAGATCGTGCAGGTTCATAGGGGGAGATGCGGTCTCTAAGGTAGGTGGGTCCCAAACCGTTCAGGGCTTTGTAGGTCAGCACCTGCACCTTGAATTGGGCCCGGAAAACAAACGGCAGCCAATGGAGCTCCTTAAACAGAGGCGTAGAACGCGCCCTGTAGTTTGCTCCTGTTAGAAGCCTGGCTGCTGAGCGCTGTACTAATTGCAGTTTCCGGGCCGTCTTCAAAGGCAGCCCCACGTAGAGCGCATTGCAATAATCCAGTCTAGAGGTAACTAAGGCGTGGACCACCGTAGTCAGATCAGACTTCTCGAGGTATGGTCGCAGCTGGCGCACAAGTTTTAATTGTGCAAAGGCCCTCCTGGCCACGGCCGACACCTGAGCCTCAAGTGTCAGCCCCGAATCCAGGAGGACCCCCAAGCTGTGGACCTGCGCCTTCAGGGGGAGTGCGACCCCGTCAAGCACAGGTTGCCACCCAATACCCCGGTCAGACATACGACTGACTTGGAGGACCTCTGTCTTGTCAGGATTAAGTCTCAGCTTGTTCGCCCTCATCCAGGCCAACACAGCGGCCAGGCACTGGTCCAGAATCCGAGGGGCTTCCTTGGATTTAGGTGGAAAAGAGTAGTAAAGTTGGGTGTCATCCGTGTAGAGATGGCACCTCACTCCAAAACTCCGGATGACCTCTCCCAGCGGTTTCATGTAGATGTTAAAAAGCATGGGGGACAAAATAGAACCTTGCGGGACCCCACAGGTCAAAGGCCAGGGGTCCGAGCAGGTGTCCCCCAGCTTCACCAGCTGGGAACGGCCCTCCAGGAAGGACTGGAGCCACTGGAGTGCAGTACCCCCAAGGCCCATCCCAGAGAGCCGCCCCAGAAGGATACCATGGTCGATGGTATCGAAAGCCGCTGAGATATCCAAGAGAACCAGCAGGGTCACACTCCCCCTGTCCAGTTCCCTGCGGAGGTCATCCACCAAGGCGACCAAAGCTGTCTCGGTACTGAAACCAGGCCTGAAGCCAGACTGTGATTGGTCCAGAAAATCCGCATCCTCCAAGAATCCCTGTAGCTGCGAGGCAACCACCCGCTCCAAGACCTTGCCCAAAAATGGAAGGTTAGAGATTGGTCTGTAATTGCCTAAGTTGGTCGAATCCAGAGAGGCCTTCTTCAGGATAGGCCTAACCACAGCTTGCTTTAGGCTAGATGGAAATTTGCCCTGTGATAACGAAGCATTAATTATAGGCATAAACCAATCAACTAACCCGCCACTGGCCTGTTTTAAAAGCCAAGATGGGCAAGGATCCAGGGCGCAGGTGGTCGCCCTCACAGCCCCGAGGATCCTGTCCACATCATCAGGGCACACAAGCTGAAACAAATCCCACAAGATCGAACAGACAGATGCCTCAGTTACCTCACCTGGCAATGCTTCAAGGCCGGCGTCCAAGTCAGAACGGATCTGAGCGACTTTGTCTGCAAAATGGTGAGCGAACTCGCTGCACCGAGTTGCCGAGAAGTCGGGTGGCTCCTCGCCCCCAGGAGGGTGGAGGAGCTCCCCAACAACCCGAAACAACTCCGAAGGTCTGTTATTTGCAGATGCGATGCGGGCAGTCAAGAAAGCCTTCCTGGCTGCTCGCAACGCCACGGAATAGGACCTAATAGCGACCTTCGACCGTGTTCGGTCAGAGCCGTCCTGAGTTTTCCGCCAGCGACACTCTAGTCTCCTTCTCGCACGTTTCATCTCCGCCAGCTCCCCAGTAAACCAGGGGGCCGAGGCAACTCCACGCTGCGAGAGGGGACGTTCGGGGGTGATTGTGTCTATTGCCCTAGTCATCTCGCTGTTGTAGCGAGCGACCAAGGCATCGAGAGAATCGTCAGCCTCCGTGGCAGACAGAACCCCAAGAGACTTCAGGAATCCCTCGGGATCCATTAGCCTCCTGGGGCGGACCATCTTAATCGGTCCACCACCCCTGCGGAGGTTTGAGGGCACGGCGAGTCTTAGACTGATCAGATGGTGGTCAGACCATGACAATGGAAGAATAATTTGCTCTTCCACTCTGACCAACTCGTCTCCCGCAACAAAAACCAGGTCGAGTGTATGTCCAGCTTGATGAGTGGGACCCGATATTACTTGGGACAGTCCCATGGTCGTCATGGCGGCCATGAAGTCCTGAGCTGCACCTGTCAAGGTGGCCTCTGCATGGATGTTGAAGTCACCCAGGACCATGAGGCACTGGGAACCCAGCACCACGCTAGAGACCACCTCTGCAAGCTCAGGCAGGGAGACTGCTGTGTTGCGGGGTGGACGGTACACTAGCAGAATCCCCAAACTGTCCCGGGTACCCACCTTCAAGTGGAGACATTCGAACCCAGCGGATTGCGGTACGGCGCATCTGACCAGGGCGATGGACTGCCGAAAGACCACTGCAACCCCACCTCCCCGCCCTCCAGGCCTGGCCTGCTGGTGCACCCCGGAACCCGGAGGACAAAGCTGGGTAAGATTTACCCCACCCAGCTCATCCAACCAGGTCTCGGTGATGCACCTCCAAGGTCATGTGGCCGGCATGACTGCATGGATCGTCGTTACCTTCCCGCCGGAGCGGTACCTATTGATCTACTCACATTGGCATGCTTTCGAACTGCTAGCTTGGCAGAAGCTGGAGCTAACAGTGGGTGCTCACTCCGCTCCCCAGATTTGAATCTGGGACCTTTCGGTCTGTAAGTTCAGCAGCTCAGTGCTTTAACACACTTCACCACTGGGGCTCCTGTTGATGTCATTACCTTCTTACAAATCTGCAGACTGGCTCCAACTCTTTCCCCTTAAGCCTAGCTTAAAAGCCAGCAGCCACATCACGCAATGGAGATCTGTTTAACTGGTTATCAGAGGATGACTTTTCCAGTCCTATCTCAGCAGCAACTGAGACTGTGACAAGGAATTGTGGAAGGGGCCCTTTTTCTGATTTCCATAGCATTGTTCACAGGTAAGAGAAGGTGGAAATATTACAATTCTCCATTGCTTAGAGCAGTGGTTCTCAACCTGTAGGTGCCCAGGATTTTGGCCTACAACTTCCAGAAATCCCAGCCTGTATACCAGCTGTTAGGATTTCTGGGAGTTGAAGGCCAAAACACCTGGGGACCTACAGGCTGAGAACCACTGGTTTAGAGTATTGTGTGGCAGCAAAAATAGTTTTTTTGTTGTGGGTTGGTGGGTACATTTATAGCTGTGTCTGTAGTGTAATCATCATGAATATTTAGTCTTAATACAAAGCAGTTTTGAACCCATAACTCTAGATTCTAAATCTGTGACTGTGATACAAAATGCCAGTGGTGATTTTAATGTTTTAGTTTCTTAATTTGTTGCTGCCTTCTTTGGTTTTTGCTTTGTTTTTAATAGTGTTTGTTGGCTTCTCTGAACAATTTTTGTATGTGTGTGGAAAGGCTGTATAAAAATATGATAAGCAAATAATAAATAATAAGCAAGACTGAGTGTCTGAATGGGAGAATAACAGTAGCTTGTATGTACATTGCCATATAGGTAAAGGTAAAGGTTTTCCCCTGACATTAAATTTAGTTGTGTCCAGCTCTGGGGATTGGTGCTCATCTCCATTTCTAACCCAAAGAGCCAGTGTTATCCTTAGTCGCCTCCAAGGTCATGTGGTCGGCATGACTGCATGGAGTGCCGTTACCTTCCTGCTGGAATGGTACCTATTGATCTACTCACATTTGCATATTTTTGAACTGCTAGGTTGGCAGAAGCTGAGGCTAACAGCAGGAGCTCACCTCACTCCCCGGATTTGAATTGCCAACTTTTCAGTCAGCAATTTCAGCAGCTCAGTTGTTTAACCGCTGTGCCACTGGGGACTCCTACACTGTCATACAAGCACTTAAAAAAAGAGAGAAGAAATATGGCCTATACATAATTTTTTTTAGTAAATAACTACAGGATGAGTTTCAACCCATTACATTTTTGAATGACAAACTAAAGACCTGATGTCCTTCTATGGGTAGCAAAGTCTGGGAATGAATTAAAGGAACCTTGCACTCCTAATCAAATAGTCATGATATGAAGTTGAGTGTGTGTTTGTATGCATTCTTACTACTTAATTTATTACAAGTGTAGCTTTCCAGGGCTGGCACCATATCCATGCTCACCCATTTGCCAGACTGTGGGTGTGGGAAATGGAGCGTCTTCTTACCGGAAGGGAAGATCACTCACTTGTTTTGAAGCCAGAGAATATAGCATGTAGAAATGGGTTAGGATTGCCAGCTCTACAAGCAAGGTGCCCTGGACAGAAAAGAAAAATAAACTGAAAGAAAAGAACAAATAAACGGAATAGTTTCCGTGTATTGGACACAGCCGGGTGCCAAGATAGACAGTGGTGCAATATAGTGAAATGAGGGAGACAGAAAATGGTGGCTTGGGGTGGATTCAATTACCAATTGTCTCCCCGACCCCTATTTTAGGATTTGCAAATACAAATGTTTATGGGGTCACCATGAGTCAACAGGTGACTTGAAGATACATATAAGTCAAGTCATCAACATTATTAAAAGGTAGTTGTGGAGATGGGTGAGAATTGCCATTTCTGATAGTTTGCTTAGAAGAGTTCTTGTGCATTTAAACTCTCATGGCAAGCAGAAATCCATCAGATGCAGTTTTTCCTAGAACCTATAACATGATGTAGCTCTTGAATCCCTGCCTTTTGTGTACAGGCGGTCCACGAGTTACAAACATTCAACTTTCAAACAACTCATAGTTAAGAACATGGTGAGTCAACAGGAAGTGAGAGAAGTCTAACTCTCAGAAGTGAAATTCATCCTGAAAGAGTTATCATGGGGAAAAGGTGTCTCCACTGAAGCTTTATTACCAATCCTTTGTTTCCGCAACAAGCCACGTTGTTCAAAATCTAATTCTCACAGGGAAAGTGAGGTGTAATCTTTTGAACAGGGGCATAGACAGCAAAAGAAATGTTACATAGGTGTTAACCCTTCCCTAGGCTATCCAAAGTTTGCTTCTGTGTGTGTGGGGGTGGGAGGTGGGTTGGAGTTACACTTAAAATGTACTAATATACAAATTCAAGTTAAAAATAATCCTACAAAAAATCTTTACAGATTTTTTTTTGTAAATTGGGGATTGTCGGTACTTATCAAAAGACATAGAAGCCTGATAATAATACTAAATAATGATCAAGGATGATGATGGTACCCCTCTATCAGTGGGGTACATTAAAAGACCCCTTGAAACCATGGTTAATAGTGAGCTTTTTAATTTGACTATGAGGTAAAGGTAGAGGTTTTCCCCTGACATTAAGTCTAGTCATGGCCGACTCTGGTGGGTGGTGCTCATCTCCATTTCTAAACTGAAGAGCTGGCGTTGTCCATAGACACCTCCTAGGTCATGTGGCCAGCATGACTGCATGGAGTGCTGTTACCTTCCCGCCAGAGCGGTACCTATTGATCTACTCACATTTGCATGCTTTCAAACTGCTAGGTTGGCAGGATCTGGAGCTAACTGCGGGAACTCACCCTGCTCCCCGGATTAGAACTGCCAATCATTCTAGCCAGCATGGTAAAAAGATTATGGAAAGTGTAGTCCAAAACATCAAAGCACCTCAGGTCCTGCTATAAGAGAGGCAATCTTGAATACTGTGAGAATGTTGGGCTGGAACTTGGCAGATCTGCATTCTAGTTTCCTTTGTGACATCAGGTTCACAGAGTGACCTTGGACTCCCATTCTTTTTCTGTCAGCCTTGTTGGAAGGAAGAAAAGCAAGGTATAGTGGGCCTTCCAAATCTACTGAATCTGGATCTGTGATTTCCAACAATTGCATATTGTGATACCTCATATTTGTGCATGGCAGCATAGCGAATGCATTCATGTCACCTCCATTTAATTATATAGAGCATAATTGTATTTTTTCATAACTGCGCTGGGCATGGATATGGCAGACCCACTGTCCATTATCTTGAGCTCATAGGAGGAAAGGTAAGGTATAAATGTAAATAATAAGAAATCAGTTATTGAATAGGAGCCCCCAGTGGCGCAATGGGTTAAACACTTGTGCTGTCAGGACTGATGACTTGAAGGTTGGATTGCTGACCTGAAGGTCACCGGTTCAAATCCAACCTGGGGAGAACATGGATGAGCTCCCTCTGTCAGCTCCAGCTCCCTATGCGGGGACATGAGAGAAGCCTCCCACAAGGATGGTAAAACATCAAAATATCTGGGTGTCCCTCGGGCAACGTCCTTGCAGACAGCCAATTCTCTCACACCAGAAGCAATTTGCAGTTTCTGAAGTCGTTCTTGACATGAAAAAAAGTTATTGAATGTATTAAGTGAATAATCCCCCTCCTGCCCACACATAGACATTGTATGTGTCACATTGGGATTGAGACTCAAAGAGAATGCTTTGTTACATGATGAAAGAGGCAAAATTTGAACCAGGGAGATCTTGAGTTGAAGCTCAGTCTCGGGGTCTATGCCACACACAGCTCTGTGATGTTGGGATAATTATATAATTGGCATAGTGCGAGGGCTTTATTGTTGAAAGAAGGGGGTGAGGCTATCCATAATGAATGCTCATTTTTGCTAATTGTGATGGTCAAGAGCCTTCATTAACACTAAACAAATGTAGCTTGAAGAAAAAAAAGCCAAGTGGGATTTGTATTCTGCCTCCCTCTCCTGTTTTTCTCTGTCCCATTCTCTCTCCCTCTCTCCCTCCTTCCCTCCCTCCAGCGTTTTCTGAGAAAGAGCCATTGGCCATAAAACAAAAAGCTACCCTAGCATAGTTTATATTGTTCAGGGCATGGGGAGTATGTTAACATTTCCGTCAGTAAATGATGTAGAAAGTAGGTCAGAGAGGCCCTAACGATATCCAGACGGTTTGCAACAAACTGTACCGCAGCACTTAGATTCGGTTCTTTCAGCGTAATATAATTTCTTTATTGTAGTATTTCTTTCTCTTCGACTGGAGGAAACAGACCGTTATTTTTAAGAGACAAAGGTCATGTGACTAATAGCGCCTTGGAATCGCAGAATCATAGAATTGGAAGGGAGTTTCAGGGTGCAAATTTCCTTTGTTTATACTCTTCAGATTTGCAGGATTTTCAAAAGTAAAGTCTATTGTCTGAGACTGAAAGCAGGGTTTATTTATTTCTATACATAAATGAAAACAGGATTTTCTTGGCATATTTTCCTTGGCTCTTTTGTCACCACTCAGGTCAACCCTGCTAAGTCTTGTGTACCAGAAGCAGACGTGAAATGAGTATGTACATCACATAAGCACCGATCTATGTTTCAAACTACCTTGAATTCTCCTGTGAGGAGATAGTGATGGGTAAGGAAAGAGTCATGTTGTGGGCAAATTGGAGTCTCTCTTGGTAGAGTCTCTTTTTTAGAAACCGCATCACACTTTTTCTCAGCGCTGTACCGTTATAGATATCTTTTAAGAAGATTAACTGGAATGAAAATTTTGCTAGTCCTCATGTCACAAGGTGTCTGCCTGCATTGGACATAAGCCAATGTTTTGAAAAGTCCTTCGTGTAAAGTCCTGTAAAGCAGGCTTCTCATCCTTACCACAAGGTAGCGGAAGTGTGTATATTGGGTGCAAGTGTGGAATAGCATACTCTCCAATACTGTACAGATGAAAACTGGGACATGTGTAGACATCAGCAGAGCATAACCAAGATGGCAAAAGGGGTACAGACAGATTAGAAGAGGTTGCACTCGTTGGCTTTTTGCCTGAGCCTCCTGAGAAGCACAAAAACTTCACCCCTTCCTTTCCTTTCCCATAACTGAGTAAGCTGAGTGCAAACTACTTTTGCACTTTGAATTCACTATGCAGAATTTTAAGTAAGCTGGGGATGAGGAGGGAAACCGTGAAGAGGTTGGAGAAATCGGGACAGTTTAAAAGCAGCTTCTTTTTGTGTCAGGAGCGACTTGAGAAACTGCAAGTCCCTTCTGGCGTGAGAGAATTGGCCGTCTGCAAGGTCCTTGGATGTTTTGATGTTTTACCACCCTTAAGGGAGGCTTCTCTCATGTCCCCGCATGGGGAGCTAGAGCTGACAGAGGGAGCTCACCTGCTCTCCCTGGATTCGAACTGCCAATCTTTTGATCTGTAGTCCTACCAGCACAAGGGTTTAATCCACTGCGCCACCAGGGTCTCCAGAAAGCATCTGAAAAAATGGATGACAGGATTAACCAGATTAGAACAGTTGCAGGGTATAAGATGTAAGTGTATGTTCTCCTGCAATGAATATGAAACATTGCTGAAACCTGCTAAGCAGGGCAGAAGAACACAATTGAAACACCCTCAAAAAATAACAGAAAAAGTGCTTTTTATCCCACTTTCCACAGAGCCCTTGAGCACAGACTCAGCTGAATTGTGTTCTTGTTCATTGGAATCAAATGCAGAACACATCTGCACTGCAGGCAATCTTACTTCTTTCTGGTTTTGATTTTGCTTGGGGTTCTCGTTGCTTAGGTGCTGCTTTTCTCCTTTATCCTAACAGAGCTTCCAGACTGAAACCTTACCTTCTGTTTTCACAAGATTGGTTTATTTGTTCTTTCGGGCGAGGGGAGAACTGTGCATGACAACTCGGGTTGCCAGCTCCTGTCTTAGAAGCTGCAATGTACACTGAATAGCTTGGAGGACATTATAAAAGAATAGCAATTCCTGCTTCAGGGCAGCAGGGGCAACTGACTTTTCTTCCCTCAAGCTTTTATTGGGAAAGAGAAATCTTCATGGGACACAGACTTGGGGAAACAGAGCCCCCCCCCCTTAAAAAAAAACCCTGGCCACTAGTGCAGACATCCAAAAATCCAAGTTTGCCATTGTGATTCACATCTTGGTATTGATAATATGTCACATGCACTACATAGAGAATGGTGTGAATGGCTCAGAAATCAGAGGTAGTACAAAAAGTGGTTTGTATTCAGACTGGAGTTAAGGAACAATGATTTGTTAACAGTGCAATATATTCTTCTGTTCAGTGTAAAGCATTTTATTCTAAAACCTTGTTTCCTTGGAATTGGAACTAATGCAGTCCTATGGGCAGAGATTATTGTTGGGTTGCTGTGAGTTTTCCAGTCTGTATGGCCAGGTTTCAGAAGCATTATCTCCTGACGTTTCACACACATCTATGGCAGGCATCATCACCTCACAACTTCTGAAGATGCCTACCATAGATTTGGGTGAAACGTCAGGAAAAAATGCTTCTGGAATATGACCATACAGCCCAGAAAACTCACAGCATCCCAGTGATTCTGGGCATGAAAGCCTTCAACAACACGGAGATGATTGTGTTATTGGTGCTTTTGTTATTGTTAACAGTAATCAAGTCTGCTTCAAATTATGGCTATGTCACGAACAAGAGACCTTCAAGTCATCTTGTAGTCTTGCAGATCTGGAGACATGTCTTCCATCTGGAAGGTGGTCTTCCTCTTTTCCCATTGCTTCTACCTTCCCAAGCATTTGGTCATGTCTTCTCATGATATGGCCAAAGTAAGAGAGTCTCAGCTTAGTCATCTTGGGAGTGTTCAGTCCTACTGGTATCTTCTGCAGGGTGGTGATAGGATTAACAGCATTGGAGGCATGAGTATATTGTTTACAGATCCACTCAAATGATTGGATGTCTATCCATGAATGTAAAGTTACAGGGAGAAGGTGTGGATAGTGTCATTATACAGTTTAGTCACTATGTGGCATGGACTTAGTTATATTTGAGCAAAATCAGGAGTTCTCTGCCTGTGTATGTATGTGTGTGTGTGTGTGTGTGTGTGTGTGTGTGTGTATATATATATATATATATATATATATATATATATATATATATATACACAGTAGAGTCTCACTTATCCAAGCTAAACGGGCCGGCAGAAGCTTGGATAAGCAAATATGTTGGATAATAAGGAAGGATTAAGGAAAAGCGTATTAAAGATCAAATTAGGTTATGATTTTACAAATTAAGCACCAAAACATCATGTTATACAACAAATTTGACATAAAAAGTAGTTCATTACGCAGTAATGTTATGTTGTAATTACTGTATTTACGAATTTAGGACCAAAATATCACAATATATTGAAAACATTGACTATAAAAATGGCTTGGATAATCCAGAAGCTTGGATAAGCGAGGCTTGGATAAGTGAGACTCTACTGTATGTATGTATATATATATATATATATAACAGTCGATGACCAGCAATAGAAAATGTACAAGCATCAGAATAGCATAGAAAAGTATACAATTTGATATTAAGAAACACAGTGAAGAACAAGGTTAAAACACAGTATTGAATGTGGTAGTTAAAACGATATAAAACATTTATATGCTAAAATGACAAAGGTAAATGCTGAAGTAAATATTAAAACCTTCTAAAACTGTGGCAATATCTTGCACCGACAAGCTATCGCTGCTGCACAAAAGCTAGCAACTTTGGCAACAATTTTGGGGTCTTGGTCTGCCAAAAGATAATCAACATAAAACCTTACAGATCTTGCTGCTAAACTTTCTAAAAATGGATTTATAAAATGTTTACGAAGGTCTTGGTAAATAGAGCAGTACAACAAGACTGTTATGCCTGCCTGTGTTATGATCTAGGTCAGTGGTTCTTAACCTGTGGGTCCCCAGATGTTTTGGCCTTCAGCTCCCAGAAATCCTAACAGATGGTAAACTGCTGGGATTTCTGGCAGTTGTAGGCCAAAACACCCGGGGAACCCACAGGTTGAGAACCACTCATCTAGATGGATGGTTGCAATGAATAAAGCTGTCTCAACATGATTTATGAAGAAGAAAGCTCAAGAATTCTTACACTTTACTCTGAATCAACAACAGTTAAAACAATATGTTTTGAAGTCAGATAGGTAGATGCCACTATGCTTAAGCAATTCAGAGACTGGTCACTGTATGGATAGAAAACTTCTTCAAGATGCTGTGTCTTTTGCCTCCTTGTGAGCCACGATTTTGTTTCCACACCATGGTTTCAAGGGGAGACCTTATCTGTGTCCCTTTTGATTCCAATTGACATTTAGCAACAGATTGGTACAGAGGTCCTGTGTCTTTATCTCATGTGGCTGCTTTGGTTGTAAGATGGAATATCAGAGAAACGGCAACTTTGAGTCTGACAGGAGCTATTTCTGTTTCTCCATCTCCCCCACCCAGCCCAATATGCAAGTTCATTTGTCAAGGGATGGAATGACTATCCTTGCAAAAGACAGACTCTGAGATCAAAGACTGTAAAGTCCAATGTCACGGACAGCCTTGAGGCAGCAGGCCAGAGGGAAAAAAATTCTTTTGCATTTGTTTCCAAATAGGGGCAAAAGGGCAGACACTGGAACTGAGAAGAGATCCAGGTATTGCTGGTGTGGGAGTGTGATGCGAGTATATGGCAGGAATTGTAAACTTGCAGATATCTGGATACAGATAGGATGATAATGTTGGAGAGCTAACATAGAGGGGAAATGTGGAGTGATACTTTCACAGATGGCACGGCACTTGATATATCTGATTGAATGGAAAAATATTGAAATTGCCAAGCAGCCAGGAAAACACACACATCGACATACAACTACAAGGAGAAAGAAAGACAGACGGACTGGCAGATAGAATTTACAGTGCTTAACAATTGTGTAATCTGCAAAAAGGAACACATTTTCATGACATGGAATTAAAAGTCATGATCTGTTGATGGCATTGGATCGAGCTGAGTGGCTACAAAGACACAGGAGCAGTGGTATAGTAGAGAGTCAGACATTATTGGAATCTCTTTTCATTGAGAAATTCAACCCTTGATTGAAAACTCTTAGTACTGCAAAGGCATGGATCGCAGGAAATGCATAACTGTGGGAGCACTTGCGTTTTCTCACCATGTACTGTCACAGATTAAATATGGAAGGACTGGGAATGTGGGACACACATAGAGATCTAGTTGTACCTCAGTGCTCCTTCTCTTTATTTTATCCAAAAGATCATGAAAAAACAGAGTGTGAGAGCCTTAAAATCAGCCATTACTTCATATTTGGGATGGAATTAATTTCAAATGTATTTTTAAAAATCTGATTTCAGGCGAAAGTGAAAAGAACTAATGTTTTCCACCAAAGGGTGGGATAGCATTAAAGGTACAATAGGGGATTAAAAAAATTCTCCAGATAACTTATCTTTTTATCAATGTAAGGCAGTTATGGTAAATTGTAAGTTCAGTTTCCTTCTTTCGATCTGAAAAAGCACCTATATTTGCAGAATTGATATTATGCAAGTGTATTTATGTTTCACTGTCTAATCATCTGGTGAAAAGAAAAATGACTAATCGGGTAATAATACCATTGTAGGCATATCTCTGCCACAAAAATCTTTCACTACTCTGAATCAAAAGAGCTTGAGTTATTGATGTTGAATACAATCAGTTTCAACAATGAGTAACTATCAATGATCATTTAAAGCAGTTGTTCTCAACCTATGGGTTCCCATGTGTTTTTGCCTATAAGTCCCAGAAATCTCAGCCAGTTTACCAGCTGTTAGGATTTCTGGGAGTTGAAGGCCAAAACATCTGGGGACCCACAGGTTGAGAACCACTGAAAGCAATCCAGAAAACATTCACAAATGGCAATAAAAAAGTTTAAGACCATGCACATGTGCAAACTGATTAAAATAATTTGATTGGAAAGTTTTAATAAACAGTCTTGGTACCACTGGAGTACATCAGTACCACTCAAGCCTCCAAAGAAAGGGCATTCACAATAATGGTGCCATACCAGAAAAAAACCCTTCAAACTGAGACTGATGTCAGTGGATAGTGTTTTTTTAATAGAGTGTTCTAGTCAGCAAACTAGTTGCTGCAATTTGCATTGCCTGCAGCTTCTGAGGACCCTTCCACACACCTGAATAAAATCCCACATTATCTGCTTTGAAAGGGGATATATAGCAATGTGGACCTAGTTCAAAGCAGATATTGTGGGATTTTCTGCCTTGATATTCTGGGAGATAGGACTGTGTGGAAGGGCCCTAAGTCTTCAAGGGCAACCCAATGAAAAGCACACCACAGTAATCTAAAGGTAACCTTGCCAGAGATGGTTCCTTGTCTGAGAAAGGCCATAACTGGTGGACCAGTTAAAGCTCACCCAGGTGCCATGGAAAATACTTGGATTGCCAGTGAAGGATCTAGGAAAGGCATGGGCAAGCTTCAGCCCTCCATGTGTTTTGGACTTCAACTCCCACTGGCTGTTAGGAATTATGGTACTTAAAGTCCGAAACACCTGGAGGGCCAAAGTTTGCCCATGCCTGATCTAGGAGTTCTCCTATGTTAAGCTAAGCACCTGCTCCTTCAGTGAAATTTACCACATCTAGAATAATTCCTAGAACAAAGAACTGCCAATCCACAAGCTTTCCACTTTCCTAAGATCCACACTCCATTTATTGACCATCATCTAAACCATTATAACATCCAGACACTGGCCCAGCACTTGCACTATTCCAGTGGACTCCAATGATAAGAAATGGCATCATCAATATACTAATAGGATCCATCCCCAAAACTCCTGGACTATTTTTAAATGAAAGATACTGTGTTAATAGTTAGTCTACTAATTATGCATATGTTAACCTGTGGATTAGGAGAAAAGTTGGTCCATGTGTTGCATGTGATTCTCAGGCCCTACTTTTGAACCCCTGATCGCCTATCAGTTCCTCAAAATCCCTCATATGTTCCCCAATTTATTTATTTCAAAGAATACAGTTGTTATGCAATTTTACTCCCAAATCATACTGACAGCCATTGAATGTGTTGAATTACACAAAAAGTTCTCTTTGGTGCCCCCAAATCACCCCAGTTCTCCCCCATCCCCATAGATATCTCCATTTGTCTTCTGCTTCCCTTCCAAAATGGGCCAGGAAGTAACATGACATCATGTCTGGTAACTATTTCAGAGGAAAAACTGAGGGAAGTTGAAATATTGTGATGCATGAATACTGGTGGGCAGTCTTTGGATATGTGTGTGTGTATATGAATGGGATGTTGGAATGGAAAAATTGCTTGTGATTGCTACACAGTTGTCCCCTGATAGTCCAAATCAAATCAAATCAAATAATCAAATCAAAATCTTTATTATGGTCATAGACCGCATAAGTGAGGTCCTGATAGTCGAAGTAGATCTTCTACTGAAAAGGACTTGCTGGTTATGCATAACCTTGATGTATTTTGTTTGATAACTTCCTGTGAGCTGCCTTGGGTACTACTCCAGGAAAAAAAGTGGGATATAAAACTTAACAAATAGTAGAAGTAATTTTGACTGCTCACTCCCTATGCACAGTCACACAACCAGTTGAGCTATCTTCACAGTAAATATCAGTGGCAGCCCATATCCAGACTTATAAAGATCCATTCTAGGTTTTGAATCTATTTGGGAGGTAAGGTTCAGCAATTTGGAGAGCTCCTTTAAAGTTCAGACTAAAACCAGGAGTGGATTTACCATGCTGTTGACATGAAAGCTGGAGGAGCCAAGCAAAACCAAACTTTACAAATGGTCTCCATGTTATAGGTAAAGGTAAAGGTTTTCCCCTGATGTTAAGTTCAGTCGTGACTGACTCTGGGGGTTGGTGCTCATCTCCATTTCTAAGCCGAAGAGCCAGCGTTGTCCATAGACACCTCCAAGGTCATGTGGCCGGCATGACTGCATGGAGCGCCGTTATATGTGAATGTTATATGTGAATAATAATTTGAAGTAGATGCATCAGGTATGTTATAATTTCACGGATGCCGTGGGGGCAAAGTACTGTGCTTTTCTGGATTCCTCACCTTTTTCTTTGCAGTTTCATTCCCTGTCTCCGGCAATGCTAGCCAAGGGCCCATTCACACTCCAGAATTAGAGTGCTGCAATCCCACTTTAACTGCCATGGCAGCTACCTATAGATTCCTGGGATATGTAATGTAAAGAGGCCTTATTCTTCTTGTGCTTCTGACCAAACTACCATTCCAAGGAACCACAGCAGCAGACATGGAATCATAGCCCTAGGATTGTGTAGTATTAATGGACCCAGGATTAGAGGAAATGCTTGTCAATTTCACTGAGGTTCATTTCTGGATATTAGTGACCCTTGCATGGTATTAGGGACAGTGGAAGTAGAGTCATGTTAGCTTCACCTCTCACTTGACTCCCTGTGCCGTTGAGTGAAAGTATCAAACATCTGGAGTTGTTCCGATCTGTGCTCCCATCACACTCTGGTTCACTGGGGGAGGCTGGAAAACTCTTGTCAGATGCCTTCGTAAGGTTTTGATTTAAGCTAAAGTATTGTTGCCTGGAAGGGGAAGCGGATGAAGGAAAAAAGGAGTATTGGCGACATGTACACGCCATTTCCCTGACCTCATGGGTTTCACTCAAGATCAGAGGGAGGTATTGGTGAGGTTGACAGTTCTTTCCACTGGCCTCGAAACTGATGAATCTTATAACTGAATGTGAACACACAACTCCTCCCTTATGTTTCATCCTCAGAATCAGCTATACTATAATATGCTACCTTTTGCATGCATGCTTTGTAGACATACTAACAATAAGTACAACTGTATTGATTTTTTAAAATGGCAACTATCAGTTGCCTAAATACCCTAAATTCCCCAGATCCTGCCTGATTTCAGAAGCTAAACAGGGTTAGCCCTAATTAGTATTTGGATGGGACACCGTAAAGGAATATCAGGTGCTGTAGGGTATATTTCGGAAGCCCCGGTGGCAAAGTGTGTTAAAGCGCTGAGCTGCTGAACTTGCGGACCGAAAGGTCCCGGGAGCGGAATGAGCACCCGCTGTTAGCCCCAGCTCCTGCCAACCTCGCAGTTTGAAAACATGCAAATGTGAGTAGATCAATAGGTACCGCTCCGGCGGGAACGACGCTCCATGCAGTCATGCTGGCCACATGACCTGGAGATGTCTATGGACAACGCCGGCTCTTCGGCTTAGAAATGGAGATGAGCACCAACCCCCATTGTTGGACACGACTGGACTTAACGTCAGGGGAAACCTTTACCTACCTTTAGGGTATATTTCAGAGGAAAAATGGCAATATCACTTCTGAGGATTCTTTGCCTAAGTTAACCCTATGAAATCCATAGGGTTGCCATAAATTGAGAGGCAAGTTCAAGGCAGAGACACATAGGGAGTACCAGTCTGGGTCAAGACTGTACAGCAGTGGTTCTCCACCTTCCTAATGCCATGACCCCTTAATATTCCTCATGTTGTGGTGACCCCCACCCGTAAAATTATTTTCGTTGCTACTTCATAACTGTCATTTTGCTACTGTTGTTGATCGTAATGTAAATATCTGATATGCAGGATGTATTTTCATTCACTGGAACAAATTTGGAACAAATACCCAATATCCCCAAATTTGAATACTGGTGGGGCTGGGGATTGATTTTGTCATTTGGGAGTTGTAGTTGCTGGGTTTTATAGTTCACCTACAATCAAAGAGCATTCTGAACTCCACCAATGATGGAATTGAACCAAATTTGACACACAGAACTCACATGACCAACAGAAAATACTGGAAGTGTTTGGTGGGCATTGACCTTGAGTTTTGGAGTTATAGTTTACCTACATCCAGAGAGCACTGTGGACTCAAACAATGATGGATCTGGACCAAAACTGGCATGAACACTCAATATGCCCCAATGTGAACACTGTTGAAGTTTGGGGAAAATAGACCTTGACATTTGGGAGTTGTAGTTGCTGGGATTTATAGTTCACCTACAATCAAAGAGAACTCCCATGACCAACAGAAAATACTGGAAGTTGGGTTGTTGCATTTTCTGTTGTTGTGCATTTTCTGGGCTGTATGTCCATGTTCCAGAAGCATTCTCTCCTGACGTTTCACTCACATCTGATGTGGGCAAAACATGAGGAGAGAATGCTGCTGGAACATGGCCATACAGCCTGGAAAATGCACAACAACCCAGTGATTCCGGCCATGAAAGCCTTTGACAACACAATACTGGAAGTGTTGGTGGGCATTGGCCTTGAGTTTTGGAGTTGTCTTTCACCTACATCCAGAGAGCACTGTGGACTCAAACAACGATGGATCTGGACCTAACTTGGCATGAATACTCAATATACCCAAATTTGAACACTGGTGGAGTTTGGGGAAGATAGACCTTGAAGAGAAGGACAGGCGGAGAGATCTTCAGCCTTCTTTGCCAAAGGGATTCCTAAGACAAATCAGAAGTATATGCTTTCTGATGATCTTTGGCACCCACCCCCTTGTTACCCTCCCTAGGGGTCCCGGCCCCTAGGTTGAGAAATGCTGCTTTACAGTGAGAAAGAGTCCACATTGTGAATGGCAAGGAAATTCTTTTTATCTCAGGAAGGAAAACACGGGTGCATATAGCAGCTTCCTTCACAGAGTAAATAGCAGCTGGGGAGGTTATTTCATGTGAAAAACATTGGGGAAAGGAGAGTTATGCTCTTAGGTTTTACTCTTAGTTCAGGAGAAACAATGAGGGGGAAGTAATCAATGTGATTTTATTATTTTTAAAAAATCAGAATGACTGTTTTAACTGTATAACTAGAACCTAAGCTCATGACAAAAAAAATAAATAAATAACGAATGCAAGGGCCAGAGAATTTGGGGGAAAAACTTCCATTCTAGAATGACTTCCTGCATGTTCCATCATAGAATAATCTTCCAGGTGAGGTCTACTTGGTGCCTTCTTTGTTAGTTTTTTTTTTCTTTATTCCCTACTGCTTTTAATTTTTAATTAGCATGGATATCATTGCATGTTCTCTGTCACCTTGCAGCTGTTAGCTACAGGGTGGCTAATAAACTTTGTGCACTAATGAAAGAATGGGAAAGGGCCAACATTTTAACCGTTTTTTTCTGCTCCATTTGCTATACTGTACTTGGTCAGAGCTCAACAGCTTAATTTTAAAAAAATACAAAAAACCTCCCCCTAAATGAATCTTGTCCATTTATATAACACATTTCCCTACTTAGTGCATCCCTGGTGTGTCATTTACTCTGAATTGCCAGCTTGTGGTGAAGATAATTTGGTTAAGCCGTGTCTTTCTGCCTTGTTTTTGTCTGTGAGTATAATTAGCTACGTGAGAAACTCTCCTGCTAATTTTATATCTCTTCCCTTGCTGACGTCGCTTTCGTTTTGGTTTTGATGAGCTGGGTCATCTCAAATGTCACTGAGGTGAGCACTTGGAAGGAACTGTCACCCGTGAATGAGTCTCCAGGAGATTGTGCAGGAAATGACAGCATTGAAATGAAATACCTTCTATCTCACTCATTTGGGCATCCGCTACAAACACAGACGCACATATATAGATATATATAGATATCCTGCATATGCATTTCATTTGGGAAAATTTAAAAACACGTGTCAAATCCAAAAGAAGAACCTGCTGCTTATCTTGCTATTTTGAAACCTTCTTTTGAGGGAATGATGACTGGAGAAGCTTCTTTTTTCTGATGCTTATTTTCCCAGATAATTATTTATTTGTTTGTTTACAGTATTTATATTCCGCCCTTCTCACCCTGAAGGGGACTCAGGGTGGATCACATTATACACACACAGGGCAAACATTCAATGCCCATATACATAGAACCGAGACAGAGACAGACAGACGCAGAGGCAATTTAACCTTCTCCTGAGGTGATGTTCGATTCTGGCCACAGGTGGGAGCAGCTGCTTCATCATCCACTCTGACCGCACTTCCTCATTCCAACGTCGTAAATTAGTTAAATTTGCCTCCCCACTTTTTATAAGTGGTACCTTATTTCCTACTTGATAGATGCAACTATCTTTCGGGTTGCTAGGTCAGCAAAGAGCAGGGGCTATTTTTTTATTTTTAATTGACGGGTGCTCACCCCACCACGAGCTGGCCTCGAACTCATGACCTCCTGGTCAGAGTGATTTATTGCAGCAGGCTGCTTTACCAGCCTGCGCCACAGTCCGGCTCCATAAACCATACTCTGCACCATTGGCTGCTTTGATCACTAAAGTGACTACACCAGGTACTGAACATTTACCCAAAATAGGTCCAGAATTTTGGACACCTCCTTTAAAGTTTGAACATGATGCATCTACACCAGGCATGGGCAATTTTTTTTTTTGCCTTGGGCTGCATTTTGGGCCCAACCGAAAGTTATGGGCCTGGGAGGGAGTGGGCCTGTGGGAGGGTGGGACCAGGAGCAGGTGGGGCAGGACCCAGGTCATGCTCAGGTTGTCCTCCTGGCATAAGGATGGGGTTGCTCGCCCCATCCTTATGCTGTGAAGAAAATGAGACATGTGGCAACTGCCCTGATCCTCCTCCCCGGATTTTTGGGCTGTCTTCTTGGCATTATGCTGGAAGGAGGGCAAGACAGGTGACGGCCGAGAGGGTTCCGGTGGGCTTTCAGCCACTCCATGCCTTCTTCGGACTGTCCTCTCAGCATAAAGACGGGGCCGCTCGTACTGTCCTTATGCCAGGAGGAGGGCGAGACATAAGGTGGCTGAGAGTGTTCCAAAGGGCCCTCAACTGCTGCGTGACTTCTTTCCCTGTCCTTTCTGCATAAGGATATGATGGGCCACCATGTCTTCATGCTGAGAGGACAGGGAAAATGAGGAGGGCCTGAAGCAAGCACCCAGTGGGCCGCATCCGGCCCCTGGGCCTTAGTTTGTTCATGCCTGATCTACACTGTAAAATTAATGCAGTTTGGCACTACTTTTACTGCCATGGCTCAATGCCATAGAATCCTCAGAGTTGTTGTTTTATGAAGTCTTTAGCCATCTCTGTCAAAGAGTGCCAAACTACAAATCCAGGATTCCATAGCAGTGAGCCATAGAAGTGAAAGTGGTGTCAAACTGCATTACTTCTGCAGCATAGGTACATTCTTCATGCCCCTATTGATACGGGAGCCACCAGTCACCACTCCGTACCTGTCAATATTTGCGATCTCATCCTGCTGAGAAATTGCTCACTCATGAATATTCCCCAGAAAAGATTAGTGCCATGCACTGGAGTTGATATGGAGATCCAAAAGATGTTGCATGTACTCTTGCAAGTGCAGGCAGTCCCTCAGTTACAAATATCTGACTTACTCATAGTTAAGAGCGAGGGTGAAACAACCAAAAGTGAGAGAAATCTATTGCTAGGAAGGGAAATAACTCCTGAAAAAGTTATCATGGGGAAAAGGTGTCTTCATGGAAGCTTTATCACCAATCCTTGTTTCTACAACAAGCCAAATTTTTCAAAATCTGATTATCAGAGGGACAGAAAGTGAGGTGCAATCTTCTAAACAGGTGCATAGACAAAAAAAGAAACACAACAGGGATGTTCACCCTTTCTTATATTATCCAAAGATAGATAGATAGATGGCTGTAAATGTACCTATTCTGACTTTCAAACAAAATAAACTTAAAAACAAACCTACAGAACCTATCTGGTCCGTAACTCGGGGACTGCCTGTGTTATGAAAATGCAGGGGTATAAGTGAAATATGCTCCTGATGCTAATGATAATGATGTGCCGTCCAGATTATGAATGTTGTGCATCCGTGCATAGTTGTGTTCACACATGTCCTTAACTTATCTTTCTCCCACATTGCACACATGTGATATTGATATGCCATGCACTGACAACTTGTGACTTCCAACTTGGAAGGGCAGTGAATCCCTTCTTAGTGTACCATGTATGTATAAATAATAATAACAATAATGATGATGGTGATTATAATAATAATAATGATAAATCTTTATTTGTACCCCACCACCATCTCCCCAAGAGGACTCAGGGCTGCTCACAGAAGGACTATAATGCCGCATATAAACCACAGTACAAAGTACACAAGTACACTAGTACACAAGCATAGATAAATGACATAAGTATAAAAACAACAATACACATAAAATCCCAGTAAAAATTGTAAGAAATCTAAAATTTCCTAAAATGCAGTAGAACCTGTGAATAAGATGGAATAACAAAGTTATCTGCAATAATGAAGTGAGGAGTAGTACAATTGGTGGGTCTTCGGGCTGGCTAAATTGCACAGGCTCAAAGGCCTGTCTGAAGAGCCATGTTTTAAAACTCACCTGAAAGGCTTGAAGGGTGGAGGCTGGTCTTAATTTCTTTAGATAGGGTATTCCAGAACCAGGGAGCCACTACCGAGAAGGCCCTCTCGCTCATCCCCACCAACCGTATTTGAGATGGTAGTGGGACTGAGAGAAGGGCAGACCTCAGTGCCCTCGCTGGTTCTTAGAAGGAGATGCAGTCTCAAAGATAGGTTGGGCCTGAAGCGTTTAGGGCTACTTCGTAACTTGGGGACTGCCTGTACATAGGAAATGTACACAGTTACTGTAAGATTTCTAAGTTATTTTTCTAAACCAAGCTTGTCAAAGCAGTAGCACATCCACCCACTAATCAGAGCAAATAATAATAATAATAATAATAATAATAATAATAATAATAATAATAATAATAATAATAATAATACATGTATTCCCAGCAAAAACAAAGAAAGAAGGCAAAGTCTGCGATAGGGGTACATGGCACAAGAAGCTTAGGGAGGAGTAAGTTCTGGAAAGGTATTTGTAGTATGTCTAGCTTTTGCTGGCAGTTCCGTGAGCGGGGAATCAGACAACGGCAATTTCGAATGGTGACCTAGCTGCATCCGCTACTCTCTTCATGAAAAGAGCTGGCTGTTGCTAAAACTGAGTTGATCCACCTCTTGAGCTATTTATAGATTGCTGCATCAGTGGCGGATGCTGGTGTTAGTACAAATAAGTGACCCAAGATGAGGTTTATGCCCTTCACCATTTTGCATGCTCTACATTTGAGGAGCAGTCCCAGGTCTAGCTGAACTGAAGCAATTTTGTCTGCCAGGGAAGTGGCAAACTCATCACATAAAGCAGGCAGTGACTCAATCTCTGGGTAAAAGCAGTCTGATTCCTTTCGTGAGATGCCAAGTGATGACTCAACTTCTGGGTAAATTCAGTTCTTGGGACTGCTTTAGTTTCAGACACTTTGTAAATGTAGCAGGCACTTGAGAAGTAAGGGGATTTTTAATTAAAAAAAAGAAAGGCCCTTTTAGGGGGGTAAGTAAGTAACATTGTATTGAATAAGTCAAGAGACAATATCAGGAACAGACAATAAAAATATGAGATACGTAGAAATGTATAGTAAATTTGAAAGGAAATTGAGAAGACTATTATATTACTGTTTTCATCAGACATTTCCCGCTCCCTTCTCTTTAACTGCAGAAAAGGCATTACTAGCTGGTGAGAGCCTTGCATAAGAAAATCCCATTTGTCCTCAACCCTCCCTCCATTTCCCATATGCTTAAAAGGGAAGGAGATAAATAGTGTTCTCTTGGACTGGAATACAACCAACATTCCAGTAAGTAGTGGGCCAGATGTTCCACTTCATTTACACCACACACATAAAGTCTATTTGATCCTGAGATGCCCTGGAATCTTTCTTGTTGCATCCATCTATTCCAGTTGAAGTCACATAAAGAAAACATGATGAAATTGAATGAGTTGCCATAAGTTGACAGGAAACCTGGAGGCACATAGACCCAGAGAGATTGTGCAGTGTTCATGTTTCATTGGGAAAGACAAATATTTTTCTTCCTGAAATTTATTTTTTTTTAAACTTTTGCTATGCATTTTATAGAGCTTGTGTTTGATGAGACTGGTCTGTCTGTCTGGATTCTAATATCTAGTATGTTTGGTTTAAAAACTTCTTTTTTAAAAAAAAGTCAGATCTGGAAACACTTAAGGTCTCCATGCTAAAACTGTAATTTAATAAAACCTTGGGAAGGTCAGAATTTTTATCTGAAGTTTTATTTGAAATGTAATAAGATAGAATGTTTTCATTATATAGGTCAGTGGTCCTCAACCTGGGGTCCCCAGATGTTTTTGGCCTTCAACTCCCAGAAATCCTAACAGCTGGTAAACTGGCTGGGATTTCTGGGAGTTGCAGGCCAAAAACATCTGGAGACCCCAGGTTGAGAACCAGTGATATAGATGATAATCTAGAAACCAGTTTTCCAGACACTTAATATCATTGCATTTTCTTTTCAAAAAATAATGGTTATTGAAAGGATAACAATGACTGGCACAACCTGGGGATCACAACCAGGTACAGTGAAGCCATCTGCCCTTGCGCTTTGCTACTCTGCTGCTGAATACTCATGCCCAGTGTGGAATAAATATCACCACATTAAAATAGTGGAGGTGGCTCTTAATGAGAAATGTCACATTATCACAGGATGTCTATGGCCCACACTGCTGGAGAAATTATACTGTCTAGCTGGTATTGACATCCGCCAGGAAGTAGCAGCCAGTAATGAAAGGACCAAGGCAGTGACATCTGCAGTCCATCCTCTGTTTGGATATCAACCAGCATGCCAACACCTTAAATCAAGAAACAGCTTCCTAAGATCTACAGAGATACTCTCAGGGACACCTCAGCAAAAGTGGCAGGCTAAAACCCAGAACCTCAAGCCATGGCTGATACCGGATGAGAAATTCGCTCTTGGGCACACAGAAGGCTAGTTGACTTGGAAGGCGTTGAACAGACTGCACTCTGGCACCATGAGATGCAGAGCCAATCTTAGGAAATGGAGCCACAAAGTGGAGTCCACAACATGCAAATGTGGAGAAGAGCAAACCACAGAGCACTTACTACAATGCAGCCTGAGCCCTGCCACATACACAATGGAGGACCTTCTTACAGTGACACCAGAGGCACGCCAAATGACCGGCTACTGGTCAAAGGAAAATATTGAAAGGAAACATTCACAATATGACAATAATAAATTGAATAAGCAAGTTCCAAAGGATTTTTTAAACAAAAAGATTACTCATCTACCTTCTAATTACCATAGCATTTTCACATTGGTCTGTAAATGAGACAATAACCAACTCAGAACAGCAAGGAGACGTTTGGAAAATCACTTCTCAGTAGACACTTTTCACTTGTCACTAGCTGCTGGGAGCCTTCAAGTTGTTTCCCCTTACAGAAGCAACCCTGTCATGTTGTGTTCTAGACAAGATTTGTTCAGAAGGGTTTTGCTACTGCCTTCTTCTCAAACTATGAGAGTGTGTATTGCAGGGGTCCCCAAACTAAGGCCCGGGGGCCGGATGCGGCCCTCCAAGGTCATTGACCTGGCCCCTGCCCTAAACCTTAGACTTAGGGTTGACCTAAGTCTACCTGGTCTTTGGAGGTCTGCTTACCTATGGTCTTATGAGATCATCTAGATGGTCTTTGAAGGTCTCTTTGCCTAGCTATGGCCTTATGAAACCATCTAGATGGCTTTTAGAGGTCACTTTCCTTACCTATGGTCCTATGAGACCATCTAGATGGCCTTTGAGGGTCCTTTTCCTTACCTATGGTTTTATGAGATTATCTAGATGGCCTTTGGGGGCCCCTTTCCTTACCTATGGTCTTATGATCATCTAGATCAGGGGTCCCCAAACTAAGGCCCATGGGCTTCCAAGGTGATTGACCTGGCCTCTGTCCTAAACTTTAGACTTAGGGTTGACCTAAGTCTGAAATGACTTGAAAGGCACACAACAACAACAATCTTAATTTTGGACTATTTCATCCTAGTCCGGCCCCCTAACAGCCTGAGAGACTGTGAATCGGCCCTCCACTTAAAAAGTTTGGGGACCCCTGGTGTATTGCCTGAGGATTTCAACTCCTGTGTGCAAATTTGAACCCTGATCTTCCAGAATCCTAGTTCAATGCTCAACCTATTATAATATGCTGGTCCTGTCACCACAGGACATCTGCTTAATTTGTTATAGTTGTTTGAAAAGTATAAACTTTTGGATTTCAGCATCTGTCGCCATAAAGATATGAGGGCACTGGAAGCCCAGAGCGCTCTGCATTCATTTCACTAGTCCGGCCATTTTCAAACATTTAATTTTTATCCCCATATTGAATGCACCTGCGGAGATGAATTTGTATTCCTGACACACTTTTTGCCCACAAAAAGCCTATGACAGAGCTGTTCCTCTCTGGTGCAATTTAGAAGTTTCATAGCCGTCTTCACCACAGTGTGACAACTCTTCTGAATTGTAAGGTCAGCCAGCTTGCCAGACAGACTCATCACATGAACTTAGACTTGGACTAGTCACATGGCACTCTCAGACATGACCAATTACTACTCCAACTTTGCTATTTCCAATGAAAATATAAAAGTGCAGAAGGTCCCTTATATATAGCCACTCTTGATTTGCTCCAGTGCCAATTTGAGTTTGTTAGAAGGTTTATTTTTCAGAGTTGGTCCATGTGTGCTGACAGTGACAGAGGTTGCCATTCTGACTTTTAAAAGCATACACTCTTGGCTCTAGATAATTGTGATATCATCTTCCTATTCTTTCAACATGAGGAAGATATCAAGCCAGTTCAGAACAGAATGCCATGCGAATTTGTTTTCCCTATGACCTGCTCTACTACACTATGTAACAAAATTTGAAAAAAAAAAATGTTCCTGGTTTGAAAGTGTTATTTTCAATTTAATTGTGCAGGACTTTGAAAGTTGTTGTTATATTCCAGAAACTTTGTTTTTATGGCTGCCACAAACTATGTGCAATGGCTTGAGACTCTATGAGATATCCATAGAAAAACTATAACAATGTGCTGCAGGATGTCTCACAAAAACAAAGTTTTTGCAGTTTAATAAACCGTTTCCATGTTTTTATATAGACCCAGTTAGGAAATGACATTTATAACCTAGGAACAAAATTTGTGTTGCACAGTTCTATTAGTTGGGCTGTTGTGGTTGTCTCAGCCTAAAAATACTAAGATGTGTGAAAGGATGGAGCTGTAGGTGTGCCATATATTGTTCTCCATATGCCACCCAAGCTTTTCCAATGTTTTCTAATGGCTTGGAACAGTGCTGCTCAAATGGTCTATAGATGGTCCATAGATCATCCCATGAGGTATTGGCTACTGATTGACAGCACATTTCGAAGACAGAAACCATATTGCATTTCTTGTGCATGAATATGATATCACATTGCAAGGACAGGTTCTTCATCAGTGTTCCACATCAGGTTGCTTAAGAGACAGCTCACTTCCCAGTATTGTAATAAGATTTTGCTGCCAACATTGCTACAGTAATGTGAGTTAGAATGAAATGCCATTAAAATCATTGGGTTAAGCTAGAGATGAGAAATAAACCAGTTTCTTGATCATGGTTTTATCAACCTAACAAGAGATCGTTGGGGTTTTGTGATTGGGAAAAAACCACATCATTTTAGTTGTAGGTAAAATAATTTTAACACACGGATTTCCTTGAGATCTGAAAATTATTTTAAGGGTTTCTTTCTGATAAACAAAAAAAGAAACTGAGAAAAGCTGCTCCAGATGTTGCTAGATTGCAACTCCCAGCAATTCTTCTCTTTGGCTATGCTGGCTAGGTCTGATGGGAGTTTCAGTCCAACACATAGAGAATTACACTATCTTCACCTTGGCTAGATTCAGACAAAGGTCTGAATCCTATTGGTTAGTTCCAATTAGAGTGAACCCATTGTTTGTGAGTGGTGAGTCAACACATAGAAATTTCATTGATTCATTTTATTTACTCTCTGTGGGAAGGGAAGTGTTCAAACAGTAGAGTTTGGGCTGTACTTCATTTTCCTTGAAATTGTGTGTTCTTGGTCTCAGTAGGACCTAAAGTAGAGGTAGGAATGATGTGGCCCGCCAAATGTTGCCATACCTATTGTTGCTCTGCACATTTGGATCCAGCTTATCAGGTCACACTATGGAATCAGGATATTCAGGATCAGGACTGTAAATGAATCAGGCCTTGGGATCAACCCTAGAGCATTTGGGGGAGAGGGGAGAAAAATGTGCCAGTGTTCATTAGACACTGAGTTAAATAAACTTTTGAGTTTATGCATTCATTCATTAAAACATAAAAAATAACTTGATGATTTTTGCTTTTGACAGTAAGATTTATTTATTGGAAGAGATGTGTGATATAGTTTTAAAGGGAGAGAGAGAGGGGTATAAATATATATTATATGCTTGGGTATATTTAGCATGGAGAAAAAAGGCCGAGAGGGGCCACGATTGCCAAGGATGTCATACTGAAGATGAAACAAGTTATTTTTCTGCCATTCTAGAGACTAGGATGAAGAGCAATGGGTTCAAATTGCAGGAAAAGAGATTCCACCTGAACATTAGGAAAATCCTCATGGAATGTGGAATATGCTGCCTGGGAATCTGGTAGGGTCTACTTCTCTGAAGATTTTTCAGCAGAGGCTGGGTGGCTATCTGTAAAAAGTACTTTGATGACGACGATGATGATGATGATAAACTTTATTTATATCTGGCCCCCTCTCCAAACAGGACTTGGTGTGGCTTACAAGAAGCAAAACACAGTGCAAAGTACAAATTACAAAATTGCAACATGATACATAAACCACAATACACCACAATACAAAAAGGCAAATTAAAAAATATACGTAATACTTGATGACAATATAAAAAACGGACTGACATAACAATAAACACAAGGGAAATAACAGAATTTAAGAATTATGTATTCCTGCATGGATGAAGAGGGTTGGACTGGATGGCTGCAATGATTTCTTCCTACATTATGTTGTCTGCTTTCAAATCATTTGCAGCCTATGAGGACCTATCACAGGGTTTCCTTGGGAAGATTTGTTATTCTCCGTATCTATAAACATGGGGCAAGGGCAGAAGGAGGTCAGAAGTCACTTTTTCTTTGTTAATATTTCTTTCCATAGCCTACACCGCTTCCTTCTCTTATTTTTGAGTAGTTTTATTGCATTTTGAATCATCATCCAGGCTTTGATTGTGTGATCCTGCAGACCAAGACTAGATAGTGGTTTCTTCTAACTTTCCGATTCTAAGGTTGCACCTTCACTGTAGAATGAATGCAGTCTGACACAACTTGAACTGCCATGACTCAATGCTATAGACGCTATTTACCTTCTCTCCCAAAGAGTGCACAAAACTACGTATCCCAAGATTCCACAGCATTGAGCTATGGCAGTTCAAGGGGGGTCAAACATGTCTGGAGGACCCTGGAGATCCCTTCTAATTCTATGAATCTCAGATATGAACAGAAATATTAAGAAAGGGGGAAAAGGACAGTGTAGATTCCGGTGGTGGAAGCCTTCGACAATACAATGTAGATCAGGCATGGGCAAACTTTGGCCTTCCAGGTGTTTTGGACTTCAACTCCCACAATTCCTAACAGCCTAAGGGCCTGATGTAGACACACCTTGCATGTGTGTGTGTGGAGGCAGGAAGGCGTTCCATTCTAACAGGAGGAGGACTCCCAAAACCTGTGTGATGTGGGCCAACAAAAGGTTGAGAAAATATACCAAAGAATCTTTCATGGCCAGAATTACTGGGTTGCTGTGAGTTTTCCGGGCTGTCTGGCCATGTTCCAGAAGCATTCTCTCCTGATGATTCACCCACATCTATGGCAGGCATCCTCACAGAATTATAGAATCATAAAATAGTAGAGTTGGAAGAGACCTCATGGGCCATCCAGTCCAACACCCTGCCAAGAAGCAGGAAAATTGCATTCAAAGCACCCCCGACAGATGGCCATCCAGCCTCTGCTTAAAAGCCTCCAAAGAGGGAGCCTCCACCACCATCCAGGGAAGAGAGTTCCACTGGCGAACAGCCCTCACAGTGAGAAGTTCTTCCTGATGTTCAGGTGGAATTTCCTTTCCTTTAGTTTGAAGCCATTGTTCCGTGTCCTAGTCTGCAGGGCAGCAGAAAACAAGCTTCCTCCCTCCTCCTTATGACTTCCCCTCACATATTTGTACATGGCTATCACGTCTCCTCTCAGCCTTCTCTTCTGCAAACATGCCCAGTTCTTTAAGCCACTCCTCATAGGGCTTGTTCTCCAGACCTTTGATCATTTTAGTTGCCCTCCTCCGGACACTTTCCAGCTTGTCAACATCTCCCTTCAATTGCAGTGCCCAGAATTGGACACAGTATTCCAGGTGTGGTCTGACCAAGGCAGAATAGAGGGGGAGCATGACTTCTCTGGATCTAGACACTATACTCCTATTGATGCAGGGCAAAATCCTGTTGGCTTTCTTAGCACATTGTTGGCTCATGTTTAACTTGTTATCCACAAGGACTCCAAGATCTTTTTCACATCTACTGCTGTCTAGCCAGGCGTCCCCCATTCTGTATCTTTGCATTCCATTTTTTTCTGCCGAAGTGAAGTATCTTGCATTTATCCCTGTTGAACTTCATTTTGTTAGTTTCGGCCCATCTCTCTAGTCTGTCAAGATTGTTTTGAATTCTGCTCCTGTCTTCTGGAGTGTTGGCTATCCCTCCCAGGTGTGAAGTCTGTTGGAAACTAGACAAGTGGGGTTTATATACCTGTGGAAAGTCCAGGTTGGGAGAAAGAACTCTTGTCTGTTTGTGGCAAGTGTGAATGTTTCATTTGATCACCTTGATTAGCATTTAATGGTTTTGCAGATACAAAGGCTAAGTTTTGAAATCTGCTGAGCTGAGGGTTAGCAGTCTGAAGCCACAAGTTGGGGTGAGCTCCCAGCTGTCAGCTCTAGCTTCTGCTTACCTAGCAGTTCGAAAGCATGTAATGTGAGTAGATCAATAGGTACTGCCTCAGCTGGAAAGTAAAAGGGTGCCCCATGCAAACATGGCGGCAATGATCAGAGAAAGTCTATGGACACCAGGCTTCTCGGCATGGAAAAATTGAACAGTTGAGCATTGCCTCCAGACACCGGAGATGGAAAGGGCCTTTACTTCTGTTTGTGTATTGTATGCCTTTGTTACTGTGTAAAAAGGCATTGAATGTTTGCTTTATATATGTAAACTGTTATCTGCTCTGAATCCCTCCGGGGATATAAAGCGGAATATAAATAAAATGTATTATTATTATTATTATTATTATTATTATTATTAAAGCCTGGCTGCTTCCTGCCTGAGGGAATCCTTTGTTGGGAGGTGTTAGCTGGCCCTTTGTTAGAATCCCAACAGCTCCCAACAAAAGATTCCCTCAGGCAGGGAGCAGCCAGGCTTTGAATCTGCAAGGCCATTCATTGCTAATCAAGGTGATCAATTGCAACATTCACACTTGCCTCAAACAGACAAGAGTTCTTTCTCCCACCCCGGACCTTCCACAGATATGTAAACCCCACTTGACTACATTCCAACACACCTCGCAATCTCTGAGGATGCCTGCCATAGTTGTGAGCGAAAGGTCAGGAGAGAATGCTTCTGGAACATGGCTATACAGCTGGGAAAACTCATAGAAACCCGAGGCTTAAGAAGTTACAGATGGAAAGTGGTCATGCCTGGAAACGCTGAAAGCCACTGAGAGGGGCTCATTCATGGCAGGGGGTCGCACGTGGGTGCATCGCAAGTGGAAAGTGGTCAGGGGTGGGGACACCACGATTGGGAATGTGGTCTCGCGTGGGAACGGCACGAGTGGGAAAGCGTCTCGCGTGGGATCATCGCGAGTGGGAAAGGGTCTTGCGTGGAACAGAGTCTCACGTGGAAAGGGGTCCCGCGTGGGAGCGTCGCGCGTGGAAAATGCCTCGCGTGGGAACGTCACGAGTGGGACAGGGTCTCGCGTGGGTAGTCCGCGCGTGGAAAGGGTATCACGCAAGAGTGGGAAGGTCTGGCGTGGGAAGATCGCGAGTGGGTCGGGGGTTCTTGCCGGTAGGGAAGCCCCGCATGGGAAGGGGGTCATGAGTGGGTGCATCAGGGGTGGTGCGTGGAAGCATGGCGTGTGTTGGTGGTCTCGTGTGGTAGCCTTCCGAGTGGGAGGAGCTTCGCGAATGGGAGAATCCCAAGCAGAAAGGAGTCGCGAGTGGGGTCGTCAGCGGGGAAAGGGTCTGCAGTGGGAGGAAGTCCGGAGCGGGATGGGAACTCTCAGCACCAGATGGAGCCCTTGGACCAGCCCCCTTCCCTCCGCGCCCTGCCATTGGCGGAACCTTGTCCAATGGCGAGCCTCCTTGGCGAACAATGCCACTTTCTCCCCCCTCCCTCCTTCCTTCCCTCCCTCGCTTCTTTTCTTTCGCTCTATTTTCTTCTTGCCTCGCTTCGACTCCGCCCCGGCTTCTCTTTTTTCCGCGGAGGAGGAAAGGAGAGCCACGCGCGGCCCAGCGCAGGTGGATCGGCGCGGAGAGAGGCGGAGAGAGGCACCCACAGCGAGAGAGGGAGGCAGGGATGCCCGGAGGATGCGGCGCCCACTGAGCTCTCCTGCCTCTCCTCTCCTTTCCTCCGCGCCTTGAGATTGGGCTGTGGGCTCCTCCATGCCCGGATTGCACCCAACCCTGGGGACTCCCGGCGGCACGAGGAGGCACAGAGGCAGCAGCGGCGGCAGCAGCCCCACTCACGACCCGGGATCTCTTTTCTCCCCCGCAGATGGGACGTCGGGCCGAGCGGAGGAGGGCGTGAGCCTTGGAGGGGAGAGCGGCTCTTCCAGCCAAGGTAAGAAGGAGCGGGGAAGAAGGGCCCAGTGCGTCTTACTGGGGAACGAAGGCAGCTCCACGCCACTTGAGCCACCCTGGCTCACTGCTAGGCGTGTGTAGTTTGACCAGCAGCTCCCAGGAGCCCACGGTGTCACACTTAGTGACAACACACCAGGCCGGGAGGAAGAGAAAGGGGAGCGCAGCCTTGTTTCCTTTCTCTTTCGGACTTGGAAGGAGGAGATGGGGGCTTAACTCAAGGAGGGCAAAAGGAGGGAATCCGCGCCCCAAGCACCCTATGAAGCTGTCTTTCAATCCCCAAATGTCTTCTGTTGCAGAGTCATACTACTCCACCGCTATGGTTCCACTTTTAACAGCCAGGACCACATTCTGTGCAGGATCAGGCTTTGTCCTTAAGTGAAGCCTCAGAACCCTCAATGCCCCTCTCCAGACTGCAAAGCCCAGGCTCCAGAACAGGCATGGGCAAACTTGGGCCCTCCAGGTGTTTTGGACAGCAACTCCCACAATTCTGTTAGGAATTGTGGGAGTTGCAGTCCAAAACACCTGGGGGGTCCAAGTTTGCCCATGCCTGCTCCAGAGGATGTTGCCATAAGATGTTAAAGTGGAATAAGAGTGCTGTAACAGGAGCCCCGGTGGCAAAGTTCATTAAAGTGCTGAGCTGCTGAACTTGTAGACTGAAAGGTCCCAGGTTCAAATCCTGGGTGTGGAGTGAGCACCCACTGTTAACTCCAGCTTCTGCCAACTTAGCAGTTTGAAAACATGCAAATGTGAGGAGATCAATAGGTAGCAGTTCGAAAACATGCAAATGTGAGTACCGCTCCAGCGGGAAGGTAACAGTGCTCCATGCAGTCATGCTGGCCACATGACCTTGGTGGTGTCTGCGGACAACGCTGGCTCTTCAGCTTAGAAATGGAGATGAACACCAACCCCCAGAGTCAGACATGACTGGACTTAACATCAGGGGAAACCTTTACCTTTATCTAACACTATATGGTGTGAGGCCCTAAAGCAGTGGTTCCCAACCTGTGGTCTGTGGACCACCAGTGATCTGCAAGAACTTAAATATGGTCAATTACTACTATTACTACACATAATAACACAGCCCAACCAAATTTTTTTTTTGTTCTTGGTGTCTTCGTTTTTAGACTTGTTCCTGGGGTAATTTGGGATCCTGATTCAGAAAATTGCATTGGATAGACTACATCAGTTCTAGATTGTGTGGGCGAGCAGAGGGCAACTACTGGATGGCATATGTTCTGTATCAGAATCTAGAGCTGATGTGGTCTGTCCAATGCAATTTTCTGAATCAGCACACCAAATTACCAAACCGAATCTAAAGTTAAGCAAAAAGTGATTTGTAAACCTTTTGGTACTAATGTTGGAGAGTGGTCCCTAGTCAAAAAATGTTGGTAACCACTGCCCTAAAGACCCTCTCTTGGCTATATGCAGAGAGATGTTGTAACACCTTTGAGACTAAACTAGACCCCTTCCACACAGCTGTATAAAATCTCACATTATCTGCTTTGAACTGGATTATATGGCACTGTGGACGCAGATAACCCAGTTCAAAGCAGATACTGTTGATTATCTGCCTTGGTATTTCTGGATTTTGTGATTGTGTAGAAGGGCCCCCGGAGAACAAAGTTGGCAGCACCTTCTTTTGTAGACTAGGAGTGCAACTACATTGTAGAATTAATGCAGTTTGACAGCACTTTAATTGCTATACCTCAAAACTGTGGAATATGCAGGGTTGTAGTTTTCCAAGGTCTTTAACCCTCGTTGAAGGCTTTCATAGCTGGGTTACTGTGAGTTTTCCAGGCTGTATGGCCATGCTCCAGAAGCATTTTCACCCACCTCTATTGCAGGCATCCTCAGAGGTTGTGAGGTGTTGGAAACTAGCCAAGTGGGGTTTATATATCTGTGGAATATTCAGGGTGGGCGAAAGAACTCTTCTCTGCCTGAGGGAAGTGTGAATGTTGCAATTGGCTAGCTTGATTAGCACTGAATAGCCTTGCAGCTTCAAAGCCTGGCTGCTTCCCATCTGGGGGAATTCTTTGTTGGGTGGTGTTAGCTGGCCCTGATTGTTCCTTGTCTGGAATTCCCTTGTCTTCTGAGTGTTTTTTTTTTAATTTTCTGTCCTGATCAAGCTGGCCAATTGCAACATTCACACTTGCCTCAGGCAGACAAGAGTTCTTTCCCCAACCTGGACTTTCCACAGATATATAAACCCCACTTGCCTAGTTTCCAACAGACCTCACAACCTCTGAGGATGCCTGCCATAGATGTGGGCGAAACGTCAGGAGATAATGCTTCTGGAACATGGCCATACAACCTAGAAAACTCACAGCAACCCAGTTTTTAGCCCTCTTTGCAAAATAATGCTAATGCATCTTCAAATTACAGCTTCCATGATTCCACTGTATTGGGCCCAGGCAGTTAAAGTGGTATCAAAATATGTTAATTCTACAAGGTAGATGCTCCCTAAGTCTACTTCTTCAGATTTTCTTTGCTGTATTCATCTTCCTTTGATCACTTAGGTTGCCCCTTTCCTTTGGCTGCCTGTCTTGTATTCTTAATGCTCAGTTGGTGTTTTGAGTAGCTACAACTGTTAGATCTTTGGGGAGCAAATGGAAGTTTCATGGGAAGGGAAGGATTCTTCTAAGGAAAAATGCTCTCATTTTTGGCCCTCCTCATAGCTACATCCCTCCCTTTGGGCAGGTAAGAAGTCTCCTAAGCGGGGCTGGAGTATTTGTGCTGCCACATGGTTTGGCATGCAATGGAGCCATGTTTAAGCCAGGCATTGAGACTTTGGTGCCCTGAGATAACCAGTCTCAGACCATATTACTTGTGGTTTTAATATTCCTCTGCTCCTCCCCCACCCCGCCTGGCCCGGCCTATTTGAAGCTGGTACAGTCAATGCAACTAGCCTGGGTGGAATGGAGGGGGAGGCCTACATTTTTATTTGCGGGGCAAGTTTTGTCTCCGCTAGTCTCATTGTTACCTTGTTATGATCAAGGAACCGCCTCTGCTGCCCTGTGATTAAGTGTCCCTAAGGATGCTTTGATTCTCTGTTAAATGTCGCTTGACTCGCTGGCTGGAGTCATCTTGCACATCTTGGGAGTTTATACACGCGCCTAATGTACTGTGCTGTGGTTTCTGGGGGAGGACATTTCAGTCAACCAGCGCTTATATAGCACTATATGGATCAAAATACTTGAGAAATACATGGGATCCTTTTTTTAATTTGGACTTTTTCTCCAGCTGTACACTTGCATTTGTGGGTTTTGTTGCAGTTGACTGCTGTTGGGTTGGTTTTGACTTATGGAGACCTTGGCCATCAACAGCTCTTCCTCAGGTCTTGCAAGCTTAGGATTCTGGCTTTGTTGATTGAGCCTATCTGCTTACAAGTAGGCAGGGCAGCCATGTGAGTAGGAAGAGTAGGAAGAATTGTTTAGGGGTCTTCTGTGTAGCTGCCAGGCATTCTCCTTAATATTATACTTCCTTTTTTGTGATGGTTGTTCTAATCCCTGATGCCCAAACCATTAGATTATGGCTCCCATCACCCTGACAACTGGCCATGTTGGCTGGGGATGATTGATTTTGTGGTCTGACACTATCTGGGTACTCTTAAGGTTGAGAACCATTGCTTTCAGATTGAAGAAAAGATGGATCTTATTACTGGGTTGCTATGTATGGGCTGTATGGCCATGCTCCAGAAGCATTCTCTCCTGACATTTCATCCACATCTATGGCAGGCATCCTCAGAGGTTGTGAGGTCTGTTGGAAACTTGGAAAGTGGGGTTTATATATCTGTGGAAAGTCCAGGTGGGGAAAAAGATCTTATTACCTTTGCTTTATGTTCTCTTCTGTCCTTCCTGAGTTAGGACACGAGATTTCCGCATTTTGCCAATAGCAATCACAATTGAGTGAGCCAGAGTAGTATAGGAATTTTAAATGTCAAACTATGATTCCAGGAGACCTGATCTGAATCCTTGCTGGACCACTGGAAACTCATTGGGTGACTTTGGCCAATTATACTTTCTCAACCTCAGAGGAAGATATACCATATATAGTTCCTCTGAACTAATCTTCTGCATAAGCCAGAATTCGTATGAAGGCACAAAACAACAAGTTGAGAATGGAAGGTGATGGCTGGCTGAGTTAGTTTTTTTGGACTACAAGACCAAGAATCCTAGAGGGATCTTTCAGGTTAGAAGATTTTGGGTATGATAGAGGAAAAAAAGTAATTTTCTTGGGCCCTGGTTCCGGGTATAATCCTTGTTGTTTGTTGTCTGGAGCTTTTGAAAGAACAGGTACCCTATTGGTGATGATGGTTTGTGACTTTCCAATCTTGAGAGTGGGTTATAAAAAGTTCTTGGCTATAGTACTGGGCGAGATTCCATTTCCTTTAGTGATTTCCCCCTTGCTTGACAGACTTCAAGGCAGGTTAAATAGTGATCTAGGGATCTGCATAGGTAAAGGTAAAGGTTTCCCCTGACGTTAAGTCCAGTCGTGTCTGATTCTTGGGGTTGGTGCTCATCTCCATTTCTAAGCCGAAGAGCCAGCGTTGTCATAGACACCTCCAAAGTCATGTGGCCGACATGACTGCATGGAACGCCGTTACCTTCCCGCCGGAGCGGTACCTATTGATCTACTCACATTGGCATGTTTTCGAACTGCTAGGTCGGCAGAAGCTGGAGCTAACAGCGGGCGCTCACTCCACTCCCAGGGTTTGAGCCTGGGACCTTTCGGTCTGCAAGTTCAACAGCTCAGCGCTTTAACACACTGAGCCACCGGAGGCTCCAGGGATCTGCATATGCATACTCAAAGTGAGAAACATCTTGAACAGCCCAGTGAGACTTTCTTGGAAGTAGGATTCCAGAGAGTGTTCTGAATTTACTAAATTGGTGCTCCAATCATTTCCATGCACCATCTTTTTTGTGCATTACTGGAACTATTTCCATTGCGAACAAGAGATGATAGATCAGCCAATGGTGCTGTTGGCAATTGCTCACAAGGTTGGGGGATGTGTCTTTGTGCAAGGCCTAAAAACACTATGTTTGGGAGTACCACTCTCAGAATCCCTGATTGGAAGATTCTGGGAGCTCTACCCATTCCAAAGCAATGTTCCCAAGCTATCTGTGTGCAAACAGTGTCAGTTTTGGTCCCTGATATTTGATTTTATGACATCTCACTGAAGGGGGAAAAAGTCAATACGGCAAAGTGTGAACTCCCCTAAGTGGAGGGGCAATGGGATGTTTTGTTAGGTGGTTGTCATGACTTCTCAAGTGGGGTCTGTTTGAGTTTGTTTAAGCATCTGTTTGGATTTGCTAGGTCGTCAAGAACAAGAGTGCTTGAAAATGTCAGAAGAACCTCTTTGTAGTTACAGGAGCATTTGAGGGCTGAATGTTGAGCAATAGGCCCAGCAACATTCACTAGAGGGCTGAGCCTTTTCCACCTGCTTACCTGTTCAAGGTGGCAAAGGAGGGGCAGGTGCATCTCTGTGTGCTTGTTGCTTGCAGTTATGTATGTATGTATATGCAACGTCATATATAAGGTCATCCCTTTGCTAAAACTGAGGATGACAAGTGATAGTAGCAAAATTCTCATTCCCTGGATTATGTTTGCATCTCTCAAGATTTCATTATTGCCGCTGATTTGTAAGGGTTTGGGGTAGGACTGGAAATGAGAGGCAGGGAAACTGCTTGATGTTTTTCTGTATGTTGCCAAACGTATTTTGGGTTTCAGTCCCAGCAGACAGGTCCGGTCTGTTCAGTAATCTGGATGCAACTGAGATTGACCTCTGTACAGGTCTGATTTGTTTACACCTCTTGTGATGTAATCCTATCCATGTCTACTCAAAAGTAAGCTCCATTTAATTCAGTGGGCCCTGTTCTGAAGCAAGTGGATTGAAACCATAGTCTAAAATGTGAAATGTTATCTTTTTATTTGGTTGCTAAGCCTACTGAACTCACTGGGAGCGCATTTACACTGTACCACTTTAACTGGCAAGGTTCACTGCTATGGAATTCTGGGATTAGTATTTGGTGAGCCAGTGGCACTCTTTGGCAGGGAAGGCTAAACACCTTGTAAAACTGCAACTCCCATGCTTCCATAGCATTAAGACCTGGAATTAAAGTAGATCAAATTGCATTAATTCTGCAATGTATATCTACCCTAGAGCTTAATTCACAATAAGATATGTGCATGATGATGTTTTAATTTTGCTGTAGGTGCCAGGATGTTCATGATTTTAAAAATTAGCTCTGGGAATCTCTAGGTCCTTCAGTGCAACTCTGTGGTCAGCTTCCAGCAGAAGTTGACCATAGAATAATACTGAAGAACATAGAAAGTGTAATTTTTTTCCACGAATGCAACTAGTAATTGGACTGCCTTGAACCATAGGTGGGAAGCCGATGATCTTTCAGTGGCTTTGGACTTCAGCTCCCAGGAGCCCAGATATTTATTTCAAATCATCTGGAGATCAAGAGATTCCCATTTGATAGATGATGCATGTAACATTTGACGCAGGAACTTTTGGGCCAAACCAAGGAATGTAAAGGGAGGGCAATAACTGAGTGGCAGAGCACATGTTCCGCCTGTAAAAGGCTCCAAGTTTAATCCCTGCCATCCCTAGGCTGAGCATAGATAATACTCTGTCTGCTACCCGTTAGTGTTGAATAGACAGTTCTGGGATGTTTGGACTAGTGATTTGATTCAGTATAAGCTTGCTTGTCTTAGCCAAATTGACAACTTGATGACCTGTAGCTTCAAGAGAAATCTGACAGATAAGCATAGCAACGTCTACTTCTTCGTATTTCTGAATATCAGTGATGTTCTTGGTTCAGACTTGGTTCAGTGATGTTCTTGGTGGGGACTAGGCCACAGAACAACGGCTTCAAACTACAGGAAAGGAGATTCCACCTTAACCTTAGTAAGAACTTCCTCACTGTGAGAGCTGTTAAGCAGTGGAACTCTCTGCCCCAGAGTGAGGTGGAGGCTCCTTCTTTGGAGGCTTTTAAACAGAGACTGGATGGCCATATGTCGGGGGTTCTTTGAATGCGATTTTTTTGCTTCTTGGCAGAGGGTTGGACTGGATGGCCCACGAGGTCACTTCCAACTCTATGATTCTATGATTCATCAGCACTGTGATGTACACCGAAATGGTTGCCATTAATTTCTTCTCTTCGATGCATCCTGCATCAGATGATAGGTTCTGGCTTTACATGTGTTTTACTATCTCATTCTTATGTACTAAATAGGATTTCTTCTGTTTTCTACCTCTAATGACTATCACAACATCCAAATGCATATAGGTTGGAAACTCCCATATAATCCATCTTCAAAATGCAAATTAATTGCTTTGAAATTGATTATATGAGTCTACACTCTCATATAATCCAGTTTAGTGCAGTTAATCTGGATTAAATAGGAGTGTAGATGGGGCCATAAACTTGCTACAGCCTCTGCCCCAAATAACATATTTTGGTCGGACAGTGATACCTATACACTGTTCCTTCCTCAGCCTTGTACCTTTAAAGGCCTCACCCGACCTGGGGCACTGGACTGTAAACACTCAGTATCCACAAACAGCAGATTGGCAATGATGGTGAAAGTGGTAGTCAAAAACATCTGGAGGCCACCAGGTTGTTTTTTTTTGTCAGGGTTGGGAAATGCATTTTAAAATTTAGTTGCTATTTTTCTGTGTATATCAGGGCAGTTATTCTAGTATTTGGAGCAGACAAGCCTGAGATGGGAGAAGAATATAACCTCTCTACTTGTTGGCTACTCCTTCAGACCAAATTTCATACTTATTTCTGTCACAAACTCTGATAGTGTGATGTGGGCCAGATGCAGAAGAAGGCAGGGCCCCAGGCCCTTTTATAATTGCATAGAAGAAGTGATTTCAGCATTGTACGTTGCACGTGACTCTTCAGATCTTCTTCTCTAAGCCCTGGAAGTGCACTGCCACATCCCTGATGTTGGCTGAAAGGACTGATTTGCGGAGCTACCATGCAGAGACAAATGAAAGTTGCTTATAGGATTTGCTCCCAGAGTTCTGACAATTAATAACATTTCAAACATGAGACACTGGGGAATTCTAGTGCTAAGGCAATTATGTGAGGAAAATGCGTCAGGAGCTCTGGCTCTGCATTGTGTCTAATGTCTGCGATCGCCTTGTGGGATCCGTATCTCACAAAGTTCTGAATCTTAGCATAACTTGTTATTACATAGAGCCAGTCCAGGATCACAAAGAAGATCCAAGCCCTGGAAATGTCACAACCATCCACACATAAATTCCCTAAACTCCACCAAAAAGACTTTGAGACCAGGAGAAACAGCAGAAAGCTCTATTCCACTTTTCTCTTGGGCCATCATTTTTTTAATCCATTACTGATGTTAGTAACCATGACGTGCGTAGGTTGGGTTTTCTATGTAGTACGAAGGGTAAAATCTGGCACATAACTTGGCTATTGAAAAACTCCATTTTCATTATGCATATTTCAAAAATCAAGCTGTCATTTTAAAATAGAGAGCACCCAAACAACTTGGATTGCAATCTGAAGTGAGTAAACAGTAGGACAAGGCTTCTAGGGCATAAGGGTTGGTGTTTCTATGTCCGTTTCAAAAAGTGCTCTCATTTGCACTGGTTTTTATGGAACAGATGAGCTGTTTGAGGGTTTTTCTGCCCCACATCTTTAGCCTGGGTCTCTGCATTGTTAGGAAGAGATGTTTGTCTGTATATACAGGAGGGGGCATATTCAAAAATGAGCAGCAGTTAATAGCAGTTTTCTGTTTAGTGTGTCTTTTTGTGTACAGCAAAGGTGGGAAACTGCTGAGAGTTAGGAGATGACTTTTTGGGTTGGATGAGTTATATGCCTTTGGTTTCTGTTTATTTGTTTTTAGTGTATTTTATTCTAATTAAAACTAAAGAATGATTTATATGAAAACAATTCACAATATTTACCATTGAAATTCTGCCCACTCATCATTGAATTGAAATTCTGCCCACTCATCATTGAATTGAAATTCTGCCCACTCATTTATGTCAGGAGCAACTTGAGAAACTGTAGGATGGTTCTGGTGTGAGATAATTGGCCATCTGCAAGGACGTTGCTCAGGGGACACCTGGATGTTTCGATGTTTTTACCATCCTTGTGAGAGGCTTCTCTCATATTCCCACATGGAGCTGGAGCTGATAGAGGCAGCTCATCCGCGCTCTCCTCGGGTTGGATTTGAACCGGCAACCTTCAGGTCAGCAACCCAACCTTCACATTAGCAGTCCTGCTGTCACAAGGGTTTAACCCACTGCACCATAAGGGGCTCCTCATTGTGATTAGTCATTATCATATGTGACTAGTCATTATCCAATTTACATTTATATGTAAATGAACCCTAAATGTGCTTAACTTTATTGAATAGGATGTTGGCCTGTTGTTATCAAAGGAAAATGATTAAATTGTGTATGGTATGATGAATGGGAGGTGGTGTATAGGGCTCTTCCCTTCTCCACTTTGCGTAAGTTTCAAAGCTCAGTGTGGATGTCCCAATCCCATCCTGTGTAGCCAGCACACCACAATAACTGTGGAACTACCTAGAAGTCCATCTGAGGGTTTTTTTTTTGTAAAAAAGATGGATCATCATGGAGAGATTGTCCAAAAGTAGTTTGATCAACGTTTTCACACGTCCCTTAAGACACAGAGATTTTTTAAATCATGTCACAAGTGTCTTGAGAACATACTGCAAGTCGCTTCTGGTATGAGAGACTTGGCCGTCTACAGAGACATTGCCCAGGGGATGCCCAGATGTGATAGCTGGGAGGCTTCTCTCATGCCCCTGCAAGCTAGAGCTAACAGACAGGAGCTCACCCCATTTTGCAGATTCAAACCGGCAACCTTCAGGTCGGCAACCCAACCTTCAGGTCAGCAGTTCAGCTGGCACAAGGATTTAACCAATTGTGCCACCATGGCTCCCAGAGGAGATAACCGGCTGAGTTCTAAGCTGGCATCTCATTTAATATGGGTCTGGACACTAGCCTGGAGCCTTGCACAAAGAGTGTGTGCACCTTAGAATGTGTCCCCAGAATGCTGTACAAGGCCCTGAGTTCCCTGGCAAACTGGTTGGGTATGAAAAGTGTTCCATACTGACTGTGAGCTTGGAAAATTGTGTTTTCTAAACCGTGCTTCTCAGACTCTGATCCTCTCAGAATTCTTGAACATTGGTCATCCTAACTGGGTCATCTGGAAATGGAAGTCCAAAACATTGGAAGGACCTAAGAACTGAGAATCATTACTCTAAAACTTCCCTGCCTTTACTTTAGAACATTTCTTTTTGGAATTATGCCTCCCCAAATCCCCTAGCAAGCATTGCTACTAGCCACTTTGGGTAAAGGATTCAGAGTGTTGTCGTCCAAAACAGGAACTTTCCTGAACTCTTAGGAAAAGAGTAGATATTGCAAATTTACCCCAGATACCTGATTCCAGGAGATCGCTTCTGGTGTGAGAAAATCAGCCGTCTACAAAGACATTGCCCAGGGGACTCCCGGATGTGTCACAATCCTGTGGGGAGGCTTCTCTCATGCCCCCCCCCCCCCCAATTCCAGGTAATGGTCATAGGAAAGGGGTTGTTGCATTGGAAGCAACTTTGGGTGAAGTTGGAGAGAAGACATGTACTGACCCTGGCTTCAAAATAAAAACGTATAATATTAAATCTTGCATTCTCACTTTTATAGGCATTTGGAAATGTTTTATTGTTTAGAAATGCTAATGAACATATAACACAGCGTATGCAGCTGACTCTCTGGCCCTTTCTACACAGCTGTATAAAATCCAGATTATCTGTTTTGAACGGAATTATATGGCAATGTAGAGTCAGCACAGTCTACACTGGTGGCACAGTGTGTTAAAGCGCTGAGCTGCTGAACTTGCGGACCAAAAGGTCGCAGGTTCAAATCCTGGGAGTGGAATGAGTGCCCGCTGTTAGCCCCAGCTCCTGCCAACCTAGCAGTTAGAAAACATGCAGGTTTGAGTAGATCAATAGGTACCGCTCCGGCGGGAAAGTAACAGCACTCCATGCAGTCATGCTGGCCACATGACCTTGGAGGTGTCTACGGACAATGCTGGCTCTTCTGCGTAGAAATGGAGATGAGCACCAACCCCCAGAGTCGGTCACGACTGGACAACATCAGGGGAAAACCTTTACCTTAACCTAGACTCAGCTAATCCAGTTCAAAGCAGATAATGTGGATTATCTGCCTTGATATTCTGGATTATATGGCAGGGCCCTCTGTATCCATGAAGCGTGTATCCATGGATTCAAGCAATCACGATTTGAAATTATTCGAGAGGAAAATGCCAAAAAAAAAGAGCATTCCACTGATGTTTAGGCACACTACTGTGGTGAATTGTTCACTGTTTTATATAAGAAACACCATTTCACTCCAACATTATCTATAATGGGATTGGAGAATCCACAGAACTAAAACCTCACAGATACCAAGCGACCACTGTATTTTATGTTCTGTCAATCTAAGCATGATGATTCACACGATAGTAATTAAATGCCTTATATCATTTTACTATGAGAAATGTGATATTGATAACTAATATACAATTGCCATTCATGGAGGAGTGAGTTGAACGGTTGAAAAATAGAGGATGGAAATGGAAACTTTGGCGTACTGACTCTGCTGCTCTGGATGGTAGGTGAAATACAGAAAGGGGAATAATATGCTCAAGAACAGGCTGTTCCTGAAGGTTTCTGTTTTGTACTGCTGCGTGGAGTCAAAGACGAAGAGATTGTTTTTCACTATATTTGCCTCTTCTTCTCCCGTCTTCCCTCCCTTCCATGACTTACGCTAACAATGTGTGATTTGCCACACCATTTCCTGCTCTCAAAGTTTGCTCAGTTAAGGGTTAACTTTCAACTGGTCTGCTGCACCCACCCTTTCAAGGTGTGCTTGAGAATTTTCCAAGAACCATTAGCAGCCAGGCATCTGGGTTCCAGCAGCTATTTATAGCCCTGGATAATAGATCACAAAGCCACCTGAGCTTGCCAGCTGCCTCTTAGCCGGGCTACCTTTGAGAGTTCTTCAGAGGCATCAGCGTGCATAACAAGCAGGCGCTCCAAATAAAATAGATAATTAAAGAAATGAAATAAAAACCATCCGCCAGTTAGTTCCTGGTAGACGATTGCAAGCTTGGCAAATGGATGTCGTAAACTGAGAAGATGGCTTTGGAAGATAGTTGGGGAGTCTTTTTTCCCAAGCATTCAGACCTGGAAAATTCCTGGCACTGGAATGGCTTGGCCCCTATAGCTGCTATGTTTTCAGGACAAAGTTTAAGGACACAACTGTTCAAAAAGATTGAAATCTGTGCAGAATTTGCCTCATCTGCATTGCTATTGTAATGCAGATTGAACTGGATTATACGGTCAGTATAGACTCATATAGGCAAGGTAAAGGTTTTCCCCTGACATTAAGTCCAGTCGTGTCCGACTGGGGGTTGGTGCTCATCTCCATTTCTAAGCTGAAGAGCCAGCGTCCGTAGACACCTCTAAGGTCATGTGGCCGGCATGACTGCATAAAGCGCCATTACCTTCCCATCAGAGTGGTACCTATTGATCTACTCACATTTGCATGCCTTTGAACTGCTAAGTTGGCAGAAGCTGGGGCTAACAGTGGGTGCTCACTTTGCTCCCCGGATTCAAACCTGCAACCTTTCGGTTCGCAAGTTTAGCAGCTCAGTGCTTTAACACGCTGCGCCATTGGGGGGGCTCCCTTAGACTCATATAATGCAGTTAAATGGCATTGTATGAGTCTACACTGACCATATGGTGCAGTCCAATCTGCATTATAATGGAAGTGTAGATAAGACCTGAGAGAAGAAGGGAAAAAAGCTCTCCTGTTACTATAGTTATTGTTGCAATATGCAGGCAGATCCCAAGTTACAAACGTGATTTACTCTCAGCTCATAGATAAGACTGGAGGTGAGTCAACAGGAAGTGAGAAAAATCTACCCCTCGGAAAGGAAATTCACTCCTGAAAATGTCATCAGGGAGAAAAGGTGTCTCCACTGAAGCTTTATCATCAATTCTTGTTTCCACAACAAGCCACATTTTTCAAAAGCCAATTCTCACAGGGACAGAAAGTGAGGTGAAATTTTCTGAACAGGGACACAGACAGCCAAACAAACACCACAAGGCTGTTAACCCTTCCGTATGCTATTGAAAGCTTTTATTTCAGAGCCCCCGATGACCCAATGGGTTAAACCCTTGTGCCAGCAGGACTGCTGACCAAAAGGTCGGCAGTTTGAATCCGGGGAGTGGGGTGAGCTCCTGTCTGTCAGCTCTAGCTCCCCATGCGGAGACATAAGGGAAGCCTCCCACAGGATGGTAAAACATCAAACATCCGGGCATCTCCTAAGCAACGTCCTTGCAAACGGCCAATTACACCAGAAGCGACTTGCAGTTTATGCCTGTGGAATATATTATTAATATATTGTTACCATAGCAGAGTATAGCATGTTGTGATGCTTTGGCAGAAGTTGTAGATATGAGCTTGAAGTTGTTGCCCAAGACTAAACTGCAGCTATGTTGAGTGTATGCTTTGTAGTCGTGCTGCTGATATCCTATCTGGGGAACTGGCAATTATTTTTTTCTCCAAAATGCCAGGAATTGACACTTTGTGTTCATTGGATATAATTGTTGTGTGCTGCGGAGTAGTAGCCAATGCTTCAGGGACTGGCACTGAATCAGCAACCAGCACTGAGTAGCACTCCTTTCAACCAGAGCAGACCCTTCATATCAATGAGATCTGTACTTTTGTTACTCAACTGATCATTTAGTATTTCACCCAGTGGGCCTAGTTTAGCTGGGATAAACCAACAATTTCAATGAGTTGTGAGTTATATCTATGGTTTTCTGGATTTTAGTGGCAGTTGCATTGTTGGGTTGTTGGGAGTTTTCCGGGCTGTATGGCCATGTTCCAGAAGCATTCTCTCCTGAAGTTTCATTTTTGCTGAAACAGTTACATTTTTGTATTGTGTTTTGTTGGTTGCTTTGAGCAGAATGTATACCAGAAACTAATATACAAATTAGGTTACTATGACATATGAAGCTTTCATAGACCATCAACCATGTACTCTTTGTTCTGACTGGCAGCAGCTTGTCAAAACATCCAACCCATTGGGATAGAAGTATATGTTCTGATGTTAATCTATCCTGCTTGTGCTGTAGTCTGATTTCCAGTATTTCAAGTCTGGGTTCAGTTACAAAGCCACTCAGAACTGTATTTCACCAATCTAAGAATGTGGTACCTACAACACGTTCTCTGTATTAACTGGGGATATGTTCTCAAACTTCCTGCATTTTAGTAGTATATTTTATGTTTGTTTTAACCATGTTGTACCTGCCTTGACTTGTGAGAAATAACAATAACAACAACAACAACATTAATAGAAGATGAAGAAACAGGAAACTATGGCTAATAAAGAACCCTATTAAAACAACAACAATAACAGAACTTTATTTATATACCACTCTATCTCTGATAAGGACTTAGAGCGGTTTATACATCATAAAAACATTCAATACATATACATAACTAGCTGTGCCCAGCCACGCGTTGCTGTGGCATTTTCTGGTGGTGTTGGTGAGAAATTGTTGAGGTAGTGGTGGTATTGAATGTCTGTTGTATGGTAGTCTTTATGTTTAGTATGCACACTGAAGTGGATTATATGGCAGCGTGGAGTCAAGATAATCCAGTTCAAAGCAGATAATATAAGATTCTAAATGGGTTATATAGCTGTGTGGAAGGGCCTTGAGTCTACACTGCCATATAATCCAGTTAAAATCTGATAATCTGTGGAAGAGGCCTAAGTGAGGCCTAACTGTGCCTGTCCCCTGGGCTGAGTTTGCTAGGAGACCAAGTGGGTGGAGCTTAGCCTTCTAACTGGCAGCAACTGGATAAAAACTATTATTCCTCTCCCTGTAATTAGGACTTTATTTTTCTTTTCTTTTTGTTATATCAACCTAGAGCCGTCAATGATGGATTGTGTTGTCAAATTTCGAGGTTGGGAGGCCTGTAGTTTTGTTGTTTTGTCCACTGCCCTGATGCCATCACTCTTTTATATATATAGATATAAAATACAAGAACCAATACAATAGCAGTTAACAAATATGTTTAAAATTCCAACATTTATATATATATATATAGCAGTTAACAAATATGTTTAAAATTCCAACATTTATGTGTGTGTGTGTGTAATAAAAATATATACAAATATTAAAACTGACTTCTGTCAGAATCCCCATGGTTATCCCAAACAACCTAGAAAATTCATAGAGAGAATACCTATCTAGGAATTCCCTGAGCTCCTCTGTAGTAACTGTCAGTGGACGCATGCCATAAAATCACCTGGAGGACATAGAAAAATCCTAGAAAAGACATATTTCAGCAGATGTGGATAGCACCAGTGCTGTCCTCCAGTTAGCAGAATTTAAACAGATGCATAACCAGTGACCTTTTAGGAGTGACAAACTACCACCATCTTCCAACTATGCTGGTTGGGATCGATGGGAGTCAGAGACTTGCAACATCTGAAGAACGATGAACCGCTATTTTCACCCCATAATTCAGAAGAGTGTAAAAATGCTCTCCTTTAAATGGCAAGTTGAATGGTGTAAAGCAGCCAAGGAAAGTGTGATAAAGTTCATAAGAGAATTACCGTAGATTGTAATCCTCTATGCAGTTATTTGATCATCAGCCATTTGAATGTGATAGGAATTACAAGAATAAACATGTCCAAGATAGATCATTATTTGGAAAAATCTGTTGAGCTTCCTGAATGCCATGTTAAAATCATTTAAAACCAAATTTATCATGTGGCTGGGTTAAAGGAAAAGAACTCAGGGGATGATAAGGAAAACAATTATAGCAAAGGGTGAAGAAGTCATTCTGCCTTCTCCTAATGTCATGAGCAAGAGATGAGTTGTATTCTCTGCCAAAATGCTCTGCTATTGCTGCGTATGGCAAAAAATATTTTCTGGTGGTTATTTGATGCGACTAACCAATGAAGTGAGCTTCTTGATGAAGAGTTTCAAACATCATCCATACTAATTCACTTGTACCGACTAGTCCAAAAGGCCATCTATCATCTGAATGGATTACTTTGTGAAATTTATGGCTCCATTGGTTGTTGTGGGGGTGTAGGTTCTGCTTTTTTGACTTGTGGCTTATGTGGGACCCAACTGATACATGTGATTAGGAACTGCACATAAAAGATGGCATTCTGAGAACCCCAGCTTTCAAAGAAGGGAAGTTCCTTTCCACACTCTTTGGTTGATTTCGGATTCAAACTAAGAGTCATGTTTGACATTTGCATAGTTCTCGCCAATCAGGCTTGGGCCTAGTGCTTGCTCAAGAGCACCCCCCTCGCCACAATTGGCCTTCTAGAGTCTCTGAGATACATGTTGCATATGCCTTCCTTCCCCACATCCTGTTACGGCATTCCTCTCTTTCTGTTCAAACGTTCTCTGCTCCCGGATGCGTGTGATTTCATGGATGCTGGCTATTCTTAGCCCACTGGTTAGTTGAGCAAGCCATGTTGCCCAACAGCAGTCATGAGTTCAAGACTTTTGAGGCTGGGGAGGGGAAAAGAGAGATAAAGATAACAGCTGTAAACAGAGTGAAGGGGGAAATTAAAATGCCTAATTCCAGTCCAGATGTTTTACATTCATGATGGTCTAGCTCATCTGACTAGAGAGCTATAAATTACGGACTTGTGTGTATGTATGTGAGTCTTCGGGGTCCTGTTTCAAGCAGGAGGAATTTTATAAAGCTGTCTCTCTTCTGCCATTGGAACAAACAATTATTTCCAAGAATTGTGTATCACAAGAACATGTGTTCAGTGTTCATGCATCTAAACTACTATTTGTTCATATGTATAATTTTGTCTGTATTTTGAAGAACTCAAGGCAGTCTTTATAGTTCCCTTTCCCTACTTATCCCTTTTATTCATACAGGGCAGATTAGCCCATGTAGTACTTTGGAGGTGTCTACGGACAAAGCCGGCTCGTCGGCTTAGAAATGGAGATGAGCACCAACCCCCAGAGTTGGACTCAACTAAACTGAATATCAGGGGAAACCCTTTACCTTTACTAACCTAAAATTACCTAGTGGCAAATTGCCTCTGTATAGTAGAATGGGAATTCCAACTTGAACCTTCCCAATCTGAGCACTCCAGATGTTTTAGATTACCGACAACTGACCATTCTGGCTGGAGCTGATACCAGTTGCAATCCAAACTGTCTGAACACTACTAGAGAAATGTGATGTTTGTGTCCCAAACATTGCACTGGATCTCAGAATTTCTCTATGAACATCTGTCCATCCACAACAGAGCTTTATGTCACTGAGTTTTACAGTAGTGGTGTTCAAATCAATGATGCCTTGCTGTAATTCTTTTTCCTTATTTCAGAGCTGTGCAATCTTAGGACTGTGGTTAGTGAAACAGAATTAAGCTGGTGCTTTGTTCCCTTTAGTCATATTGAACCAGTTCCTGAACTCTTTGCCGGGGTCAGCCCAAAATATTTTTGCTGCCTGAGGCAAAGTACAAGATGGTGCTTCCACCCTATCCTGTTCTACATATTGACCCAATAACTGAAGTCTTAACAATGGCAACAAAACAGCTCCAAATAAAAGTAGGTAATGGGGGATGCAGGCAGGCCCCAGCAGCTCACATAGTTCTGTTTTCCAGCAAAGAGGACTTAGTAGAATTGGTTGGTTAGTTGGTTGCCACAGGATAAAAGAGACCCATGAGCATTAACTCCCCAAAGTACAGAAGAGTTCTTTTTTGTTTGTTTTTTTGTTTCTCCATGGACCAGAACATGAGACACTGGGTTCAAATTACAATAGAAAGGATGTTATCTAAACATGATTCAGGAGGGAACTGGATTGTCTAAGATCAGTGGTTCTCAACTTTCCTAATGCTGCGACCCCTTAATACAGGTCCTCACGTTGTGGTTTTTTTTTTATGACCCCCAAGCATAAAATTATTTTCATTGCTACTTCATAACTGTACTTTTGCTACTGTTATGAGTCATAATGTAAATATCTGATATGCAGGATGTATTTTCATTCACTGGATCAAATTTGGCACAAATACCTGATACGCTCAAATTTGAATACTGGTGGGGTTGGGGGGGGATTGATTTTGTCATTTGGGAGTTGTAGTTGCTGGGATTTATAGTTCACCTACAATCAAACTGCATTCTGAACTCCACCAACAACGGAACTGAACTCCCATGACCAACGGAAAATACTGGAAGGCTTTGGTGAGCACTGACCTTGAGTTTTGGAGTTATAGTTCACCTACATCCAGAGAGCAATGTGGACTCAAACAATGAATGGATCTGGACCAAACTTAGTATGAATACTTAATATGCCCAAAGGAGAACACTGGTGGAGTTTGGGGGAAATAGACCTTGACATTTGAGAGTTATCATTGCTGGGATTTATAGTTCACCTACAATCAAAGAGTCCCTTGAACCCCACCAGTGATAAAATTGAGTCAAACAGATGGAGAGATCTTCAGCGTTCTCTGCCAAAGGGGTTCGTAAGACCATCAGATATATGTATTTTCTGATGGTTTTTGGCGACCTCTCTGACACCCACTCGCGACCCCCCCCAGGGGTCCCAACTCCCAGATTTACAAACAATGTCTTAGATGGTAGTGGTCTTTCTTTCCTTGGAGGCCTTTAAGTGTGGGTAGACATCTCTCAGGAGTGCTTTGATTGTGCATTACTGCATGTCAGGGTGTTGGACTAGATGGCCCTTGTGACCCCTCCCAAGTCAAAGATTCTGTGAGTCATAGCTGTCCGCCTTGCCTTTGTCCAGTCGTTGACCGAATAATTCTGCTTTTTCACTGCATTAAACATGTATTATTATGTTCTTTGATTTTGAGATTTATGACATGCTCATGGCTTTCTGAGTAGGGATAGAAATTCAGTTAATCTAATCAATGTTTATACCACAGATAGGGAGAGACAGAGCGAGATTGTTTCTTTTCACTGCTTTGTTTATACTGAATTGCTATCTTCTTTAAAAATAATAACAAGAATAATTTGGTGTTTTCTTTTCAAGCTTCCTATGGACTTCCGAGTAAGCTGGGAAAGGCTTTTGCGGTAGCAGGCATGACTTGACAGAATCTGTTTCTTTCTTTCAATCCAACTGAATAGAAAACATGAATTTCTGGAGGGTTTTTTGTCTCCAGAAGCCACCTAGGTGCTTCCTTTCAGAGAAAGGAACTTCCAAAACCACGTCTAAGTATCCCTTGCCTAAGGAAATTCATGGGCTCATAAGATTCTGCTCTTATCTCTGATCAGATCTTGGAGCTTTTGAGTAGGAATTAGAGCTGAGGATGGGAAGCTTGTCCTTCCAGTTGGAAAACTGTCCCACTTAAGTGTGAAGCATCCCCATGGTACTTAAGGGTCAAATGTTGACACTTTGTGGATGAATTAAAAGGATGTGGGAGGGAAAGGAAGAGGGATCAAGGAGAAGCTGCTATGACACTCCAGACGTCTTGCAGAAAGTATGAGATTCAAATGTGATACATGTATATTGATCCACGACCCAAGAGAATGGTCATGATTTCTTTTTCCTTGGTCCCTCAACTATTACCTAACCCAGAGGTGGGGTGGAGAAAATGTTTTTTGGATGCCATATCTCTTTTGTTTTAGCAAGGTTATATAGTGGTCATGATGAAAGCATAATGATACAACAACGTCTAGAGCAGAGGTTCTCAACCTGTGGGTCCCCAGATGTTTTGGCCTTCAACTCCCAGAAATCCTAACAGCTGGTAAACTGGCTAGGATTTCTGGGAGTTGTAGGCCAAAACATCTGGGGCCCACAGGTTGAGAACCACTGGTCTAGAGGGTTACATGGGATCTATCCCCGAACCAATTAAAAATGGACAGCTTAATATTCTCCGACCTTCCACTCATGAGTGGTAAAAGGAAGTTATAGCCTGGAGGGAAATGATGCCTTGTATGTATATATGTATGTATGTATTTATTTATTTTATACATTTGTATCCCGTCCTTCTTACCCTCGAGGGGAGACTCAGGGCGGCTTCACAACCAGCAGTCTTTAGATGCCAAATGCAAATAGTTATAAAAACAGTTACATTTAAAACAGATAATTAAAACATCAAGTATCCAGTACTTGTGCAGTGCATGGAAAATGGGATAAACTCTGTTACCTTTAAAAGTGTATTTTCTCTGGCCCCTTCTACACTGCCATATAATCCAGTTCAAAGCAGATAATCTGGATTTTATATGGCAGTGTGGAAGGGGCTTCTTTCCTTTTTCTTTTCTTTTTGGAAAGACTATCTACCTGCTTGAACAAGCATGGTATAGTGGTATAGTGGTTGGACTAAGACTGTGGAAGAATAGTATTAAAATCCCCACTCAGTCATAAAAGCCCACTGGGTGGACCAAAGCACTGTTTCTTAAACATTGGGACCTGACCCCAAATGCTTTGGTTGTACTCCACAAAAAGGGAAACCAGCAAATGCTGATTTGTTATCATTGATGTTTGTTTTTATACCTATTTTATATGCCTATATACCTGGGGTCACATAAAGATTTCTCAGGCAGGAGAGGACTGCAAGTGGGAAAAGTTTACGAAGGCCCCTCCTAGAGCAAGTATTGTTCTGTCAGCTTCAGAGGAAGGCAAAGGCGAATGACCTTTGAATTAATCTGAAAAACAAACAAAGAAAAAACACAACATCCCAATATAGGGTCTCCATACATAGTAAACTTGAAAATTCATAAAAGCAACTTCTCTGCACCCCATTTCCTCTCATTCTTTTATTTACTAATATGGCTACAGGCAGCCTTACACTTAGTATGTGTTGCAATTTCAAGGAAGAGGTGCTTATGGAAAAGGGTGTTCTGTTTTGGTTTACCTTCCTTTGCCCAAAGGCACAAAATGTTGGTTACACTACCAGTTCACCACAACTCTACTTGGGAAAAATTACTGATGACCTTGCGGACATCTCATCTATGACTATGAAAATTAAGGATGAAAAAGTGCACACTGCTGGTTATAGTAGCTTGGCCTCTCTTTTAGCCAGATCCCTTCAGATTCCATTATTCACAATATCTCCTCAGCCACACTTACTTACTCACTTACTCAATGTGTAAAATGGGTACTAAAATAAGGAGTCCCTGTTGGTGCAGCGGATTAAACCCTTACTGAAAGTTGGGTTGCTGGCCTGAAGGTTGCCGGTTCGAATCCAATCCGGTGAGAGCGCGGATGAGCTCCCACTATCAGCTCCATGCAGGAACATGAGAGAAGCCTCCCAAAGGATGGTAAAAACATCAAAACGTCCAGGCACCATCTTTACAGACGGCCAATTCTCTCACACCAGAAGCGACTTGCAGTTTCTTAAGTTTCCTCACATGAAAAAAGTACTAAAATGGTGTTTGTATGGCCCATTGACTGGTCTTGGATCTAAGAATTACCAATTTGAATTTTGTTTTAAGCATGGCTACAGTTGATCTTCCTACCGATAAACCTCTTAATTAGCAGAGTCTGGAAAAGTTAATTTTTTAGACTGCAACTCTCGGAACCCAACCTATGCTGTCTGGAGATTGGGAAGGCTATAGCCGAACAGTTACTTTTCCAAACTTCTGCTAATTCGTTTCCCAACATTCGTTCTCTGAGAGAATACACACATTTCTAGGTGTACAATCATGCACAAGTTAACTAAGGAAAGCTCATTTTTGCAAAAACGTTTTACATCCACCCAGTTCCTTTCCTTTTCCTTTGTCTAGCTCAAATGTTTCAGCAACATCAGGTGTACGGTGAAAGGGTTGCAAAACATAGACCTTCAGATTATGTCTGCAGTCAACAATGTAATAAGCTTGGACTGGGAATGAATGGACTAATGCTATAACTGGTCAACTGTAGTTGTATGTGCAAGGTAAATAGCAGTTTACCCTTGTGCTGGCAGGACTGCTGACTTGAAGGTTGCCGGTTCGCATCCCGGGAGAGTTCGGATGAGCTCCCCCTGTCAGCTCCAGCTCCCCATACAGGGACATGAGAGAAGTCTCCCACAAGGATGGTAAAACATCAAAACATCCGGGCATCCCCTGGGCAACATTCTTGCAGACGGCTAATTCTCTCACACCAGAAGCGACTTGCAGTTTCTCAAGTCCCTCCTGACATGAAAGAAGGCAGTTGCCTTCAAAATGTCATACTGAACATGCAGAGATAGTAAAACGAAGAGAAAAAGGGAGAGCCAATAAGGTTTAAAAAAGCATAACTCTTTGAGAAAAAATTGCATTTTTGGAAGAAGTCTTCAAGTGGTTTGTAGAAGGTTTAACATTTTTATGTTTATTGACGCAAGGCTTATCTGGAGTAACTGTTTCATTAACTTGTTAATATCCCAAAGGAGCCAGGTCTCATCTGATCTTGGAACAAGATCAGCCCTGGTTAATATTTGGATGAGAGACCACCAATGAATTTCAGGTGCTGTAGGCTATGAAGGAACCGGCCAAACCACATCTGAATATTCCTTGCCTAGCAAAACCCAATTAAATCCATGGGATCACTGTATATCTACAAGTGACGTAAAGAATCACATTCATAAACATAAACCTATTGCTTCCATGTTATTTCTGCTTCTGGTCCCAGACTTTTTTTGTGCAAAAAGTAATGCTCAGGAACACATCTACCTGATTTACTGAGATAATACCTGCAGTGAAATAACTTCCTGACTTAATGGTCATTGCGTGGCATTGGGGTGCTACTGGTAGCAATATTAGCATTGTATAGCCCAACGATTTTGCTATGTTGTCTCCTAGAGGATAAATTAATCCTTGAATAATGAACCGTTGGGTAGTTAGGACTTGTAATGCACTGGTAAAGATTGGCACACCATATAAATAAGCAAGATGAGCATTTGAGGAGGCGCTAAAACCCAGCCCTTTACCTGTTACCCGTTTGAACGCCAACTCCTTAAGATCCTTGGTGATGAAATAGATAAGGATGTTGTGAATGCATCACTCCTTTGCTATACTCGAGGAGGAGGATGGTGATGATGATATTGATAGTGATGGACTAAGCGATAATGGAGAGGAGGAAGGACAGGTTCTTAGGGCAGAGCCAAGCAAACGCTATCTTGTCTTCCTGCCCATGTCGGGATCCTTTGTTGCCACCTGTGCCTATCTACCTCTACTGTTACAGATGCTGTCCTACAATGGATCAGAAACCGCCTTTTCAGGTTTCTTTGGGGTGCTGGTGCTGGTATTGGCACCTTGTCTGTGCAAATCTCTCGTCCACCCCCTGAAAGATGACTTGAGTGCAAAGCAAGGTGGGTGGGAGGAAGACAGGCGTGGCTCTTTTTCCTCTGGCGATTGCTTATTTGGGGATTTGTTTAGTAACAAAGGCACTTTGCCCGCTGCAACAGGACTGTGTAGAGCTATGTGGGTGCAAATGCTACAATCTCAGGTGCACCAACTCCTTGGGAAATGACCCAAGATTATCCTTCCCTTCCCTCCAATGCCAGGTTCAGTTTAACTTCTCTCCTCTGTCTTTTCAAGGGATAGTATGAATATTTGGAAATAGAAATATATTCTAACATTTTCTAATTAAATGATAAGCTATCTAACTATTAAGAACAGTTGGCCCATCGTTGAGATTTTGCTGGGTTCCATTCTGTTATAAATTACGTGGAGATTGATTTACTTCCATTGATGAATTTGTCCTTGACTGGAACATGATCCAAGCAAAAATATGTTGCCTGTTAACCAATTGCCCTAATAACTAGACAGTATGACTGGAGGTTCTCTGGAAGAGAACATTCAGTTTTTGTATGTCTGAAAGCTGAAGCTTGTATAATAGAGCCCTGTGACTCCTGCCAACAACGAATCTGGACCAAACCTGGCACATATACCCACCATGATGAACTTTAAGTACTGGCATGATATTCCTTTTTTTTTTTGGGGGGGGGGGGTGATTGTGGATTATGGGAGCTGTAGTTCACTGACATCCAGAAAGCCCTGTGAACAACACTAACTATGGCTCTGGACCAAACTTGGCATATAAAACCATCATGACCAATTTTAAGTATTGTTAGAGTATGGGGGGTGAATTGTCCTGAGATACTGGGAGTTGAAGACCACCCACACACAAAAAATATTGTGAACTCCACCAATGATTGATCTGGACCAAACTTGGCACATATACACATCATGACCAATTTTAACTACTAGTGTGGTTTGGGGAAAATGTCAGGTGGTGATGGGAATTGTAGTTTACTCACCTCCCTATGCATTCCCTAATGGGAACATTAATAAAATCTAAAACAAGCACAGACTATTTCAAATAAATATCACCATCAAATTCCTAAACCAGACATCACAGGGTACCTAAGCTAGCCTATATATAAAAATAAAAATCTGACTGTCTCTTTGTACCACAAAGACTATTGCTAGGTAAAATGACACTTTGTGATGTCACTGGGAAAGAAAGGTGAGATGTGTATGAGGAGAAGGAAGGTAAGAACCACAAAGAGAACCATATTGCCATAGAGATAGAATGATAGAATTGTAGAGTTGGAAGAGACCTCATGGGTCATCCAGTCCAACCCCCTGCAAGAAGATATTGTGAGGTAGGCCCTCTCAGAGCTGGAGAAGGGAGAAAGTAGGCAGGCAGTGGTCCCAATGATACCTGGGCAATGGCAGGTGTGTGTATGTATGTGTATGTATAAAACTAAAATTAAACCAGGTTTTTATAGTATAGTAAAACTATGTTACATTAAATTTGTCATTATTTTTATTTATTTGTTTTTAATTACTGTATTTTAATATTAACATCAAGTGAATACATAGTTATGGTATGTTATTGTACGAGATATAGGAACTACATTTATCTGACATCTACCAATCCCCATAGGTACCAGTTTAACTGTACTTAGTGCAGCCTTCCACAACCTCATGTCTTTCAGATGTGTTGCATTACATTTCCCACAATTTACCCCCTCCAGTATGGTGGGTGGCAGTTGTGGTCCTGCACATCTGGAGGGTACCATGTTGGGAAACACTGAACATTCGCCTGCTGTGTAGCTAGCCTATTTACAAGTATTTTGCCTACTAAAGAAAGTAGTAGTGTTACTGCTGTGTGTGCTGTTGGGCAGACAGGATGACTTTTTTTAAAGCTAAATAACAATGTTGAGGAACTTTAAAAAGAATTAAGAGGAAAACTATGAGGATGGTCAAGGGTCTGGGAAAGGAAAAGCCAAAAACAACGGATATGCTTGTTCTGGAGAGATAAGATTAAGCAGTGATAAGCTGACATTTTTGCTTTGTCCCTCCCCCTTCAAATCTCTCTCTCTCTGTGTGTGTGTGTGTATGTGTATTTTAAAAATGTAATACAAGACATCCTTCTCCCTTTGTGCTCTGAGAGTAGGAAGTTGACGGGATCAAATTACAGAGAAGAAATCAGATGAGTCTAAATAAGGGGTGAGTCTAAATAAGGTTGGGAATAAGGGAAGAAACAGATCAGAAATATGTCCCAAGAATAGGGAGGCTAATCTTCATTTATGTTGTTCTTACATGCTAAAATGCAAACGTTCTTCCCACTCAGTGAAAGGCTTTTGAGATTATCCCATAGTTTGTAACTTGGTTGAGAAAAGATTTGACTGGGATGGCTACACACTTGGAGCCTCCGGTGGCGCAGTGGGTTAAACCTCTGAGCTTCTGAACTTGCTGACCGAAAGGTTGGTGGTTCGAATCCAGAGAGCAGAGTGAGCTCCCACTGTTAGCCCCAGCTTCTGCCAACCTAGCAGTTCAAAAACATGCAAATGTGAGTAGATCAATAGATACCGCTTTTGTGGGAAGGTAACAGCGCTCCATGCAGTCATGCTGGCCACATGACCTAGGAGGTGTCTATGGACAACGCCAGCTCTTTAGCTTAGAAATGGAGAGGAGCACCAACCCCCCAGAGTCAGACACAACTAGACTTTACATCAGGGGAAAACCTTTACATTTACTACACACTTAGAGCCTTTCTGGACAAATCTGTCACTTTTGTATTCTCCCTTTAACGTTCTAGGAAAATTCAAATTCTTTTCATCCTGCTGATGAATTTTCAATAGTTATACAAACAAACAATTAAACTGGACATAATTCTCAGGGACAGAATGACATGGGATCTCAGGCCAGAGGTAACACTTGGAAGTGTAACTCCCAATATCTTCCAGCCAACATGACCAGGGTGCCTCCTCAGTTAAGGGACCACGGAGGCTGGAAGACCCAGGAAGTTTTAGACCTTAAAAACTTAGAATTTCAAAGTCGCAAGGCACCAAGATCAAAACGACAGATTGGACTCCATTCAAGGAATGGGTGAAAGAGAATAGAATAAAGATAGTAATATAGAGGAATGAGAACCGAAGAATAAAACAACGCTGCAGAAAAAGTCAGAAAAAAAAGGAAATAATAGAACTCACTTTTTAAACTCTTTTCTTATTATATTTATACACCATCACATAGACGAATGGAAGTACACAATTTTTATTTTTTATTTTTTCTATTCTTTTTTCCTCCCCCCCATTTTTCCCTTCCCCCCTTTTCCTCCCTACTCCCACACCCCTTCCCACTCCCCCACCCCAGTACCCCCCATACTACTTACCTCAAATTTCCCTCTTCTTCTTTTTAATTCATAAATGAAATCTATCAATAACAACTATTTTTTTTAAAAAAGTTAAAATTTCCCCTCTCTGGGCCAGAGGTCTGGGAAGACAAAGGGTGCATTTATACCAGGCATGGGAAAACTTTGTCCCTCCAAGAGTTTTCCTACCGGCTGTTAGGAATAGTGGGGGTTGAAGTCCAAAACACTTGGAGGGGCAAAATTTGCCCATGCCTGATCTATACTGTAGAACGGAGACAGTTTGACCCCGTTTTAATGGGCACAAGTCAGTGCTGTGGAATCTTTGTATCTGTAGTAGGGTGAAGTATAAAGACTTCATAAAACTACAACTACCAAGTTTCCAGGGGCCCCTGGTGGCACAGTGTGTTAAATCGCTGAGCCGCTGAACTTGCAGACCGAAAGGTCCCAGGGTCAAATCCTGGGAGCGGAATGAGCGCCCGCTGTTAGCCCCAGCTCCTGCCAACCTAGCAGCTCGAAAACATGCAAATGTGAGTAGATCAATAGGTACCGCTCCGGCGGGAAGGTAACAGCTCTCCATGTAGTCATGCCGGCCACATGACTATGGACAATGCCGGCTCTTCGGCTTAGAAATGGGGATGAGCACCAACCCCCAGAGTCAGACATGATTGGGTCAGAGTCAGGAAAAACCTTTACCTACCAAGTTTCCATACTGTTCAGTCATGGCAACACTGAGCCCTGGCAGTCCAAGTTCATTACTTCTACAGTGCAGATGCATCCTAGAAAGCAGCTACTTAGGGGAATGGACCAACCTAAAGTGAGAGCGGGCACTTGGTCTGATTTGCTATGAGACAATCCTGTGTTGGTCCAGGAGAGGGATTGACCAAGTGGCAGCTCCTGCGTGGACAGAAGGGCTCCGAGAGCAAGCCTTCTGTTTTTCAACATCCCATCAGGCAACTCCCGTTGTCGTTGCTCTTTGAGGTCAGGGCCCCTTTTGTCCTTGGCAGCGTCTCCTGTCATTATCTCAGTTCAAGCCCGAGAGAAGCATCATTAACTCCCCCTTCTCCCACTTCCTGGGCCAGCCAGACTGGGGGGCCCAGTGCTGGCAGGACAGCAGGTTCACTCCAAGCGGGAGAGGTCCAAGAACACTATCTGGCACGCTCAGCTCCAGGCGGGCCATCGCTAGGAGAAGGCCATATGTCCACGTCCAGTCTGTGTTGTCCTTTTGCATGTGTGTGAGACCTTTAATAGCTGTCCATTTCCTTCCAAACCTGTTCCTATGGGAATCAGAAGGAGGTCTGAAGTGTTTCCAAAGCTTGCAACACAAACACACATCTTCCATGAGAGCCTGTTTGATCAGTAGCACCAATGCTGTCCTTAAAAGAACGAGGAGGCCATCTCAGGCAGTGTCAGGTCCTTGAAGCAATCAGTGGTTAGTTAATTAATTGCTAATGATTTCATTTAAATTTCCAGGAGTGGACAGAAATTTGGGGATTTTTTTTTTGGATCAGAAGCCAGAGTAATTTGAGGGGTCTTGATTTATCATGAGCTTTGCATCGGGCATATAGGCCTGTTTATAGTTGGTGCCGTTCTTTACCTCAGGCAGCAAAATGTCTTGGGCTGGCTTAGGTAGTCAGCATGGTTTGATGTTCTAATTGACTGTGTATTAGCAAACAGTTATGATGTTGAGTATTGTGTTATGGTGCATCTACATTATAGAATTAACACAGGTTGTAACCACTTTATCTGCAGAGACTAATATTATGGAATCCTGGGATATGTATTTTTTGCAAAGTCTGCAAAATTTCATTGTCAAATAGTGTTGGTGTCTCACCAAACTATAATTCCAGTTTTTCCATTACATTGAACTACAACAGTTACAGTGGTGTCAAACTGTATTAATTGTACAGTGTAGAGGCTCTCTTAGATTTTTTTTCTTAGAAAAAGAATGTATTATGTGGCTTTATCTTTTAACAGTTTTATTGTATTTATATTTTATTTCTAATGTTTTATTGCTAATGTGTTGCGTTGTATTGTATATTTGCTTGAATATGTGGCATTGAATATTGCCAACTGTAAGCTGCTCTGAGTCCCCTTTGGAGTGAGTAAGAGCTGGATAGAAATATAGGTAGGTAAAGGTAAAGGTTTTTCCATTTCTAAGCCGAAGAGCCGGCGTTGTCCGTAGATACCTCCAAGGTCATGTGGCCGGTATGACTGCATGGAGTGCCATTACCTTCCCGCCAGAGCAGTACCTATTGATCTACTCACATTTGCAAACTGCTAGTTTGTCAGAAGCTAGGGCTAACAGCAGGAGCTCACCACACTCCCTAGATTCGCACCTCCAACCTTTCATTCAGCAAGATTTAATCTGCTTCACCACCAGGGGCTCCAATAGAACTATAGTAAATAAATAATAAATAAATATTATTAGCAGAGCACATTATGGGAATTGTAGTGCAACAGCTGCATAATGGGATGGATAATGATCGCACATGGTAATTTAATTTTTTAAAAGATAGCATGAATGATTAGTTGTGGTAATTAAATGGAAGCCTTTTGTTCTGAGGCAATGTGATTTTGATCATGAAATGCTGAGGACTGAAAACAAGCGACTACAATTTTCACCATCTTTGTGAGCATATAGCTTTGTACTCCGTTCTTTGTTGGAAACAGGGTTCCTTTCAAACAGATCTTTTAGCTGATTGATAGTTTTCATGTTTTCAATGTAAAAGTTTCTTTCTCTCATTGCAGTGTTAAATTAAAATCCCTTTGCTAAGGCTGTGTCTTTGCAATATACAATAGCACAGCAGTGGGTGCAATATAGATAACAGATGGAGATATTTTTGTTCAGGGAGGGCTAATGTGTATTTAGCAGGGATGTAACTCTTCTAAAGTTTCTTCTTAAAGAAAAACAATGAGTAATTTTAGCTGTTTTCTTATCACTGTGAGAAAGGCTTTACAACCCACACAGTTTTTGAAGCATGTTCAGAGTTTGGGACTCGTTCTGCGCAATGTTTCCATCTAGTTGTTTTGCACCAAAAATAGCATTTTCTGCACAGAAAGCAAATTATTGTTCATGGAAAAAGACTGTGTTTTGTGCAGAAAACATTGCTTTATATGCAAATAAAGAATGCACAAATGCTGTCTCAAAGGAATGCCCAATTACGCTATTTTCTGGACTGGAAAAAATGTTTTTTTGCACATGGAATAAGCTGTTTTCGGTACAAAAAAGTGGCTTTCTGTTCAAAGCAACCAGATCTGAATTTTCAGCAAGAGAAATTCTAAACTGCAAAGATACTTGTTGGTCCAGCATTCTTCAAAACCATTTTCCAAATATTTTCAAATATGTGTTGTTGAAGGCTTTCATGGCTGGAATCACTGGGTTGCTCTGAGTTTTCCAGTATGGCCATGTTCCAGAATCATTCTCTCCTGACATTTCATGTGGCAGACATCCTCAGAGGTTGTGAGGTATATTGGCAACCAGGCAAGTGGGATTTATATATCTGTGGAATGTCCAGGGTGGGAAAGAGAACACTTGTCTTTTTGAATGTTGCAACTAATTACCTTGATTAGCATTGAATGGCCTTGCAGCTTCAAAGCTTGGCTGCTTCCTGCATAGGGGAATCCTTAGTTGGGAGGCGATTTGTTGGCCCTGATTGTTTCCTGTCTGGAATTACCCAGTTTTTGAGTGTTGTTCTTTATTTATTGTTCTGATTTTAGATTTTTATTTAATATTGGTAGCCAAATTTCTTTCATTTTTATAGTTTCCTCCTTTCTGCTGAAATTGTCCACGTGCTTGTGGGTTTCAATGGCTTCTCTGTGTAGTCTGACATGGTAGTGGTCTAGCATTTCAGGACCACTCTAACAAATATGATTTACATCAGTATTGTTTGGAGCACGTGATATTAAGAATGTCCTCCATGTATACCCTTGTAATTCTCCAAAATATCTGGGTCATTGCCCCTTCCTTATTTTTCATTGTAACCCCATGAAGAAGCAAATGCTATCAAAATGCATCTTCCTAAAGTTCATAATGCAGACTCCATAATACCACATCTCCCCACTCAAAGCATGCTTTACCAAATCCTCTTTCCAAGTTAAGAACTCTTTAAAGAGTTTAGACACAATTCTTTATCGGTGTACAAGTCCTCCAAATTTAATCCATGTTGCTTTTGAAGGGACAGTTACATACTGATTTCAACTCCCAGGGCATTTTGTGTCATGACTAGCTGCTAAGTTTGTGTTGCTTTTTGAAAAATGTCAATGAAATTAAGATTATACCCATTACAACTTTTTCAGAAGTAGTAGACACACCATGAGTTAAACTCAGAAATAACAATAGCATTTAGACATTAGAGATGACTCTTTATGCAGTACAATCAGAGTAGGAATATACTGTGTAAAACCAAGTGCCAGTGTTATCCTAAATCCAAAGTTCAGTTCACTGGAATCCTGAAGGCTATAACTTCTTTTTAAAATATCTTAACTCTTAATAATTCCAGACTTCAATTAATAAAATCTATAATAATCTCAAACCACATGTCTAGTACACATCTTTGGCGAGCTAAGTCTTACTCACTAGATATGGGATGTAGCTTTAAATAATATTAGACTTGAAAGGGACATCAATATTAATCTAGTTCAGGGTTTCCTAAATTCTGGTCTGAGTGTTTTGGACTTCACCTCCAAGAATTTCTGATCATTGGCCAGCACAACTGAGGCTTTTGGAAGCTGAAGTCCAAAATACCTAGAAGACTAGAGTTTGGGAATCACTGTTAGTCCAACTCCTCTTCTGATGCTGAATAATTCAAAAGCTGAAGATTACTTGGTGCCATAATGACCACCTTTCAATGAGGTTGCTCATTGCATCTTGGCATGTCTTACGGCTCTGGAACTTGTTCCTTTATTTAGTTGGAACAGGTCATTCTCATCTATTTTTGGGCACTCTGCAGACATAAATTCTGAAGACGTTTGTCATGTCTCTACATGATCTAGTCCGCTGAACGCAGTCAAAAATGCCTAACGTGGAGAAACACTGCCTTTTGCCTCTGTTATCACAAATCTGTGAAGTGTTTACAGCTGCTACAGAAGATTTGAAAGCATGTGGGCAGGGCCTGGAAGGCGAATAGGATTTTCCATGTGGGATGGGGTAAGCTGGTGGGAGAGATAGGGCCTCTTCGCTTTGCATAACTCTCTTTGAGTAAGAGAAGGAGAACGAATTGTATGCAAAGTAGCTTGTACATGGAAATCGATGTGGGCTGTGCAATGCTACAAACTGCAGAATTATGACTTTCCTAGGCAACCTTTCTGACCCACATGTCTTCTTCTTTTTTAAAAAAGAGAAGGATAATATTTAGGCTTCAATATGCTTTATTCCAGCTTTCTAATTCTCTTCCTGGTTTATAGAAGCAAAGTTAAATATGTTCAATGGGATTAGGGGAAAGAGATCTCCATGAGCATTAAAAATGTGAATTAAAGATTCTTTTTAAAAACCCCTCACTAACAATCTTTACTTTTTCCAGCATGGTTCTGTGGTCAGCTTTTAGCATAAACATTTTTTTTTCGTGTCAGGAGCAACCTGAGTTGCTTCTGGAGTGAGAGAATTGGCTGTCTGCAAGGACGTTGCCCAGGGGATGCCCAGATGTTTTTGATGTTTTTACCATCCTTGTGGGAGGCTTCTCTCATGTCCCCACATGGAGCTGGAGCTGATAGAGGGAGCTCATCCGTGCTCTCCCCAAGTGGGATTTGAACCTGGCAGCCTTCAGGACAGCAGAAAGGTAATAACTAGATATTTTTCCGCAGTAATCAGTTGGCATTCATTTCTCTAAACCAGTGTTTCTCAACCCAGGGGTCAGGACCCCTGTGGGGGTGGTCACGAGGGGGGTGTAAAAGAGGTCACCAAAAAAACTGTCAGAAAACACATATTTCTGATGGTCTTAGGCACTCCTTTGGCAGAGAAGGCTGGATTTAGGTGAACTACAACTCCAAAAACTCAATGTCAATGCCCACCAAACCCAGCATTTTCTGTTAGTCATGGGAGTTCTGTGTCAAGTTTGGTTCAGTTCCATTGTTGGTGGAATTCAGAATGCTCTTTGATTGTAAGTGAACTATAAATCCCAATAACTACATCCTTCCAAATGACAAAATGGATCCCCCCCCCAACCCCACCAGTATTCAAATTTCGGCATATAAGATACAGTAGAGTCTCACTTACCCAACATAAATGGTCTGGCAGAATATTGGATGAGTGAAAATGTTGGATAATAAGGAGGGATTAAGGAAAAGCCTATTAAACATTAAATTACGTTATGATTTTACAAATTAAGCACCAAAACATCATGTTTTACAACAAATCGACAGAAAAAGCAGTTCAATACACAGTAATGTTTATTTATTTATTTATTTATTTACAGTATTTATATTCTGCCCTTCTCACCCCGAAGGGGACTCAGGGCGGATCACATTATATACATATAGGGCAAACATTTCAATGCCCATATACACATAGAACCAAGACAGAGACAGACACAGAGGCAATTTAACCTTCTCCTGAGGGGATGTTCGATTCTGGCCACAGGGGGGAGCAGCTGCTTCATCATCCACTGTGACGGCACTTCCTCATTCCAACATCGTAAATTAGTTAAATTAGCCTCCCCACTTTATAAGTGGTACCTTATTTCCTACTTGATAGATGCAACTATCTTTCGGGTTGCTAGGTCAGCAGCGAGCAGGGGCTATTTTTTATTATTTAATTGACGGGTGCTCACCCCGCCACAGGCTGGCCTCAAACTCATGACCTCATGGTCAGAGTGATTTATTGCAGCAGGCTGCTCACCACAGCCCGTAGTAATTACTGTATTTACAAATTTAGCACCAAAATATTGCAATGTATTGAAAACATTGACTACAAAAACATTGACTATTAAAAGGCCGACTGCGTTGGATAATACAGAATGTTGGATAAGTGAGACTGTATTTGTGCCAAATTTGGTCCAGTGAATGAAAATATATCCTGCATATCAGATATTTACATTACAATTCATAACAGTAGCAAAATTATGGCTATGAAGTAGCGACAAAAATAATTTTATGGTTGGGGTCACCACAACATGAGAAACTGTATTACAGGGTTAAGGTATTATGAAGGTGGAGAACCACTGCTGTAAATCCTCATGAGGTTGTTTCCTATTTCCTCCCTCTGCTATTTCGGTGGAGTTTTGGGAAATCTAGAATTCACCCAAGTGCATACCTCTTCTTCTGTTGAACTACGCAAGCAACAGCTCTCATTGGCATCTTGGTGAGGCAATGGCCTCAAGTGGCTTGGTGTGGAAGGCAGCACATTGCCACTCCCCACCCCACCCTGCTTCAGGAAACAGGAGATGTTGGGAAGCCCTTGTATCCCTTTCGGGCATGAGGGAAGCTTGGAAACTCACCTGTGTTGTGGTGCAAGCAATTTCCCTAGTCAGGCAGTTTCCCATTAAGGTCTGACTCTGAATTATGGATGTAGATTTTTATACATTTCATTCCCACAAGCAAGAATATAATTTCACCATTATACTGTATAGTATTTGAGAAATATGTATAGTTTGGTATGTCTTTTGGGGGAAAATCACACATGTGGATTTTTGGAGGTTGCAGAAATATTGTTTTTTAAGCAAAAAACAAACTTGTGCTATTTATTTTTTACTCAGGAATTTTGTTTTTTGGCTTAGAAATGCCATTTTCTGCACACACACACACACACACACAAACATCCCCACAAAAAGTCTTCAGGTTTCACAGGTTTTGAAGCCTATTCACAGTTCAGGATTTATTCTTTGCAAAATGTGCTCGTGGTTCTTTGCAGAAAATACTGTTTTATGTGCAAAACAGCCGCGTGTGAAAATTTATTTAGAATGTACATCCAAACTGTAAAGGTCATTATTGGCCCAGGATTCTTCTCGTCATGGTTTCATGACACTTGAAAAACATTTTTTGACCATTTCTTGGATTTTGTTTTTCAAGAGGTCTTTCCACCCTCCATTAAACATATGAAAACCCAGCTCCCTAAGAACTCTTATTAGTAAAGGTAAAGGTTTCCCCTGATGTTAAGTCCAGTCGTGACCGACTCTGGGGGTTGGTGCTCATCTCCATTTCTAAGCTGAAGAGCTGGCGTTGTCCGTAGACACCTCCAAGATCATGTGGCCGGCATGACTGCATGGAGTACCGTTACCTTCCCACCGGAGTGGTACCTATTGATCTACTCACATTTGCATGTTTTCAAACTGCTAGGTTGGCAGGAGCTGGGGCTAACAGCGGGTGCTCATTCCGCTCCTGGGATTTAAACCTGGGACCTTTTGGTCCGCAAGTTCAGCAGCTCAGCGCTTTAACATACTGTGCCACCAGGGGTCCAAGAACTCTTATTACAATAATGTAAATTTTGTTACTTTTCACCAGATATTTGTATATGTCACAGGGTAAATCAATATGCATGTTCTGTCTTGATGTGCACTGTGGACTTTATTTTAAAACTTTTCAGAAAGAAAGCTAAAATCCTTTTCCCTCCACCCAGTCTTTTCGTGTGGTCAGCATCTGTCATCAAACAAGAATTAGTGAAATTATTATTATTTTATTAATTAGTGAAATTATGGCAGATTAATTTGCAAAGGGCAGCAGATAAAAGAGATGTACTTTGAAAAGTTAAACCTCCTATTGCCTTGATGAATGCACTGGAATAATGAAATGAATTTTGGACTGTAGCTGTTCAATTAAATTAAATAGCTCCATGTCCTACATATGAAGTTCACTGGTAGTGATCTATTTTGCGGGGGGGGCAAGGTGCAATAATTTTTTTATCCTGTATTGACGACATGGCCAAAAATATTAAGAAATGTTGATGGGATGTTGTGAGCAGATATGTGATTTTGTTACAGTTAACTGATTTTTATGGGCTGCGGTGGTGCGGCGGGGGGAGGGTAATCTGCTGAGCTGCTAAATTTGCTGACCATAAGGTTAGTGGTTCAAATCCATGGGACGAGGTGAGCTCCTGTTGTTAGCCAAAGCTCCTACCAACCTATAATCATAGAATCATAGAATAATAGAGTTGGAAGAGACCCCATGGGCCATCCAGTCCAACCCTCTGCCAAGAAGCAGGAAATCGCATTCAAAGCACCCCCGACAGATGGCCATCCAGCCTCTGCTTAAAAGCCTCCAAGGAAGGAGCCTCCACCACAGCCCGGGGGAGAGAGTTCCACTGTCGAACAGCCCTCACAGTGAGGAAGTTCTTCCTGATATTCAGGTGGAATCTCCTTTCCTGTAGTTTGAAGCCATTGTTCCGTGTCCTAGTCTGCAGGGCAGCAGAAAACAAGCTTGCTCCCTCCTCCCTATGACTTCCTCTCACATATTTGTACATGGCTATCATGTCTCCTCTCAGCCTTCTCTTCTGCAGGCTAAACATGCCCGGTTCTTTAAGCCTATCCTCATAGGGCTTGTTCTCCAGACTTTTGATCATTTTAGTTGCCCTCCTCTGGACAGCTTGTAAACATTTCCTTTCAATTGCGGTGCCCAGTGCTCAACCGGGCAGTTAAAAAACATGCAAGTGTGAGTAGATAAATAGGTACTGCCACAGCGGGAAGGTAAAAGTGCTCCATGCAGTGATGCCAGCTACATGATCTAGGAGACATCTACAGACAGCGCTGGCTCTTCAGCTAGAAATGGAGATGAGCACCACCCCCCAGAGTCAGATTGGACTTAATGTCAAGGAGAAACCTTTACCTTTACTTATAGTCTTTGCTCACCAAAAGCTTCATCCTTGCCTCACAATGGGGAGTGGTAACCTTACTGGATCACAATCACAAGAAAGGATGAGGATCCTGGGTAAGAGATGCTGGGGAGGGGTGTTGGGAAGGAAGGGAAAGGGAGAGAGAAAGAGAGGCACCCAAACCACTTCCTGCCAGACTCCCCAAAGAGACATTCCTTTCCTTGCTTCGTTTAGACAAGTTGGGAAACAAATGTCACAGCTCGAGAGGGGAGGGAGGTCCTCCTCCAGGCGAGAGTGAGAATGATTTTGCCAGATGGGCTGAGGGCAGATGCCTCCTTCGCTAACGTCTTGGTGTAGCTTGGTCTGGGGAGAAAGGCCTCAAGAATTTGTTTCAACTCAAGCTATATTAAACTAGGGTTAGTTCACATAGTGGGGAGTGCAGGGTGGGAGGGAGAATTTGGCCCTATGTCAAGTTGTTTGGAAGAGAATCTGGGAAGAGAGTGAGACAGGCAGCATTTAACACATCTCCCGATTTGCTTGAACGAGATCTGGAAAGTTTCAGCTTCACTTCTGTAGTGTACCGTTTCTAGTCCTCATGGTAACAGGGAGCAAACACTGAGCACAGGCAAAAAGGAATGCTGGACATACCTTGGTGGGGTTTGATCTCTTCTGTAAAATAATTTAAGGAACATGGCATGTCTTGGGGGAGAACCTGGGAATGAGTAATTCAGCATAGCTATGATTTCTTACAGGTGGTATACCCAGGTATGCGTCCATTCTCCTCTGTGAATTCTCAAACTCTTCAGTCTTTTGAAATTAAATGTGCAACTTTCCTTTATAAAAAGAGCCCTAGTCAGGGCATCTGGACAGCATAGCTTTTACATACGGATGCTCAAGGGAAGCATCATAGTTCATTCAAAAAACACCACTTGCCAATTTGCATGACCTGGAAATGCTATGTTATGTCTTGCATGTGAAAATGAACCATGGAAACTCATACAAATTGTTATTGTTATTTACTTTCAACCTGACTTGGATGTATGGTGGCTATAGGAATGAGAGACCTCCAAGAACCCTGGTCATAATCTGCCCTTTTTAGATCTTACAATTCAGAGCCAGGGTTTCTTTGTGCGTACATGTGTGCATGTATCCACGGAGGATACATTCCCAGACTTCATGAGGATATGTGAAATCACAGATACCAGTGAACTCTATTGAAATGAAGGGCCTCTGGCCCAGGAATACCATAACTTGCACTGGAGGGCATAGAAAATGCCTAGGGAAGATATATTTTGCCAGATATGGATCAATGATGCTATGGATACTGGTTCTGCAGATACTGAGATTGTACTTTGTACACATTACATGTGTTTGAACACTCCTGCACAATTATACGTACAGAAGTATTTGAACTTTTTTTTTTTTTGCGAAATGCTTGAAGAAATAACGAGAAATCATGACATCTGAAAAAAATCAGCTATTCACTGTCAGATGACTTTGCAACAATAGTTTGGGAGCTAAACAGCTTCTGTTTCAGTGTAAATCAAACTCCTCCTGGCTTTTAACTTTACCCATGCCAGCAAATAAACTAATTCAGCAGTTTGCCCTTCACTCTCATTGCTTCGGGTGAGTTGGCTATTTGTGTGCGTTTTAAGACCCTACATATTTTTATTCATTGATGTATTCCACTTATTTATCGTGTCAGAAGCAAATTGAGAATGTATTATAATGTATAAAAAACTACAAACAAAGTTAAAAACTTGGCATTATACTAAATTTCCTTTGACCAGAAGCTGGCTATTTGGAGTACTTCTGGTGTCACTGTGAGAAGGTCCTCAATCGTGCATGTGCCAGGGCTAAGGTTGCATTGTAGTAAGTGGTCTGTGGATGGCTCTTCTCCACACTCACATGTCCTGGACTCCACTTTGTAGCCTCATTTCTTAAGGTTATGTATTTCACTATTGCCTTTTTTTTAAAAAAATGCAAACTTTCAAAAAAAGTTTCTAATAAATCAGAGATAAGCCAGATTTTTTTTCTTTTTAGTGAATTATTCTGAAAGAAAAGCTGCAGAGCAGGTTCTGTCTCCTGTGAGCATTCCGGAAACTGCTTCCAAACCAGTCTCATAATATACTTTTGATCTGCTTTCTACTTAAGGTAACATTGTAAATTAATCTACTTAGACTTCCCTACTTGTCTTGCAGATCTTAAAATATTAATTATATCTCCCAAATTATATATCATGGCTAGTTTGCATAGCCATGAAAGTTGCGGTCCAAAAATATTATTTTTGCAAGCCTTGCCTATTAAGTCATTCTTCAAATTATTTCTCCCTGAAAAGTTAAGGCAGTGGTTCTCAACCTGTGGGTCCCCAGATGTTTTGACCTTCAACTCTCAGAAATCATAACAGCTGGTAAACTGGCTGGGATTTCTGGGAGTTGTAGGCTAAAACACCTGGGGACCCACAGGCTGAGAACCACTGGGTTAAAAAGAATGAACTGTCAAGGAACTTAGAAAATCTGCCAGCTCCTCACTAATGCAACTGTTGAATTACAACAATCAAGTGAGCAAGCAAGCAGAGCGCTAGAAGCTTGCTTGAATGGGAAATCTGACATTGCTGTCCAGAACAGAGTGAACCAAAACTTTCCATTGAGTTTGAAGCCAAAGGTGGAAATTCCATGGTGTTTTTGAGCCTGGAGGTATTCTCTTGATTAAAATCTCTGTATTTGCAAGGTGAAGGGAAGCGGGTGAGACCTCTGGTCACTGCAGTTAAGGAAGTGTTGCAGCCTAGGGTCTGCTAGAGTCCTGTTTTTCATCTCGGATGTTTTGCATATAGCTTTAATACGTCAAATGTCCCCCTGGATCTTAAGTAGGAAAAAAATCATTCCAGTCAACTAGGACTGGAAAAGGAAAAACTCCAGAAATTGGCTCCTGGGCCACAGACATAGGGCAGCAGGTTAATGGCAAAGCTGGAACTTGCCTGTTTGTAGGAGATGACTGATGATGTTCATGTAACCTAGAAAGAAAGAAAAAGAGGAAATCTCTGGGTAACAGATGAAAAGGGGCAATCGATGAGGAAAGGATCAAGTTAAATATACAGTGGAATAGAGGTAGTATGTGTTACTATATTTAAGAAATCAATCAATGTGTATGTGTCAATTTCAAAATAAGATGCATGAAGCTGGTTGGTTGAGCCATGTCTGGAGAATTGTTAAGTCTGGGAGTTTTTGTTACTGTTGCACTTTTGTTCAGGCTTGAGCTAAGCAGGTGCAGAGACAGTTGAAAGAGAGAAGGCAAGAGACAGAGTTTGAAGTGTGCTCTGGCTTCCTGAGCTGCGGGAAGGAATTTATCCACATGGACAAAGGAAAGACTATTTTAAATCTCTCATAAAAGGACATTATGTGAGTTGGTGCAACTGAGCACATTGTACACATGTTGTTCTGAGTTTAAGAAGAATAAACATTTGTTCTTTATTGGTCACCAGCGTGGCACATATCTTCTTTTTCTGGCAAGGCAGTGCGTGGACTACACATTTCGATTTTTCATTCTGTCACAGTATGTACTGTATATACTTCTGTATGTGTTGATCTTATGTATACATTGAGGTCAAGTTTTGGGACCAAAATTGTGCATTTTGATGTCACCTTTGAATAAGTAAAGGGATATTCAATAGAGGGGGGAAGCTCTAGTGTCACCTCAGGAAGTCAGCCATCTTTGGCTGCCACCACGTTTTCCTATCCAGCATTCAGAAAAGCCAGAAGTTGTTCTTTGGTAGAGAGAAGAAAGGGATCAGTACTGTTTTTAGGCTCCTCCAGAATGGGCCGAGCTCTTGCCTTTCTCTGCTTCTACAGCACACTTATTAGTGCAGCAGCATCTGGCGTTGCCCAGTTTAGCACCAATTTGTACAAAAGGATATGGAAAGTTTCCACTTTCATCTTGTTACTGTTTTTTATCATTTTAAATGCAAAAGTACAACTTTATATTATTTTAAAAGTAGGTATAAAGTTGACTACATAGATCGTGCCCATTTTAGTTGCTTAATTGTTGTTGGATATGTGTGTGACTGTGTATTTGGTTTGTTCCAAGTCCTAAAGAGATAATAGTTTTTTATTCTAATTCAGATGTTCTGAAGTTCACCATTCGATCATACCAAAGATGAGTCTAAAAACAAAAATAGCTTGGGAATTAATCTGGGTTTGACTCCCATCGGATCATAAATGGTTTAAAACATGGTTTGTATCTAGATCTGTCCAACAAAAGAAAACATTCCCAAAATCTCAGAGTATTCCACCTATAGCAATGGTGCTTAATAAAATTAACCTAAATCGGTGGTTCTCAACCTGTGGGTCCCCAGATGTTTTGGCCTTCAACTCCCAGAAATCTTAACAGCTGGTAAACTGGCTGGGATTTCTGGGAGTTGTAGGCCAAAACCCCTGGGGACCACAGGTTGAGAACCACTGCCCTAAATTGTCGAGGTATAGAAAAGTGACTTACTCTGGATTCCCAGTTCCTAGAATCCATCATCCAGTGTGGCTGCTGTGCATTCTGGCTAGAGGATCTTTTGAGTTGTAGTCCCTGCAAGTAAACTATTAAAATCTCAGCATGATCTTGGTTATGTAAGAAAATGTAGGGGTAGATTCTTTTCTCTCTCTTTTTCCTGTCATACAAAGGAGAACTCTGGTCACTAGTACCTTCCTCTTATCAAGTGGAAGCAAGCAAAATACCCTTTAAGCGAAGATAATATTTCTCATCTTCCAACCCAGCAGTTCAAAAACATGCAAATGTGAGTAGATCAATAGGTACAGCTCCGGTGGGAAGGTAACGGTGCTCCATGCAGTCAGGTCGACCACATGATCTTGGAGGTGTCTATGGACAACGCCGGCTCTTTGGCTTAGAAATGGGATGAGCACCAACCCCCAGAGTCTGACACGACTGGACTTAAGGCTTTACCTTTACCTAATCTTTATTAATGCCTGTGCTTATAAAATCTACAGGTTGGAAGGACCGCCATAAAGAGACATTGATTTCATCATTCATCCAAGTTGACACTCTTTTGCTAAAAAATATGCTTATACCTCAAAAGTTTACATCCTCTAAAACAGTGGTCGGGAAATTTGCGGCTCTCCAGATATTTCAGGCTGCAGCATTTCTTCATTAATGGTTATGCTGATTGAGACTGATAAGATTTGCAGCCCAGCTACATCTGGAGTTGCCAGGCCTGCCCCAAAAGCAAAAACAAAAAAAAAGATGTCACTGGCTTTCAAAAGAGTACTTTTTAAACCTCACATCCCAATTTAATTCAACACATCCATCTACTAAAATGCATGACAGCTTAATTTAAAATTACAATCAAGCTGTAGCCCTGAAGGAGCACCACATGTTCAGGATCCAGAGGGCCAGTATTACTATTAGGCTGAGGGAACTGCTTCAAGCTGCACTTGCTGCTGTGATGGGAAACAATAGCAGTCCCTTAGCTATTCGTCTTTAACCTTTTTGTTGTCTCTTAAAAGAATGGAGTTGCATTTTTCTCTGATACTTATCCCATACCCTCTAAACTAGCCTGCAGTCCTCCATTGCTCATTACCAGTGTTGGTATATCATTCAGCTGCCAACAACTTTGTCTTCAGTACAAGAAGGGCTGTTGCCTTGACTCAGGCAGGAAAATGTCTTGGGATGATTGTTCTAATCAACACCACATACCCTCAAATATTTCATAGCTGAAAACAGACGTGTGTGGCCAAAAAACAGATAATGCTCAAGATTACAAAAGTTGTTTACAAGGAAGAACAGACTTGTGTTGTTGAATGCTTTCATGGCTGCAATCATTGAGTTGTGAGTTTTTTGGGCTGTATGGCCATGCTCCAGAAGCATTCTCTCCTGACGTTCCACCCACATCTATGGCAGGCATCCTCAGAGATTGAGAGATCTGTTGGAAACTAAGCAAGGGAGGTTTATATATCTGTGGAAGGTCCAGGGTGGGAGAAAGCACTCTTGTCTGTTGGAGGCCAGTGTGAATGTTGTAATTAATCACCTTGATTAGCATTAGTGGCCTTGCCAGCTTCAAGGCCTGGCTTTTTCCTAACTGGGGGAATCCTTTGTTGGGAGGTGTTAGCTGGCCCTGATTGATTCATACCATAGATGTGGGCAAAATGTCAGGAGGGAGTGCTTCTGGAACATGGCTATACAGCCTGGATAACTCATAATAACACAAGTACAAACTTGTTAGGAGAGGCTGCAGCAGTTTGCTTTCCCTGAGCTTATAGTAGTGATTCCCAAAGTGGGTGCTACTGCCACAGGTGCCTTTGCCATAGGCATTAATTCAGATATTTTTCTGTTTAATGTGTTGTCGAAGGCTTTCATGGCCGGGATCACAGGGTTGTTGTATGTCTTTCGGGCTGCGTGGCCATATTCCAGAAGTATTCTCTCCTGACGTTTCGCCCACATCTATGGCAGGCATCCTCAGAGGTTGTGAAGTATACCTCACAACCTCTGAGGATGCCTGCCATAGATGTGGGCGAAACGTCAGGAGAGAATACTTCTGGAACATGGCCACACAGCCCGAAAGACATACAACAACCCTATTTTTCTGTTTAATTGCTATTAAATTAAAAAAAATAATTTTCATGGAGCGCGGAGTAATATTTTTTCTGGAAAGGGGGCAGTCGGTCAAATAAGTCTGGGAACCACTGGCATACAGGGAAGAGCAAAACTCCATTAATCCCTCTCACCTGCTGAGTGAATTGTGTGCAAATTAATTTTGCACTTTGAACTCGATTCGCAGCAATGGAAAGTAAGCTGGGGACAAAAGAGAAAAGTAAACTGAAGATAAAAGAGGAAACGGGAAAGAAGAGAAGGAAACAGACATTTTATAATCAGAAAAAAATGGGACAGCAATTGATTAATTGGAACTGATTTGCTATTCCTTATTATGTTTGTGGGATGGCAAAAATGGGATGTCCTCCATGTTAAATTTGAGGTCTCCACTCTTCTGAATCGTGGAGGCTATGGAAGGCCAGGATCTCTGTAGCCTCGTCCTGGGCTGCTTGCCTGCCTGCCTCCGTGTGGCCCTCTTGCTGACGCAAGCAGCGTGTCTGGCCAGGCCCAGCAGCAGTGGCCGGAGCCTGGGCTGCGAGGTCCTGATGGTACAGTTTGCTTCCCTTGGGTTGGGAGGAGGGAGATGAGCTAATTCAGCAAAAATGTGCCCTTCCATTTGGGGAACTGCTTCCAGCAACACTACCACCGATGCTGCCTCGAGTGTGGATACGTTTGTTCCTAAAAACAAGAGTCATCCATGTGCGATTGCAACACCCACGACTGTGTTTCCAATTAGTCTACCAGATCCGTCCTGGGCACTTTTTAAACATTCAAGAAAAAAAGTGCACATTTTAAAATGTCACTCTTGCCTTCTAAGCATGGAGATGTGCTGGCACGGAGGATGGCTTTGGCTTGGCAGGAGCAGAGGTTTGAAGCAGCCTCAACATGTTAGATCCACACAACCTCGTAACATTTTGCTTAGGCAGAGGATGTGCGTCACTGCAGCACCCTTTGGCGAGGGGCATGGCAGAGCGGGTGGTGCTGACACTGCCGACGCCAACAGCAAGCTTGGCAGCATTCACCTGCTTGCCATGGGAAATGCTGAACCCCCATCCCCCGACTTTTATTGCTATTTTGCTGGGAAGGGGGAGAAGAGGAGGGTGAGAAGTGTGCTAGTTTTTCGTCTTGGAAACAACATGTAGATGTTGCATTTGGCTGAGCTTTCTCTGGAACTGGGATATGGATTTGCTCACCAAGGGCTTCTCCCCCACTCTAGTCTTCCTTGGCTGAGCTCCGAACTTCTGCATCTGAACAGCTGCAAATGGAACTCCATGTTCCAAAAATGGCAGTCGCACATTGAGTGTAGCTTACACACACATCTGTTCTAAGTTATGATTCCAGTTATGAGTATCCTGATGACATTTGTCTTTTTGTGTCACCCCTTCCAGAGGGGTAGGTATGGGATGGGGTGAAATGAGAGGAGTAGGTAAAGGTAAAGGGTTTCCCCTGACATTAAGTCCAGTTGTGACCGACTCTGGGGGTTGGTGCTCATCTCCATTTCTAAGCCGAAGAGCTGGCATTGTCCGAAGACACCTCCAAGGTCTTGTGGCCGGCATGACTGCATGGATGCTCCTATTGATGCTCCTTCTTAATGAAGATTTCCTTCAGTCTCCAAGTTTCTAGCACTGCAGTAGCTTAACACTGAAGTTTAGGCTTCTGAAGAAAAGAAGCAGGCAAAGTGACCGAGGGAATGCAAACGCAGCAAACATAAGTGGTCTCATCCATGAACGTAGATGGTTCTTATGGGTTCATGAGCACACATTGATCAATGAATAAGCCTTAGCCGCACCTTTCTTATGAACATAGAATCATAGATTCTATAAAAGGCAAGTACAAATGCCATTGACCTTGGATTTTTTCATGAATGTTTAAGCCCAGAAAAGGTACCAACAGGTATTTTTAAAGGATAAATGCATCTAGAAACGTGTGGTTGGAGAAACAAAGTGTTGAAAACACTTTTTAGATATATATTAAAATATGAAAAAATTGTGAGTTTGATGGTGGTTTTTTTTTAGGTTTTTTTTTTTAGAAATATATCAATGTAGAGAGAGACTACTTATTGAATACACGAAACTATGTTGAAATAGGCAGATTGGTCAGTTTGTAATGCCACCTATATCAGCCTCCTATGAAGACTAATTGGAAGGCCTGGCCAGTACAGAATAGGAGAAATCCTTTTTCTGAAACCTGTGAACCAAAAACAGTACTCCCAGCAATCCAGGTGATTTGGCTGGAAGGAAAGTACATCCCTCATTTTCCCCATCCCTCATTTCTCCCTTGCACTACCATTGCCATTTTAACCTCTTTCTCAGTCTGGAGCTCCTGTTGCTGTGGCGCGTTAAACTACTGAGCTGCTGAACTTGCTGACGAAAAGGTTGGTGGTTCAGATCTGGGGAGCGGGGATAACTCCTACTGTTAGCCCCAGCTTCTGCCAACCTAGCAGTTCAAACACATGCAAATGTGAGTAGATCAATAGGTACAACTCCGGTGGGAAGGTAACGGCGCTCCATGCAGTCATGTTGGCCACATGACCTTGGAGGTGTCTACTGACAACGCCGCCTCTTTGGCTTAGAAATGGAGATGACCACCAACCTCCAGAGTCGGACACGACTGGACTTAATGTCAGGGGAAAACCTTTACCTTTACCTCAGTTTGTGGGAAAGAAAAGTGCTAACTGTACAAAGCAGCTGGTGTGGCTACCTGGCCTTGAGCTATCCATTAGATGCCCTGGGTAATCTTAAGTCATACTGACTGCTTCTGGAGACCCCTGTCAGCCAAGCATTTGAGGCCTGCCTGACTCTGGAGCAATGGCAGCAATAAAAGAAGTGTCAACAAAGTCCTTCCCTTCTAGCACTTTTCATGGGGCACCTGACTCTCACTATGGAATGGCCAGTGTTGATAGGCAATATGTAATTGACAATTATCCCTTGCATTCGTTGCAGTTGCTAAAATAATGTGGCTGAATAGGATTCTTAGTTTGAACCATCCAAAACTGTCACATTTGAGCCAGATCAGGCTGAGAGGAGGGTGAGGTTGAGCCTAAAGTGGCTCCAGAAATGAAAGGGCGAAAGTTTATTGCCAAAAGCAACTTGTATGGACTCAGACTGGCAGGCCTTTTGTTATTGTTTTCAAGTTCAATTTTCAGTTTTCCAGCAATAACTATGAGGAAGTATTGAAATTCTGCTCACTTGGGGACTTACCTGACATTTTGTATTCCTACCCCTGTATTTTTCTAGAGTCATTGTAGTAAGGAGCAGTTTTCTCAGGAATGCCATGGTAGGGATAATAATAAGTAGTATGTGGCCATTTTATTGCCCCACAAACTTCTATCTTATACATAGACTTTAAGGGATGGCCCTATTACAATTCCATTTGTTAGTAGACCATGCCAGATCTTTTGAACCATCATTGTCCTATTACTGAATGAGGTTTAACATCTTTTGCCTGATCAAGACGCCAGTGGTGTTTTGAATGCTTGCATGATATATTTGTGCATTTTGGTAGTGAATAAAGTTATCACTGTTTCAAAGCTTTTGAATTTCCTTGTATCATGCCAGTGAGTTGATAAATCTGTTCCAGGTATTACTCCAAGCTTTAGAAAAGGTTTCCAAAATGCTAAATCCTGCCCTCAAATAGGTACAGTACTTTGGATATTGTTCTTTCAAGTTTAGATTAAAACCCAGGGTGGATTCATGTTGACATGGAAGCCACCACGGAATGTGGCATCCAATCCTTGGGACTCCCTTCTTAAGCCGCTTTTCCCTTGCTTTTATCTTTTTGGTCTTTGCAGGCAATTAAAAGGTTTTGTTTCTTTTCTCATTTGATTAATATTATTTAGAAAGAAGCTGAAGCACAAGTTAATTAACAGTGTGTGCTTTTTTTAAAGCATGTTTATGCTGTTAGAGGGTTTTCTAAAGAATTGCAATTTTTTCTACCAAGAATATTACATAGGTAAAGGTAAAGGTTTTCCCCTGATATTAAGTCTAGTCATGTCCGACTCTGGGGGTTGGTGCTCATCTCCATTTCTAAGCCGAAGAGCTGGCATTGTCCGTAGATACCTCCAAGTTCATGTGGCTGGCATGACTGCATGGAGCGCCGTTACCTTCCCACCAGAGCAGTACCTATTGATCTACTCACATTTGCATGTTTTCAAACTGCTAGCTTTTCAAAGCTGGAGCTAACAACGGGAGCTCATCCTGCGCTTTAGATCTGAACCACCGACCTTTTGGTCAGTAATTTCAGCAACTCAGCAGTTCAATATAAATATAAGTAAATTAAGAGGTTTTTGGAGACAGATTCCCTACTTAAGACACACACAGAAAAAAAGTGAAGGAAGAAAATAGTAATATAATGTACTTATACTTTACTGAAAGGGGAACCTTTGAAATTAATTCATTACGTGTAACTTAGTTCCCTCCAAGCTTGGCATGTTCAGTGGTGTTTCTTTAGGACAGCAGAACTTCATGCTTTGGGGCTGAATCCAGCTCTTTGGCACTCCCAGACAACCAATCCTCCTCCCCCCTTACATCATGGTTTGTTGGTTTCCAAGTTTTGTATGGTTCCCCCTATTCTAACACGTCAAAATGCCTTTCCTAAGGCTTAATTGTTGGGAGTGAAATTCTCAATGTGAACGATGCTGGTATTTTGGGCCCCACCCCTGGAATGTGGCCCCTAAGAGCAACACTGAGATTGAATTTGGCCCTCTTGCCTGGAAGAGTTCTGCAGAAAAGGGCAAAGATGGGAGAAGGCACTGAGCAGATTGCGAGCAATGCTTTCGTAGCAGATGAGAGTGCCTGCTGGTTAGCTGGCAAAGTGGTTGAATGAATCTCCAGGTCAGCAGGGAGGGACGCTGTGCTACAGAGTCAGATAAACAAAATCTCCCACCCACCCCCAGTCCTCCCTTTGCAGCTGGTCTTCTAGGTCCCTCTGCCAAGAAACAGACACTTGGAAACTTTTTATTTTAAATTGTGAGGGGGTGTGGGTGGGACTTCCCCAGCCCCCTTTTTAGCTCTGGAGCTCATCTCCAACTTATTGTTGGAATGGCAAGCTGGAGTTAATTCCCATGAGCCAATGCATGTTTTCTGACTTGGATCACTCCGCAGCTTCCCGTTGGGGCTAAAGATTACAAAATCCCAGCTCTCAAGCCTAAATCTGGACATTCCTTTTATCTCCCATGTTATTTTCTATGCAAACAAGAATTGAAATTGGATCAGGAGTGCAAAAGTGAAGCGTCCCTCCTGGGTGGAGAGCACTTCCATGGTGCCAGAGTCAATTCAGACATTTTCAGAGAAAGCCAGGTTAGCTAGCATCAGTCTATTAGGCTGTGCCCCTTGTCTAGAGTTGTGGTGAAATAAGCAAAATAGGGTCCCCTAGGGCAGAGATTCTCCAGGCAGGTAGAAAACATAGAGAGAACCTGCCAGTCAAGCCAGAACTTGGGAGGGACTTGATAAAAATAGTTTACTTTTAATGAATTCTCTCGGGTGATAACTAAAATAATATGAAGTATAAGGTATCACTAAAGGCCTCATCACAAAGGCCAGGTGAAGTGTCTCGCTCCGTCTGGCTGATGGGCTCCATCCAGAAGCTGGGGTGAAAGCATCTTAGGACAGTGTGTTGTCGAAGCCTTTCATGGCCGGAATCACAGGGTTGTTGTGTGTTTTCCGGGCTGTATGGGCATGTTCCAGAAGTAGTCTCTCCTGACGTTTCATCCACATCTATGGCAGGCATCCTCAGAGGTTGTGAGGTAAAACAATATACCTCACAGCCTCTGAGGATGCTTGCCACATATGTGGGTGAAATGTCAGGAGAGAATACGTCTGGAACATGGCCATACAACCCGGAAAACACACAACAACCCATCTTAGGATGCTAAATTCCGCCGTCTGATGAGGTCCTAAGTCGAGTTAGCATGTGATATAGGAAGGAATCACTTCTGTTGTTCTGCAACACAAGGTGCTGCCTCAAATAATTTTCCCTCTTTGTTTTTTTTTTTTTAAATAAAATACAGGAGTGCCTTTCTTTGAGGCTTTGTAAAAGAACTCCACACTATATCACACTTAACTATTATCCAGTTTGGAGCCATTTTGTTACCTCCTGCCAAGTACTAGGGCAGGTGACAATCCAAAAGCACACAGAGCTTGTTACCCGTGCTGGGTCTGTTTGTAGCATTGTGTCTCAGTGTCATATTCTGGTAATGTGGCACAATGGGTTAAACCCTTGTGCTGGCAGGATTGCTGACCGAAAAGTTGATAGTTCGAATCTGGGGAGTGGGGTGAGTTCCTGTCTGTCAGCTCCAGCTTCCCATGCGGGTACATGAGAGAAACCTTTCACAGGATAGTAAAACATCCGGGCATCCCCTGGGCAACGTCCTTGCAGACAGCCAATTCTCTCACACCAGAAGCGTCTTGCAGTTTCTCAAGTCGCTCCTGACACGAAAAAAGTAATTATTTTTAGTTTTATTTCTTCTTTTAGACTTAGCACTATTACACATTCAATGATAGTTTAAATATGGTTTGAGTTTTTAACATGCACTGGTAGGCTCTATTAAGTAGAAGAATGGACTGGACCAGGGCTTCTTAAAGTTTTCCACTTGAGACTGCTTTTAGCTTAAGAAATGTTACATGACCCTGGGTATATAAGAATATAACATAGGTATAAAAGTAAAACATCTACTGATAACAAATCAGCATTTGAAAGGCTTGCTAAACAGGATGATTTCCCCTTTTTATTAAGTACAGCTGAAGCATCTTCTATAGAGTCCACAACAAATAGTGCACAACAGTGTTGTCTAAGAATCTAAAACAGCCACTAGGTGGCATTCAGAAATCTTTTACTGTTGCCAATTTTTTGTGACTCCCCCATTGAGCTAAGGCCATGTGGGGTTAGGACCCACAATTTAAGCAGAGGCTAGACCACTTCAGACTTGGTAGAGGGGGAGGACATTGAATTTTATCATAAAATGGACCGTTATATAACACTACACCAACCCAGTCAGTTGTATTCTTCAGAGTTCAGTGCAAGCAGACTGGTCTTTATGTCAGATACAGAGCTGTGCAGGCTCAAGAATATTATTTTTAAGGTGTAATTGTTATCCAGATGAACAGGCAAAGATATTGGGGGGAAATGATAGTCTACCTGTAATATGAGCATGCAGGATGATTGTGGAGGGAACATTTGGTCTGGAGCTGTACATCACACATTACGTGACAACTGTCCTGCTTGATTTCAGGGTATGGCCCTGATGCTCTGGCTCTTTTGTAGAGTGGAAATTTCCAATTTTGGTGAACTCAGTTCCAGGCAAGAGGAAAGAGCTGTGTGTCAACCTCATCTGTTTTATCAAGGGATTGCTACAATTTGCAAAGTTTATTCAAAGGCTTTGAGGGGGTATCCATGCATTTATTTAGCTTCCTCTTTCTTTAGTCCTTGTTGTGCCAGGGCTTACCTTCCACTCTGTTCTGTATCCACCTTCCGGTAAGAGGAAAGTAGGCTTGATTCCTTCTCCCCAATTCCTTAATAATCCCTTTGTTACATCTTGAACTAGAACCAGCTTAATTTCCAAACAGAAAAAAGTTATTTTTGTGTGTGTATTTGGTTTGGATGATAACCTATGATTGATATTTTGTGCATAAAGCTTAATGACACCATTAGTGGCTTGTCCCTTGATCTTGGGTTTTGGTTTGGAAACTTCAGGGTTGAGACAATCCTGAATTAGCAACACTCCTAGAGAAGCGATCATAGTACAGAAGTGAAAGATATAGACTAGGTGCAGAAAGCCTTTCATTTAGTCAGTTACATTTCCAGTGAGAGTTTGACTTGTCCATGTTTTCCCGTGAGCCCCTGTGCCGTCACATCCAGGCACCTTTTTAAGCTTTAGGATGTGCTTCTTCCTTTGCCCAGATGAACTGCGGGGGCCTTACTTAGAAGCTCTGGAAATCCCAGTAACCAAAGGCACTTCAAGTAGAACAATCCAACAAAATTTTATTTTCACAAAGTCCTTGGCAGACTTGGCACATGTAATTAAAGTTGCAAATAAAAACAGTCCAATTATAAAACCTTGCAGATGTTCCTTGCTTGCTTTTCCCTTTTAGGTTGCTGGGTTGATTTCCACCAAAGGCAAAGAGGTCCTGAGATCCTCTTCACCCTAGCTCTGAGCTGCTATCAAAAGATCTATAACTATCTAAGCCCAAAGCTAGTTTTTGTGGCGAAGTTGGTAGGGCTTCCTCCAGTGGCAAAGAAATCCGAAGATGTTCTTTGCCCCAGTGCCAAAGCTATAAGAAAGAACAGGTCTTTCCCCTATCTATGCTTGGCACTGGTTTTAAAGGCAGGTCAATTGTTTGTACTTACGATGGCCTTTTCAGAGTTGGCCTGGCTTGGTCACACAAGCACATCTATGATGTTTCTCCTTCAGTCTAGAAGGCAGAATAGGCTTCTCAAAATGGAGCCTTCTATCCCCAGGAAAAGGGGCGGTCTCCAGAACAAAATGATACATTTGCAGGCTGCAAGCAGCAAAGACTTGCAAAAAGGCTAAACGATCAGACTGCTGCAGAATTTGCAGCAACCCGGGAGCAAATGCAAACAGATGTTATTCCTACAACTATAAAAAATGCAAACCAAACCTCTGGGGGACGGAACAGCCCCTCTACTAGACACAAAATGTCACCTCGAATTCTTATGTGATCTCGCTACCACATTACAGATTTGTGTGTGTGTTCTCAGGGCAAGGCTCCATAATTGTATTCTACTGCAATTCACTGTGTAAAAATATCTGTGAAGGGTTTTCGATTTCACTTGCAGTGTGGGCAGTATGGTAGAGTTTGCAAGGGGATGATGTATAATTTGGGACTGTCCCTGATTTCTCTCTCTGATAAATCACCATACCTTATTTGCCTTTGTGTGGGGTTCAGATCTATGCTGTACTGAAGTGTCTTTAAAAAGTTTCTATTGGTTTTGACATTTTATGGGGTTGAGGGGAATCCAATTCAACCCATAGACCTATAGCAGGATTAAACTCCCAGTTCTCAACCTGGGGTCCCTAGATATTTTTAGTCCACAACTCCCAGAAATCCCAGCCAGTTTACCAGCTGTTAGGATTTCTGGGAGTTGAAGGCCAAAAACATCTGGTGACCTCAGGTTGAGAACCACTGCTTTAGATCCATTGTGGGAGATGTCACAGATCACTTTGAGAGCCCGGTGAAAATACGTGGGCAAACAATGTACTTAAATATCACTTTCCAAGAAACAAGACAGAAATGGAAGGCAACTTTGTTGAATCTAGTGATTCATTCCACCTAAAGTATAAAGGGTGTTTTGGAATGATGAATCCAATTTAAAAGCAGTATATTTCATGATGGCAACGTGTTACGATTACTCAAGAAATTACAAAGGCTTTAATGAGTTCTCAGGTCAACAAGTTTTACTAACCATTTTGAGCCAGAAACAAATCTGAAAAAATAACTGCACAAATGAGGTCTCTCTCATTAAGTCTTATGTTGTGGAGTCGCCAGCTTGTGAATGACTGAGTCTAGGGGTTGTTTATCTAGCACTATCTGTTGTTGAAGGCTTTCATGGCAGGAATCACTGGGTTGCTGTGAGTTTTCCTGGCTATATGGCCATGTTCCAGAAGCATTCTCTCCTGACATTTCACCCACATCTATGGCAAGCATCCTCAGAGGTTTGTGAGGTCTGTTGGAAACTAGGCAGGTGGGGTTTATATAGCTGTTTGAAACTCTTTGCCTCATTCTTTCAAGTTGTAAATGTTTCATTCATGGACAGTTCGTAGTTGCAGAGCTATAGTGATTTCAAAATGGATCCAATTTTTGAAACACCCTGTATTTAGAGTGTTATACTGTAATTGGGACTACTTATAAAATACATGCTCCAGGCTCTAGTACTCACTCAGCCATGAAATTCACCAGTATATCATCCCTCATCCTCTCTTCCTTCCTCCCATCCTGACCTACATCACAGGATGGTTTTGAGGAGAAGACTGCAATACAGTCATTAAAATTTTGGGGTGGATATTCATAAATGGTATAGTGAATGTGTGAGTGGCATCTTCCTTTGAAGACTCTAGCCACAGATGCAGGCAAAATGTCAAGAGTAAATGCTGCTAGAACATGGCCATACAGCCTGAAAACCATACAATACATCAGTGATTCTGGCCATGAAAGCCTTCAACAATACATAGTGATATTCTCTTGAAGACCAAAGTCTGAATCCCTGCACAGCCATAGCAACCCACTGGAGACCCAAGTCACATGCTCTCAATCTTAGAGGAAAGCAAGGACAAACCCTCTCGGAATATATCTGAAACCCTAGGAGGTGTTATCTTAAGTCAGAGTGACTGATGAAACACAATTAATAAATAAAACAATGTTGTTCTACTTTGTGTCCTCTGAATGGAATACAATACCCATAAAACCAAGTGAATGTCAGTTTGAGAATTACGATACCTCCCTGTTAGGCCAAGGCATACTTTCAGGAGTTTACGTAGCTAAATTCCATGGGAGGCGAGATTCCTTTTTGGTTTTTGCCATTGATAAACTAATGGAAGTCAGAAACCCCTGCTGACCTGTCATCCAGCAATCCCAAATTCCCTCCAATCCATCTCTGCTCAAATCACTTTTTAAATATTTAGTTTTTGTTAAACACTGCTGCACTTTATTATTCGTGTGTAGTGTTTATCTACAGGGCTGATTCATTTTTGTTAGAAGTGGCCAAGGCACACATTGAGCTGATGCACATTTTTTTTCTTTCCCTTTCTTCTTCTTCTTCTTTTACTTTTCACGAGGCTGCATTGACGTTTGCAAGAAAAATGCTGCCGTCATTAGCTCTGTCCCAGAATGGCATCTTCCCAAGGGGGCCTCCTGCCAAGGACTCCGTTAAGGAAACCTCCCGGAGCTTCAAAAGAGGAAATAGGAGACGCAAAGGGTGGGAGGGAGCAGAATGAATCTGGCTTAACCACTTTCTGATCTGTCTTGAGATGGGTATTCATTAACAATTCTACACATTGGCCTAAAGAACTCCCTTTGTAACAAAAGGAAATAGTCTATAAATACATATAAGTTTGTTGGACTTCCACTGCTTGTTTCTTTTTTGCCTTCTTTCACAAAGTTGTTAATTCTTTTGAGTGCATTCCTGGAAGCCCTGGGGCTTCCCAAGGGAGGCCAAATGATATACGTATTATTCAGCATATGTGTGTAGCAGGAAAAGGGTTTCTTTAGTAATTGATACCCCACAAGCTTTCTCAGATGAAATCTGAGGCATGTGTGGCCAAGCAACATCAGAGTGTGGCCAAGATGGGGAAAGGTATTCATGAGAAAGAAAGCTGGGAGAGGCTGCAGCAGTTTGCTTTGGCTGGAGCCGACTGGGAAAGACAAGTTTTTGCCCACTCCTCTCCTTCCTGTTGAGTCATCAGAGTACCAAATCCTTTTGCTCTTTGGACTCAATTAAAGCAAGTGGAGGAGAAAGGGAGTACGGTCGAAGGAAGAGAAAGAAACTAGGACATTTTCAAAGTACAGTAGAGTCTCGCTTATCCAATCTTCACTTATTTTTTGTATTTTTATCCAACATTCTGTATTATCCAACACAGTTTGCCTTTTTGTAGTTTATGTTTTCAATACATTGCGATATTTTGGTGCTAAATTCACCAATAAAGTAATTACTATATAAGGTTACTGTGTATTGAACTGCTTTTTCTGTCAATTTGTTTTAAAGCATGATGTTTTGGTGCTTAATTTGTAAAATCATAACATAATTTGATGTTTAATAAGTGTTTTCATAATCCCTCCTTATTATCCAACATTTTCGTTTATCCAATGTTCTGCCGGCCCAGTTATTTTGAATAAGGGAGACTCTAGGTGAAATTTGGAATGGCAGAAGATTAATTGGGACTTTCCCAGACAAATCAAAGCAATTTTACAGTGTGATTGTGTGAAGTCGCTATCAAAAATTATAGTACCAAATAGTGGTGCATGATTTGTATCATTTTTTCTCCTTGGATTCTTTTTCTGTTCAAACACGTGTATGCATGCACCGTCACCTCTTTTTTTGTGTGTCAGGAGCGACTTGAGAAACTGCAAGTCGCTTCTAGTGTGATAGAATTGGCCATCTGCAAGGACGTTGCCCAGGGGACAGCCAGATGTTTAGATGTTTTACCATCCTGTGGGAAGCTTCTCTCATGTCCCCTGCATGGGGAGCTGGAGCTGACAGAGGAAGCTCAACCTGCTGCTGCTGCTGCTGCTCAGTCGTTTAGTCGTCTCCGACTCTTTGTGACCGCATGGACCAGTCCATGCCAGAGCTTCCTGTCGGCCGTCACCACCCCCAGTTCCTTCAAGGTCAACCCAGTCACTTCAAGGATACCATCCATCCATCTTGCCCTTGGTCGGCCTCTCTTCCTTTTTCCTTCAATTTTCCCCAGCATCGTGAGTTTTTCTAAGCTTTCCTGTCTCCTCATGATGTGGCCAAAATATTTCAGCTTTGCCTCTAATATCCTTCCCTCCAGTGAGCATCTGGGCATTATTTCCTGGAGGATGGACTGGTTGGATCTTCTTGCGGTCCAAGGCACCCTCAGGATTTTCCTCCAGCACCAGAGTTCAAAAGCATCTATCTTCCTTCACTCAGCCTTCCTTATGGTCCAGCTCTCGCATCCATAGGTTACTATGGGGAATACCATTGCTTTGAATTCGAATCACCGACCTATTAGTCAGCAGTCCTGCTGGCACAAGGGTTTAACCCATTACGCCACCGGGAGCTCACTGTCACCTCTAAAAACCATGGATACCATGAAAGATTGCTACCACACTCTCCTGTTTCTCAAAGGTGAAAAACAAAAACACAGCTCACTTCTTTGTTTGAAGACGCAGGAAACCGCTTGTACAAAACCAAAAGATCAATAAAACTTTAAAAACATAAAATAGCACGCATTCATCATAAGAAGCAAACAATTAAAAACCACAGCAGATAAAACCAGATCTGAAAGAGCAGGTCAAAAGTCAAGTGCAGCATTAGGGCAGGAAAAAGAAAGCTCCAAAAAGAATGCCTTGTTGAAATACGTAGCAACAAGTTTTCAAATATCATCTAAATGTGCCATCCAGATTTCCAAGGAGATGGTATCCTGGGATCTTTGTGCCACCACTGAAAAGCCACTGCATTGTCTATATGACCTCACAATAGGGCTGGACTACAAACTGAGCTTCAGGTGACTTAAGTTGCCAGCAGGTTCATGGATGTTCCCTCTTCCATAGTAATGAATGAGGTGAAAATGTTACTACTGATGAAATCATAGTTGATGGGTACCGTTGTACTCTCCAATCTTTGGAACAATTGGCTATGAGGCAGGTAACTCATTTTCCTTTCCTCTTCATGCAGCTTCCCCCAGTCACAGTCTCCTTACCCCATAAAAGTGCATGGAAAAACTAGAAATGGTCTGCAGTTGGGGAAATTAGAGGAACACAATGGCTATAACAGCACATACTTAATATCCACAAAAGGTAATGTGAAGATTGGCAAGACTGGAATCATCCATTTGGTCCTGAATCCCTTCAGTTCTGCCACTATAGTCAACCAACCATACTGCTTACTGGGCTAGGTTGGAACAACCCTGGCCTCGGGTCATCCTTTGAATTTTTTTTTACTTTTGGGGATAAGGGGAATCTGAATTATGTACTTGAGAAATCTTCTGCTAATCAGTACTTCTGCCTTTGACTCCTTATCTTTTTGATGCAAGAAAAGCTGGAATAGGATTAGGAGGTATGTGGCATCTCTTAAATTGTAGACATTGTGGCTAGAGAAAAGAGAACCTGGCCTGAGGCATCCTTGGGACATACCTCTAGGCAGTACTTCAGGTTTGGAACGATGTCACCTTGTTTGTTCCAGCATTCTGGTCTCTTTGCTGCTGGCATTTTACAGCCTTCTTGTGAACAAATGTTATTAACACCCATTGGTATACATCAGCTGTAATGGGAAAGCAGCCCTCTGTCAGAACCTGCTTATTGTTACGCTGCTGAAACAAAAGGAAAATGAAAGCAAGCATGATGACTGTGTGGCTTTCATTTTGTGTCGCCTCTCATTTCCTACGAAAATGTCGTCATTTGTTTCGTGTCGACGAACAGTCGGCACGAAACAAATGCACGAAGGAAACGAAGAAAACATATATTGTGCACATCCCTAGTGGTTAGCTAGGCACAAGTGACACACTACCTAAAGCCTTACATTCAGACTTTACTTAAAAAGTGCGGTGTAGTGATTTGGGTGTTGAACTAATTGCTATATGTCTCCCAGCTGACATTATTGATTGCAGTACAACAGTCTAGACAACTATGGATAAGTGTACAAACTTTCTGCAAAAAAATACAGCATCAAATTTTCCCAAGAAAACTTTCTACCCTACATATCTGCCACTGATCAGGTGGGCAGGGGCTGATGGGAATTAGTCCCAGAAACAACCGGAAGGGGACATTGACTATGTTTTTTGTACACCATAGTCGATCAACTCCATCAATGGCATTAACTGTTGCATATTTTCAGAGAGACAATGTTTAGACCAACTCACTGTTTTGTAACCTAGATCCTTCCAGATGTTTTGGATTCCTATTACCATCACCCTTTGACCATACTGGATAGGGAATGGAAGGTCAAAACCCTTGGATTAAATTCAAATTGGGAAATGTTTAAATTTCTATGTATACCCACCTTTTCTCCAAAGCTGTGCCCTAATGTAATGCAGTCTTTTATGTCTTTATTCAGAGGTTCATTAGGACTGACTCTCACTGAATCCAGTAAGTGATTTTAGGATTGTAGCATAAACTTTGGTGCCCTAGATCCTGATGCATGAAGTGCAACATGAAAGGGTTTTCCCCCCTTGTGTGTGCAAACCCTTGCCCACAAAAACTTGTACTCTAATACATTTTCCTGAAGGTAGGCTTTTGCCCAAGAGAGCTGTAATAAATACAATATTCTGTACTATAATAATTACAGTATTCTTTCTGGTGCCATGTGTGTTTTTATCATTTTTGCAACTACAAGCTAACGTGGCTGCCTCTCTGATGCAGACCTATATTCAATTTGGTTTTTCTAAACCATTTAGTAAATATAAGAAATTGTCCTGGAATTTTTGCACTATTTTTTATCAAGATGAAGAATTTATTCAAAGTTGTCCTCTCCCTTACTCCTTTACCCTGTTTTTCCCACTGCAATAGTAAGCCCTCTTTTGTTTTTGTTTGAGCTCTTAGAAATAGCTAAACTCTACAGTCCATAGACCATATTGTGTCTAAAGTAGCCCCATTGGTTTGAGGAGTTTTGTTTTTAGAGTGGGCTCTATGTATAGATTGCAGCTTCAGCAAAATAGGTAGACATGTAGATGTGTGTGTGTATTTTAATGATAATAGCTTTGTGGAAAGAAAAAAAATACAATTCTCATGGCTTGGGAAGCCAAGATTGCCCCTGGCAAACTTTAGTTGGCTCTAGCTATCAAGAGATGTAGCAACAGGAACCTAGGGCAAAGGAGAAGCTATTCCACACCCTGCTCTTGGCACCTACACGTTGTGGTGTTACCACCAAATGTTGCTGTTTCCATTTGTTGTTGTTATTGTTGCATTCTGAAAGGCGTGGCAGAAAGGCACAGAAAGTGGTCAGTTGCCAAGGCTAGACAAATAAGTGCCTGATGCCAAGTGGTTATACACCCGGGGTGGTAGGTTCAGTGCATATGTGTTTGCGTATATGTTTCCCTGTTGTAATTGTAATCTGAACACTTGATCAGGAAGTATCCAAGGAATTGGCTTGCTTTCATGTGGCGCAGAAACTTTCCTCAAACTGCAAGTTGCTGGGGTGGAATCATTTACTGGATCAATGTTTGTGTGTGGGCTCACACAGCAGGCAGCAAACATCCTAAACTGAGTAATCTGTACAACCTGGAAGCTGCATGCATGCTGGTTGACATGACGGTTCCCACCATCAATGTGTACAGTTTCTTGTTGTGTATTTTTGGTTTAGAAACTGCATATGAAAATACAAAAGTTTTGTGTGATCAGTTGTACAGTAGATTATTCAGAAAATTTACTGACAGTAGGACAGTAGGTGGCGAAGTGTGTTAAAGCACTGAGCTGCTGAACTTGCAGACCAAAAGGTCACAGGTTCAAATCCCGGGAGTGGAATGAGCACCCGCTGTTAGCTCCAGGTTCTGCCAACCTAGCAGTTCGAAAACATGCCAATGTGAGTAGATCAATAGGCACCACTCTGGTGGGAAGGTAATGGCGCTCCATGCAGTCATGCCGACCACATGATCTTGGAGGTGTCTATGAACAACGCCGGCTATTCGGCTTAGAAATGGAGATGAGCACCAACCCCCAGAGTCAGACATGACTGGACTTAACGTCAGGGGAAACCTTTACCTTTAAGAGCTATTCAGTGGTAGAAATACATTATCTTGGTGTGTTGTGCAGTTCCTTCTCTGGAAGAGTTAAAATGAGCCATGTGACCATCTGTTGGGAGTGTTTTGATTGTGTGTTCCTGTACAGCAGAAGGCGATTTGACTAGATTTCGCTTGCAGTCTCTTCCAACTCTATAATTCTGTGGATTCTGTAGTCAGCTTCTAGTGGAAGTAAACCATAAAGTCATGCGTAAAGACCTACCGGTAGAAATTCCTAGAGATGGGTTCTCTCAGGTTAAAGAATAGCAATTTCTTTATTTGCAACCTTTCTTATCAAGATGTGGTCTTTTTGAGTGCCTTGGTCCTGAAGTGGCAGTTAAGATCCATTAGCTGTATATTAAGACCAGCTCTTAATCCACAGTGGTCAAAGAGCTCTTACACTTTCTTTGGTAGGCTTCTTCTCTTTCTGTGCTTTGAAGACATGCTTTGTTTCTGTATTTTTTTTTTCTTGGACTGCATGGTAAATGAGCAGTTTAAGGTTTGTAGCATGGATTTCTTTGTTTGTAGCCACGATTGATCCTGAATTAAGTCTCTACTCCATAGTGGTGTCATTAGATCCATCCATCCCACAGTTTTTTCCTGGACAGCCACAATGGAATGGGCCTTTACTGGCCTCCTACCATTGAGTAATGGGTTTGAATAGAAATTGTGTTCCGATCTAGTCTAAAAAATAACCAAAACCCATATTTTGAAGTTGTTGAAAAACCCGGATTAAAAGAAACATAGACTGATAATAGTCTGTCAGTTTGACAAGAATCTTGCAGTTCTGTGCAAAAATTTATTTCTGCTCAAAACAGCACTAACATTGTTTCCTGTGTAAAAGATTAGATTTTCTGTACATAGCTACTGTTCACAAAAGTCTCAAGGTTTTGAAAACAGTGTCGTTTTGAAGATTTTCTTCACTAAAATTACTCACAGCTTCTTTCAAAAAGAAAGAAGAGTTACCTCCCTATGGGTGAGAAGGTACTTCTCTCACACATTTCTCTCATCAATCACAAAAGAGAAGAGACTTTTTTTAAAAAAAAAATTGCTTCATTACATTACAGTGTGTGGACCAAAAGGCACCCCAACTAGAAAAAAATACAGTAATTTGTTGAAAAGGTCTTTACAGCTGCTTTTTTTCTATCTGTTAAAAAAATACTGCAACTAACATTTGGTTGAAACATGGGGACATTCCTGAGGGGTGCTGTAAAATTATCTATTTCATTTCTAAGTTTGGTAAAATTAAATTATAATTAATTAATTATAATTAATAATTAATAATTATTATTAATAATAATTAATTATTATTGTTAATTGTTTTAAATATGTTGTTGTTTTTTACTGATTTTGTGTGGAATTGAATTTTGCCAGTTGTTGTAAGCCGCCCTGAGTCCCCTCGGGTGAGAAGGGCGGGGTGGAAATGTTGTAAATAAATAAATAATAAATAAATAAATAAATCAGTTTGACATCACTTTAACTTCCATAGCTAAATGTTATGGAATACTTGGATATGTATATTATCTTTGGCCTTCTTTTCAAACACTCTTTGGGAGAGAAGTTTAAAGATCTTGTAAAACTACAACTCTCAAGATTCCTTAGCAGTGAGCTATGGAAGTTAAAGTGCTGCCCAACTGCATTCATTCTACAGTGTAGAGACACCTCAGATCTGTGTAAATGCTGCAACAAAACGTGACTCTAGAGGCCTCAAATGTCATGTCCCCTAGGATGAGATTCATAACTATATCTAGGGGACAGTTTACTAATCTGCAAACAGTTTTTGTTTTAGATTATAAAGATAGTCAAATAGCCAATAGAGATTGTACATACCTGTTATTAACCATAAGCCAAATGCAATGTCATAAATTACTCAAATGCTGTATTCCATCATTGTACTGTAACTTGATCCTAGCCAATGGTTTGTTGACCGAAATAAAGGATACTGACTGATTCATAACTGGAAGGCAGAAGGAGTAGCCAGAATTACTTTTTCTTCCTTCTATCTCAATGGTTAAGGGAGACATTTTGGTGATATCCCCTGTCCTGAGTTCACACAGCTAAGCAAGTCATTTTTGGGCTTTGTATCATTTGGAATTCATAGGTCTTTCATAACTCTATAGAAAGAGAAACAATTGAAAATTGGCAAGTGTGTTGTATGTGCATGAGGTTGCAGACCAGCAGGATGTTATTTTGGTGGTTGATTGTTGGTTTAAGTTTTGTTTTGACTATTCATTAAATCCATTGTTGGCCTCTGCCCTGAGTCTCCAGCATCAGGGTGGGCTAAAGAACTGAAACAAATGAAAATTAAATACCCCTATACCAACTGAGAGAGATTGCCTTTCCTGTTTGGTATTTCAGATTCTCTGGGGCTGACATGGGAACAGCTGTCTGTGCAACTAGTTCCCAAACAGAGGGTTTTGCTGTTTTCTGTTCAGGGAAGCTCATGTTACATTATGGGGGAAATGCCGGTAGGTGGTACACACATTGTGCTCTTTAGAGGCCCCTTTCACCAAAAACAATCCCAAAAAGCAAAATGAAAAGATGAGATGCTGTTACAGAGCTTTTCTCTAAGCAGATTTGCTCACGTTCAATTCTTTGAAGAGAAGAGACAAGGACATAGGAAAGTGTGTGTCCACAATGATGGACTTTGAGGAAGCATAAAAACCCAAAACTCCAAAAGGATCCCATTTTCTAACTTTCATACCTTATATCCCTAATCAAAACTTTAAATCCTAAAATCTACAACAGTGCTGACAATGCACAACCTTGCCTTGTACCTTTTAGAGTTTCACTTTTATTTGTCAATCTCCATTCACATTTATCATTGCAGGCTAGGAAGTATAAATTGATCTGAACTGTTTTCCAACATTTTTTTAAAAAGAACATCTAGTTCAAATTGTGAAGGGCCAATAGTAATTTAATGAAATTATACAAAATAGGTATTTATAGAAAGCTTCAAATGTTTAGGTTTTTGCCTTTTTAGTGATTCCCAGCATCTAAGAACATAATTGTGAAGTTTGTTTCCAAAAATACCAAATCCAAAAAATAATAATAATAATAATAAATAAAATAAGTGGCAACATGTTGTTTAGGAGCAGAATATTATGTACAGATCGAAATTAACAATGTATCACATTACTTGGAAAAGTGCATTTTATGGTAAAAGAGTACATATCCTTAACATATTTTGGTTTTGCTTGTTTGTTTTTGGTTCCTGTAAAATTTGTTCAGATGGATTTGGTAACTTTTGGAAACATGCTCCACAATTCAGATAATGATGCTAGAAGCAGGAATTGTGTTATCCTCAAAATTAAGGCTATACAGTGTTAAGATGGTCATATCCATTGATTGATTCAGGAGTTGTCTCTTTTCTCAAGTACATCTAGATCAGAGAGTTTTTCTATTGGAAATCGATTGGAAGGCAGAAAACAAAACGTTTGAGACTTTTTTAAAGCATCTGTTTCAATATTTTTTATTAAACTATCCCCATATATTTATAACATCCACATAGTTCAGAATTCACCCTTGGTTATACAAGCAGTTCTAATTTTTGCATGTTTAAATCAGTATTGCTTTATTCAAGGAGTTTCCCGTTAACTTTCAGTGTCATGTAGGTTGGCTTTAAAGCAGTTTCTCAGACTGTGCTCCTCCAAATGTTTTGAACTTCAGCTCCCACAATTCCTAACAGCTGGTAAACTGAAACTTCGGGAGGAGCACAGTTTAAGAAACACTGCTTTAAAGGTTGACCAAGGCTCATGAGACAACAGTACATAGCCTGGCATGTTGCTGCCATGTGAAGTACCCCTATAGAACTTAAGGCATTGTGGGCAGGACCTCTGCCAAAAAGGTGGTTTTAATTTATTTAACCTGAAAATATTAATAACAGGTTTTAAAAAGTACAGCTCAGAAGGAAACAGCAGTAATTAAAATAGGGTTCTTGCCCTTCCCAAATGATAATTAGATTTTTTTAAAAGCAGTTTACATTCACATGAAAAACAGGGTCTTGTGCTGCTAATCCCAGTGGTTGTGGAGTGCTGACTATAGTAATATCAAGTTCAATAGTCCTTTGCATGCACAAATCTATTCCTGGTATTTCCTTAGCATTCATCTTCAGCAGCCCAATTTGGAACTATAGGAGCCTTTCAGTTCTTGAGTTTGTTAGAGAATTGGGAGTTAGACATCTCTGGTAATCCTACTACAATACTCTATCTTCTGCCCACTTAATTTCGGCTCATTAAATGATGGGTTTTACCCTGATCTTGACCAGTTAAAAACACAAAAAGGAAAACATTTCACTGAATGTTTTAATCTGGGGTATTTTCTTACATTAAAATTTTCTCTGGCATGTATAATTTTATAGTGTAAGAGGTGCCAGTGTTTTGACATAGGATGATTCCCTGATGTGTTAAACTTATTTTTCTGTTGGAAGAGTATTGGTGATTGCAAGGTTGTGTTCTGCACATTTAATGAGAAGTAAGATGTCATACAACTTGCTGTTTCCAACCCCTTCTTTCCCTTTAGTTCCTGGCCGCAGGTTGAAATCTCACCCAACTCTTGCATTAAAATCACCCAGGAGGATAATTTTAGTTCTCCTTAGGTATCTCAGACTCAGATAGGATGGTATCCAGCTGATAGTAGATTTTTTCCTTAATATTTTTGTCAGCTTCTAGTGTTGGTGCATAGGCACTTATGATAGTAGCCTACTGGTCTTTTGGCTAGATTAATTCAGAGGGATAAGAGTAATTTTGGTTTCCAGGCAGGTACTGAGTGTCAGCAGTTGTGGAATGGGGAAAAGGGTTGGCCAACTGCAAGTCTAGTGATGGGGTGACATTGTCAGCACACATCTTGGGAACTATGGCAGTGATATTTTAGCACATTTTTGCTAGTCCTGCATAGACGAGGGCACTGTTAAACCATTCTGGCATGCCTCTTATGAAAACCTTATAATGGGTTTTATCCAAGGACAGAGTTATTCACCTCAAATCAAAGGAGTCCAGTTTTACTGTCCCCATCAATCTATATTCCCTTAGAACAGACTGTCTTTTGGAAGTAATAGTGTACCATCTGATTTTGTCCGACAAGAAACAGGTTCTCTAGCATATACACTGAAAAATATCTTTTTAGGGATCTAGGGTTTAAAAATGGGACTTGAAATAAAATGTAAGCCAATTATGTGCCTTCAATATTGATATTCTGTACTGCTTGCTTTTATTGTTATTCCATGATTGGTGTGTGTTCTTATCTTATTTTATAGTCTTCATACCCATGCATATGTGCATTTCAAATATATATGATACTTTTCTTAGAGTATGCAATCTCCCGAGCATTCTCAGGTTAATGATTTCACTTGGATCATTCATTGTCATTTTAAGCAATGGCATTGAACAGTACTACATTAAGTAGTGGCTCACAGACCAGTACTGATCCACATGCCATCAGAAAGAAACTCTTATGGCCAGTGGACACAGATATGTTACCAGTCCCCCAGTGGTGCAATGGGTTAAACCCTTGTGCCGCAGGGTTCGAATTCGGGGAGAGCGGGTGAGCTCCCTCTGTCAGCCTCAGCTCCCCATGCGGGAACATGAGAGAAGCCTCCCATAAGGATGGTAAAACATCAAAACATCCGGGTGTCCCCTCAACAATATCCTTGCAGACAGCCAAGTCTCTCACACCAGAAGCGGCTTGCTGTTTCTCAAGTCGCTCCTGATACGAAAAAAGAAAAATCCCCAACACATTGGGAAAACAAAATTGCAAGTCTTCAGAACTTTGAATTGCCTTTGTTGAAGAGAATCAGTAGAGGTGGCACCAGTTTATTGTTAACACGGCATTCTAGATGCCTGGATGTCTAGAACTAGAACTCTAGACTTTCCTCAGATGTTCCTTAGCGATGAACATTGTCAATCAAGCCTGCACAACCTGAGGCCTTCCAGGTGCTTTGGCCTCTAACTCCTAGAAGCTCTAACAATGGCCAGGAATTCTGGGAGCTGAAGTCCAAAACACCTGTAGGGCTACAGGTTGTGCAGGTCTATTGTAGATGCTTCTAGGATAGGTCCAGAAACAGGAGCGATAGTGTGTAATTCACTTCTGAGTCCTGGTTGATGGGTTGAACTGGAACCATTTGCAAGAGAATTCCCTTCCCCAGTCCCCAGTTTGTCAAGATAAAACGACAAAGTGTCTGAAAGCATCTGAAGCAGCTAAAATGTCCAGAAGGATCAGCAGGGTCATATTCTACCTTTCTGTCTCCCAGCAAAAGTGATCCATCGAGGTTAACTGAGTTTGAGTATCAAAACTGAGCCTGAAGCTAGTCTGATAAGGATCTAGGCAACCTCTTTCATTCAGACATGTCTGGAGCTGTACTTGCCACCACACACTTAGTCGTTTTGCCTAGAAATGTTACAATACTGATTGCTGGTAATTATTCAGATGCAAGGACTGCCTTACAATGGCTTAAAAATCTTTTAAATGGAAAAAGAAACATCCACCATCTGCATGGCACACTGATTCTTCTTAGATCAACTCAGCCTAGCTAGATTGGCCAAGAGAGCCAGCATGGTGTAATAGTCTGAGTGCTGGACTAAGAGTAGTAGTAACAGTAGTAGTAATGCAGTTTGACACACTTTGACTGCCATGGCTCAATCTATAGAATTATGAGAGTTGTAGTATTACAGTTTTTTGGCCTTTTCTGCCAAAGAGTGCTGGTGCCTCACTAAATTACAACTTCCAGGATTTAATAGCATTGAACCATGGCAGTTGAAATGGCGTCGAACTGCATTAATTCTACAGTGTAAAGCTCTTGACACCAGGGTTCAAATATTTGCTCAGCCACGGTAACTCATCAGTCACCTTGGGCAAGTCAGTTTCTTTCATCCTCAATGGAAGGCAATAGCAAACCTCCTCTAAACAAATCTTTCCAAGGAAGTCCCATGATATGGTCACCATAAGTCAGATATGACTTGAAGGCACAGAAGAAGAAGATTGTCCACACTATATCTTCTGGATCCACAGTGAGATTTCGGCAGGAGTAGCTTATAATGCAAGCCAAAGTTCCATCTTCTACATAAGTGTTAAAATATAGGATTTCTAATTGTTGACTGAAGATATTAATCTTAAGCTGAAAAGGTCCTTGCAGAAATCTTGTGTTGTGCACTTCCTTGCTGGCCTTTTAATTTGCCCATCAGTCGAAATCTTGCCCACTTGTGTGCCACTTGGCAGATCACCATATGCTTCAGGGTGTAGGGCACTAACATTCTTTCTTTTCCCTTGCCAGTTAAACAGAAATAATCTGAAAAGTGGGAGTAAAGTACTCTTTGGGATGCGATTAAAATCAGTTGGGCTCCTTGCCAACCTGAAGGTAGACTTTAAGGAATTCAGTCAAGGAACTTTGTGGGCACCATTCCCCTTTCATTGTTGTCTTTCATGAAATTTCAGTCTTAATGCCCCATCCTCTCTTTTCTTCTGCTCTCTGCAAGTATGTTAAACTGTTCCCATGTCAGTAACTGATGCTTGGCATGGAGATATTAGCAGATGAATCTTTTCATTCTATGGAAATAAGACATTATTGCCTTTTAATCTATTTATTAGTTTATAGCATTTATTTTCCGTCCTTCTCACCCCGAAGGGGACTCAGGATGGATCATAGAACATACATATACAACAAACATTCAATGCCGTTTATATACAGACAAGACAAGCAATTGTACATAGATAGAGGTATATAGGCTTTTCCCATCTTTGGCATCTTGGAGACGCGTTTGGTTCCGGCCATCGGGGGGGGGGGGAGGTGCTGTTGCTCCATCTCCCTACCAAAGAGCTTTGTTCGTAAATTTCCTCCTTTGATCGAATCGTTGCCATTTTTCCTGCATTTCCTTATGGGGGCCTTAAAAATACCTCCCCTTTTTCATGCGGTACCTATTTATCTACTCACATTTTGCTTTCGAACCGTAGGTAGGCGGAAGCTGGGCTTAAGGCCAGGAGCTCATCCTGACCCAGGCTTCAAATTGTCAACCTCTTGATCAACAAGATTTACTGCAGCTTATGGTTTAACCTGCTGTGCTAGATCTAGGTGATGTTAAAGGAATCAGTGCCAGTAAGGAAAAAAACTTGGAAAACTTAAATACAAGTATAAGCAGTTCCCGAGTTACAAACATCCGATTTACAAATGACTCATAGTTAAGAACGGGGCTGAGACAAGAGGAAGTGAGAGAAATCTACCCTTGGAGGGGAAATTCGCTCCTGGAAGAGTTATCATAGGAAAAAGTAGTCTCTACTGAAGCTTTCTCATGGATCCTTGTTTCCACAACAAGCCATTTTTTACAAAATCCAACTATCACAGGGAGAGAATGTGAGATGAAATCTTTTGATCAGGGACACAGATAACAACACAAACACCACAGGGGTGTTAAAGCTTCCTTGTGCTATCCAACACATATGTTGTTAGAGTTACACTTAAAATGTCAAGTTTCTGACTTACAAACAAATTCAACTTAAGAACAAACCTTCAGAAACTATCTTTTTCATTACTTGGGGACTGCTTGTAATTGTCATTGTGCCTAATCTTTTACAAGACTGAGCAGATGGTGTTGTAGTAGGGTAATATGGAATAGAGAGGTAGCTTAGAAAGAAAACTTGACTTCCATAGTCTAAATCTGCTTTTACTCCAATGAGCAAAAAGTAGGCCAGCTGGACTGGATGGACTTTCTGGTCTTTTCCAACCCTAGGATTCTACATTTGGAGGGCTACCAAATTCCCATCCCAGCTCTGATGTTTAATGTTAGCATTCGGCATTAGAGAGATCACCACAAACTACCATCCAGGTTTTGGGAATATCCCTCTAACAAAACAGTCTTGTGCAATCTGTCCAAGAACTTATAATTTTAACATTCACCATTTCTAATCATTGAACAAGCTAGCTGAAGCTGATGGCAGCTGAAGGCCAAAAAAATTAAAGGATGCCAAAATGGAGAAGGCTGTCATAGGTCTTCACCTAATGCAGTGGTTCTCAACCTGGGGGCCTCCAGATGTTTTTGGCCTTCAACTTGGAGTAGTCCTAACAGCTGGTAAACTGGCTGGGATTTCTGGGAGTTGTAGACCAAAAACATCTGGGGACCCCAGGTTGAGAACCACTGACCTAGTGCCATGTGTGCAGTATTTTGAGAGCTAATTGAAGGTCTTTTTTGTTCACCTTGGTTTTCTAAGCAATATACATCTTATAACCTGGCTTCTCATTTTAAAACATGTATTTTATTTGTGTTTTACTTTTTTTTACTAGTTTGAATAGTGTTGCTCTGTATTTTAATATTGTTTTTTCTTTTGTAAGCTTCCCAGAGACTTTGTGTTGTGGGTTGGCTACATGAAGACACTGGAACATATTGCAGCCAGGACTTTGGGGGGATGGTGAGCTCTGTGATCCTTTAGGTGCAGATGCTTAAGTCACTCTGTTATTGGAATGAGAGTGACTCAGAATGTTCGTGCCCCATTTTTGAACAGTTGCCTCATTTTAATTAAACTTACTGACTTTATTTTTTGCTTAAAGCATTGCTAGACATTCAGTATCTTTACAATCAAGGTATATAACAATGGTAGATAACATATAACTGGATATCAGTGTTTGTGAACTCTTAGCTCCCCTTATCCTCCACCAGAATAGTCTAAAAGACTTTTGTTTCCTTCTTGAGACAGATGGCTGATTTATTCATTTCATTAATCTATACCACTCCTCTCCCCATGATGGCTTACAAGTTAAAAACAAAGTACAGCTAAGTTTTAGCAAACAAAAGTTTTTAAAGCACATGTGACCAAACAATTTTATTTTAAGTACAAAGTCAAAAAAGTTCAAAACACACATTTAAAGCAAAATATTTTTTTATTTTTTATTTTTTTTTTTTTAGAATAATCTTTATTAACGTTTTACAGGTACATTAATTAAAACAATGTGGTGGGTATCGGGGAGGGGGGGCAGGGGAGGGGAAGAATGGTAAAGTAGGGATAGAAAGAAAAAGCAAGAGAGGTAGGGGGGTCTTAAGGAAGGGGATGGGAGGGATAACAAGAAGAGGTTCTGGGGGTAAGAGGAGAGGGTGACGGGGGTGATGGTCTTCCTTTATCCTCCATATCGGGTACTACAGTCATCTATTTAAGATTGTCCTTTCTGTCTTCAATGTGAAATATAATTTCTGAGCTTCTCCCAATTTGTTTGTTCAGTTCCCTTTCCTCTGGACTCTTTCAACAGAAAAGTCAATTTGTCCATTTCTTGTATTTCCATCAGTTTTTGAAGCCATGCTTCCTTCGTTGGAAGTTCAGCCATTTTCCAATTTCTTGCGAAAACTATTCTTGCCGCTGTGGAGCTGTACATAAATAAAATGTCGTCATTTTTATCAAACTGTAAGTCTGAGTTTGTTATTCCCAAAAGGTAATATTCTGGTTTAATTTGAAAGTTTTTCTTTAAGATACTTTGTGTCTCTTCGTGGATCATCTTCCAATACCTTTTAGTTTTCTCGCAAGACCACCAGACATGGAAGAATGATCCTTCATGCGTTTTACATTTCCAGCAGGTGCTATTATAGGACTTGTACATCTGTCCGAGTTTTTTGGGAGACATGTACCAACGATGGAAAATTTTTAGCCAATTCTCTTTTAATTCCGTGGCATAGGTGTATTTCAGTTTTTTGTTCCATAACCGTTCCCAGTCCTCTAACATGATTGGGTGTCCGATATTTCTAGCCCAGGTAATCATACAGCTTTTAATTGTTATCGTTTCTGTTGACCACTCTAATAATGTATCATAGATTTTAGAAATGACCTTCTTTTCGGTTAGCATAATTCTGTCCCACACGGAGTTGGAATCATTGAAGCCTATACAGGCATCTTTAGTGTATTGTTCCTTGATGACAGCATATTGGAACCAGGACATATTTTTAAATTTTTCTTTTAACCTTTCTTGTGGTAACAAGTTATAAGTCCCGTTGTTTTTTACCAATAGATCTTTATACCGAGGCCAGGCGGGCCATTGTAAAATATGTCTTTGAGATGATTCGAGTGAAGAGATCCATAAAGGGGTTTTATTATAGAACCTCTTTTTGTACTTTTCCCACACTTTTATTAGAGCAGCTCTAATAAAGTGGTTGCCAAAGTTCTTTTCAACCTTTCTTTTGTCGTAACCCACGTACGCGTGCCACCCTCGTCGGAGATCAAAGCCTTCTAAGGTCAGTATGTTATTATCTTTTAGTGCTATCCAATCCCTCACCCAGTTTAAAACACAGGCTTCGTAATAAAGTTTTATATTTGGTAATCCAAAGCCCCCTCTTTTTGTTGCATCAGTCATAATATTATATTTTATTCTCGGCCTTTTGCCTTTCCATACAAATTTTGTGATATCTTTATTCCAATCCTGAAATACTTTTTGTGTTCTTAAAATGGGTAAATTTTGAAATAGATACATTAATTTCGGGAGTACATTCATTTTAATGACCGCTATTCTTCCTAGGAGGGAGATATTTAGATTTTGCCAATTCTGTAAGTCGGTTTTTATTTCCTTCCATTTACTTTGATAATTGTTTTTTAGTAATTGGGCGTTTTTGGCAGTTATCCAAATTCCGAGATATTTAACTTTCGCGACCGTCTTAAATCCTGTGGCTTCTTCCAATTTCCCTTGATTTTCCTGTACTATATTTTTGGTCAGAATTTTTGTTTTTTCCTTATTAATGAAAAAACCCGCTACTCTGCCGAATTTTTCCATGTTGTTAATCCATTTTTTTATGTGTCTACGGGGGTCTTCAATAAAACAAACTATGTCATCAGCAAAGGCGCGGATTTTGTATTCTTGGCTTCTAATTTTAGTACCTTTTAATTGGTCGTCATTCCGTATATTTCTAATCAAAATTTCTAAAGCAAATATAAAAATGAGGGGGGAAAGGGGGCATCCCTGCCTTGTTCCTTTTTCAATTTGGATAGTTTCTGAGTGTTGCCCATTAATTAACAATTTTGCTTCTTGGTTAGTATAGATCGCCTCGATTGCATTTATAAAGTAATAGCCCATATCCAATTCTCTTAGCAGCAATTTAAAAAATTCCCAATTTAAGTTATCAAAGGCTTTTTCAGCATCAATTGTTATCAAGGCCAATTCTTTTTGATGGAATGTTTCATAATATTCTATAATATCTAATACACACCTAACATTATCTTTCATATATCTATTTGGTAGGAAGCCTTTTTGTTCAGTCCCTATCCAATTGTTCAGAAATATTTTGAATCTATTTGCAAGGATTGTTGAAAAGATTTTATAGTCTGTATTCAGTAATGATATTGGCCTAAAATTCCTTACATTTGCGGGGTTTGTGTCGCTTTTTGGGATCACTATAATGTCCGCTTGTTTCCAAGAGTTCGGTATTATCTTGTCTTTCAGTGCCATATTCATTATTTCCTTTAGGTAGGGCATAATGTCATCTGCCAGAATTTTATAGAAATTCAGTGTAAATCCATCAGGACCTGGCGCTGATCTGGGTCTCATCTGTTTTAAGGCCTTTTTAATTTCCTCGCTAGATATGGCTTTATTTAACTGTTCCCTTTGATTTTCTGATATTTTTTGTAGACCTTGATTGCTCAGGTATTGTGAAATTTCATCCAAATCGATGGCATTTTTTTGATATAGTTGTTTGAAGAATTCCTGGAATTCTTGCCTAATCTCCTTATCTGTTGTTAAGATCATCCCCTCTTTTCTAATCACTGTTATATGTTGTTTCTGCGTTTTTTGCCTAATTTTCCGCGCTAACCAAGCACCTGGCTTGTTAGCATTTTCAAAGTGATGTTGTTTAATGAACTTCAGTTGTTTCGCTACTTGTTCCAATTCCAGGTTCTTTTTATTATTTTTCAATCCCCACAGTTGCTTTACTAGTGTTTGATCTTTGGGTTTCTCTTTCATTTTCTTTTCTACTTGGGTTATTTCTCTGTTTATTGTGTCTATTTGTGCATTCTTTAATTTGTTTCTTATTGCCTTTTGCTGGATAAAGTGGCCCCTTAGAACTGCTTTGAATGAGTCCCATACAATGTGCTCTTTTGTTTCTGGTATCCAATTGAATTTAAAATATTCTTGTGTCAATTTTTTACATTTGTCTATGTCCTCTTCTTTTTTAAGAAGGTTTTCATCTAATCTCCACTTATATCCCGGTTTCTTTTGATTTAGGTACATTTCTAATGGGCAATGATCCGATTTATCTCTGGGCAAGATTTTAATAGAGTCTACCTTAGCGCAGAGGGAGTTTGATAGCCAAATCATATCTAATCTTGACCACGACATATGCCTATGGGAGTAAAAAGTATAGTCTTTGGTTTCTGAATTGTGTAATCTCCATATATCCTGCAGGTGGAATTCTTCCTTTAAATTTCTAAAATTTTGTGAAATCAATCTTGTTTTGGCATAATTCTTATTCATTATTTTTTTACTTGTATCTAATTTTGTGTCCATTATACTGTTAAAGTCTCCTACTATGATCAGGTGGTCAAAGTCCGAATTATTTATTTGTTTTCTTAATTCTCTAATGAAGTGACTTTGGGGGCCGTTAGGGGCGTAGATGTTGCAAACGAGAATTTTTTGCCTATCTAAATTTATAAGGACTGCCACGAATCTTCCTTCATTGTCTTTGAACTGTAGTGTAGCTGATAGGTTTTCATTAACATAAAGTACCACTCCCCTTTTTTTTTTTTTTCCGATGAACAGAATTCTTTTCCAATTTTTCTGTTGACTAGCAGGGCCTCGTGTTTGGAGGTGATATGTGTTTCTTGCAGAGCAACGAAATCATATTTTCCCTTAATTAATTGGTTAAATAGAATTCTCCTTTTATTTGAAATGTTAATTCCGTTAATATTGTTGGAGTAAAATTTTAGCTGGCGGTTCAAGTTACATCTATTTTTAGACATGGTCGGCGTTCGCTTCTTTTTTCTTGTTTTCTTCCCTGGTTGTTATGTCTTCTTCCTCTGTTATTAGTTCTTCTTCTGTTATGTTGGTTTCGTCTTCCTCATCTTCTCCTCCTACATCCGACGCCTCTGATGCCTGTAAGAGTTTGCTTGGATTGCTTGACTTAGGACCTCCCTCTTGTGGCGAGTGGTGTCTTGCTCTTTTTGGTTTTTTCCTTTTTAACGATGGGGGGGTTGAATCTGCAGGGTGTCTTCCTTTGCCTTGTATGTGTTTTCTATAAAAGTCCTTTGCTTTCTCCTCACTCGTTAGCCAGTGGCGTTCTCCTTTTAGCGTGACCATGATTCCTTCATTCCTTTCCCACCGAAATCTGATATTCTGTTTTTTAAGTTCCTCGGTTAAAAAGAAGTATTTTTTTCTTCTACTTAGGGTTAGTTGTGGGAATTCTTTCAGAATAATGATCTTTTTCTCTTTGTATATTAGCGGATTATGTTTGTTATTCATCAGTACCTCATCACGTATTTTTTTCCTCACAAAGTGGACGATCACGTCCCTTGAGACCTTGTTTCTTCTCGAGAAGTTAGTTTGAATTCTGTAGACTCTGTCTAATTCATATTCTATGAATTCTTCCGATTGCAATAGTAAACTGGCAAGTAATTTGGTAATGATTTGTCTAATGTCCTCGTTACTATCCTCCAAGATATTTCGAAATCTTAACTGGAACTCTTTTTCATGCTGTTCAGTTCTTTCCTGTAGTTTCTCCAATTTATCATTTTTAGTTTCTAATCTTTCTATTTTTAGTTGTTGGTTCTTTTGAATTTTAATTAGCTTCTGATTTTCCATTTTCAAGTCGTTAATATCTTTATGAGTTTTAATCATTTCCTTTTTCAGATACCCAATGTCCTCCTTAATGTCTTTTTTCATATCCATCATTTCTTGGTAGAGTTCTTTTTGTTGTTGGCTATGTTGGTCTAGTTTCATCTGAGCTTGTTTCTGATGTTCTTCTTGTCGCTCCGCTAGTTTCTGTATCTCTCGGAGGATATCTTTTAGGTTAATCTCCTCCGACTGTGAAGGTCTCCTTCCCAGCCCCTTGTTCTCTTTAAGATCTTTATCAAACTTGGTCTTGGGAATTGCCATTATTACTCGCTCACAGCACGCTTAAGCAAAGAGAAAGAGAGAGCACGTAAGAGATAGCGAAGAAGATAGATAAGGGGGTACAGATAAAGAGAAAAAGAGAGGAAACAGGAAGAGAGGAGGGAGGGAGAAAGAGAAGAGAACAGAGAGAGACAGAAAGAGACAGCAGCAGTGACAGAGAGTTTCTTAGAGAAGAAATAAGAGATAGAGATGGTTAAGCTTTTAGTCCCTAGGTTCTTTGGGTCTTCGTTTCTTCTTTCCCAATATTGTATTCCTAATAAATCAGTTTTGATTCGTCTTGTTTGTTCGGTCTCCGTCCTCTTCGTTGGTGTTATTTTCCCCTTGGTGCAGCTGTAAAAGTCATTGTCCAAGGATACTCCTTTATTGGTTAAATTGTCCTTAGTTCTTCCTTTCCTGTGGCTTTGTATAGAGTACTTCTCTCCCTTTTGGTGAAGAAGCTCCCGCGCGCCGCGCGCCGCTCGCCGCTCGCCGCTTTTCCAGCGGACACACACACCAGTTTTCTAATCTCTTAATGCCTGCTTGGTGCGGAGGGGGAGAGATTAGTCATAACAGTCATAACAGCGATAGTACTCAAGGACGTTGATTCATGGCGGTTCCTTGCTGGGTCTCCTCACTGTCCTTTCGCCTGTCACTCCCAGGGAGGCGTCCGCCCAATCCTCCTGAACGTCCGATGAGTTTAATTCCGTTCATTTACTGTGTATATTTATATTTTTTCCTTTTTTTTTTTCCCTTAAGAAGTCTATTGCTAGCCTTGTGGGTACTTGAGAGTAAGATAAATCTAGCAATTTGCTCCAAGCCATGCAGTATAGTTTCGGGCTGGTTACATGGATCCAGAACGGTCTGCCATGACGGAGCAGATCCGCAGCGCCCAAGATGGTCTTCTCTACCCGGAACCGCCCGTCGCAGCGCCCCAGAGGTTGCCAAACGGGCCGGTACAGCTCGTCACTGGTACTGGACTCTCACGTTCGGCCACAGAGGTCCACCGGGTTAAGGCTGATTCAAATCTTTAAGTTAAGTTAGTATACTTCAGTTATTTCAGTTATTTCCCTGTTGTTGTTGTTGTTTGGGAGGCTATTAGTCTTACGACTGAGCCGTTCGGTCATCGACTTCTCTCTGCTGGAGATTCGGTGGCTTAGTTACACCACTTTACTATACTCTAGAAAAAGGTTTAAGCTAGTGTCCGATAGGAAGAGATATATTTAGAACGCTTACGTTCCCTCGGCTTTCCGCTCTTCGTTGTCTTCTTGTCTGTTAAAATGGGCTCGGCTGGCAGTCTGTGCGGTTTTAGCCGCTGCCGTCGCTACGGTTCGCGCTCCCCTGCAGCAACCCGGATCCGCTCCCCCCGACACGATTCGGGGGCCGGCTCAAACGGGGTGCAGGGGCCTTGCGTCCCTCCTTGCCTCGATCCACAAGGAGAGGGGAGCAAAGGCTCTACCCAACCGTTGCGAGCGTTGGTCCTTGAGAGAGAGCGCTCAGAGGACCCGACCTGCCGCCATGTCAACCCACCGGAAGTCTAAAGCAAAATATTAAAAAGACAAAAGGTACAACACAAGAGCTGCATGTAAACAACTGTCACCAACAATAGAAGATGGAAAAAATCTGACTGCTGCAAAACATTGGCAGACTAACAAGTCAAATATTACAAAGTTGAGTATTTTAAAAATATAATTAATGTGTCAAGCATGGGAGAATATATAACACCCCATTAAATGAATGCAAATCTCCCTGTAAGGTCTCTTATCACATCTCCTCGTTCACACCAACATTTTAAATGCAAAAAACTGGGATTTAAAAGATAAAGGATTGCAAAAAGTAGTGGTTGATAAGGTAAAGGTAAAGGTTTCCCCTCACGTTAAGTCCAGTCATATCTGACTCTGGGGGTTGGTGCTCATCTCCATTTCTAAGCCGAAGAGCCGGCATTGTCCGTAGACACCTCCAAGGTCATGACTGCATGGAGCTCCGTTACCTTCCCGCCGGAGCAGTACCTATTGATCTACTCATATTGGCATGCTTTCGAACTGCTAGGTTGGCAGAAGCTAGAGCTAACAGCGGGCTCTCATTCCGCTCCCGGGATTTGAACCTGGGACCTTTCGGTCTGCAAGTTCAACAGCTCAGTGCTTTAACACACTTCGCCACCAGGGCTCCTAGTGGTTGATAGATTCCAGAATAACAAAAGATCTCCAGGATTTAATCCTAACTTTAACAGGAGCTGACCAAGGTTTTGAAACACGCACATGGTTCAGCATCTTGGATACTTCATTTAAAGTTTGGACTAAGGCATAGCATGAATTCAACACTTCACTGATATCACTACAGAGAAGCCACCAGCTGCTTTTGTGACAAAATCTTGAGCTGAAATTTATGAAATATAAATGTGTGATCTATATCTGTCTTTCTGGATGATATTGCATATTTTGAGTAGGATGTCAAGGGAAAGTTGGATTTGAGGGGATAAAGGTTCCAGGATAAGATTCTACGCCTCCTTACTTTCTTTTTCAGACTGAGATTTAAAGAGTGGTGAGGAATCCTGACACATTTGAGCCTGTATCTCAGGCCTCCCCCACAGTGGAGATTTCAGCTGGTCTTGGGTGGAGTTGCACAGGTGGAAACATGCAAATGGGGAAGGCATTGAACTTTTGCTACACCCAGGCCTCTCTGTAACGGGCAAGCGTGGGATTCCTTAGGGCTGTGGCACTGGCACTGAGTGGGTGAGGAATGGGTGGACCTACCCATGTTGCTGAGACAGTTATATTGTGAAGACATGCTTTCTGCACGTGCACTTAAGGCCATACAATAACAACCAAAACCTTCAGCTTAACATGAAAGATCAGTATTACATTATATGTGTGTAGGAGCTCAGGCATGGAGATGCCACTCTTTCCAATCTTACTTTCATGCACTTAAAACCTTAAGGCAAGAGATTGGTTCTCTTCCAATGTTACCTACAGGTGAACCTTCAAGCAGGCATGCATGCAGATAATTCTGATCTGCTGCTTTCCCATACCCACTACCATTCTTGTAGTACAAATGTAGGCAGCTTATGACCAGCAAATAGTCTTGCACTTTCCAACCTAGACAGGGAATTGTAAAGGGGTCAGTGATGCTGTTGGTGTAGTAGTTGTTGTTAGGACTACTATATTTTTTTCTGTTCCTGCTCCTGTTCCAACAGGCTAATATCTAGCAGTGGAAGCTTTTGCTTTTGCAGACCAGGAGGATTCACTCACTTAATTCCTCAGTTGACAAGTACCGTAAAAGCACAGACATGGGGACCATATTTTGTAATGTGCAGATAAAACTTCATGCACATCTATTTGTTGGTTCTGCATAATTCATTCCACTCCTGCTATTTTTAAGGAGGAACGAATAACTGTACAGAGCTCACAAGCATCATCTCATTTACCTGGCTTTAGGAAATTCTACAAAGTTCCCTATTCGTATGTGAGATTTTGCTAGAGCAGTGGTTCTCAACCTGGGGTCCCCAGATGTTTTTGGCCTTCAACTCCCAGAAATCCTAACAGCTGGTAAACTGGCAGGGATTTCTGGGAGTTCTAGGCCAAAAACATATGGGGACCGGCAGATTGATAACCACTGTGCTAGAGGTTTATGAAATAATAATTTGGTAAACATGTGAAGGAAGACATTCTGTACTTACTATGTTATATCTTTGTTTCTGAGCTCAGCTCATAGCTGCGTTCTTAGTTTTTGGAAGCAACAGTGGGCAATCCCTTCCCTCAGGAGTAAACTGTTAGGAGCCACATGCTGAAAGTGGCCAAAAAACCAAAGTCAAGAGGTGGCCCAGGTTTGAGATAATAACTTAGTAGAGAGCTTAGTCCAGGGCCCACATGAGATCAGGTCAATGGCCCCAGGGCTCCACAATTGGCCTAGGATGAGAAAGATGCAACAAAGCCCAGGGCCCTTGCAATATTTCATAGTTGTGTAGAAGGGTGGATCGCCGCAGGTGTGGCATTCCTGAGAAACCACCCTAAACATGGGAATAGGTAATGCAAAAAGTTGTCCTGCCCTCTGGCCCACCACTGAAAATAAGATGGTGGAAGACAAGATCTTTTTGGTGGTGCCTCCACATCTTTTGAACTTTCCATTTGACCATTTATGTACAACACATGACCCTTTAGTCCCCTTTCACAATCCATATTTATTTACTTTAGGATTTTTGTTTTCTAAATGACACTGGAATTTGATGTCAGACTATTAAATGCACTGTAGTATATGAACTCCAGCCAATGGGATAATCATTATTTTATTCAGGAATATTTTTTAGTCAACGAGACAGTGAATATTATGGTCACCATCATATTAATTAAAGTTTTTTTTTATTGTGTCAAAAGCGACTTGAGAACAAACATTTATATCCCACCCTATATCACAAGATTCCAGGGTGGAGTATACTCATTTTGCCCTCAAGCTTCTGCCTAACTTGAGAATCAGCCCCTGGCCTGCGGAAGTTACCCATCCTGCTCTAGACTGAGAAATTCATTTGTTCACTTTACTTTTGAGTTTTAAGTATGCCTTAAAGGCTCATTTGTTGTGCTGTGCCTTCATATGGTTTTGTTTCTGGCGTTTATTTGCTTGGTCAGCTGTTGCTTTATTGTCACTATGATGTGGGTTTATTTTTAATGGTGTTGTGTGCATTGTATGTGCATTTTAATTGGCTTTCCCTGAAAGGAAGGCTATAGGTAAATGGTTTTGTTTGTTCCATCTACAATCTATGTTTGCAATCATGACTTGAAGGCAGTGCATGTGTCATTCTTTAATTTTCTTTTTACAAAAACCTGTGATGTAGGCATAGAGGAGGTTCTAACATCACCCAGTGGGCTTTATGGCTCAGTGGGGACCAAACTTCAACCTAAACTCCCCATCCAATACACCACACATTGTATGAAAAAACTAGATTCCAAGTCTAGGATCAAATTGTCTGTTGGATTGAGATCATAGTATACATCAGTCATATTTTAAGTCATTTTCTAATGGAAAAAATCATAATATAGTTGTAATGAAGTGTGTTCTTTTTTAATTTACAGAAGCCATGTTTAATTGTGTTTGTAAAAGGGTCAGTATTTCAGTTACTCTGCACTCATGAGTTAGTTGCCATGGAGAAGTGGGCGGAGCCAACTGTCGTTTTGTGTGGAGAAGTGCAGGTTTGAAAAAGAGCAGTTAGTCTGTGCCCTGCTGAGGTACAGTTAGGACTGATTCTCGGTTGGAGGATCAGGGAGACTCAAGGGCTTATTTGAGTCAGTTTAAAATAAGTTTGGTGACTTATTTTAAGGTAGTCTGTTTCCAGATAAGGAACAGATAGTCTGTGATTGAAATTCACAGGGTGACTGCAGTTTAAAGCAGCAGAGAAAGAAGTGGTATTTTAAAGAGTTTGAAACACCTCAATAGAGCTTTGCAACTGTTAATCTGTGCCTCTTAAACTGTGGCACTTAAACTGTGCCTCTAAAAAGAAGTTAGTGTAACCATTAAGCTTGTGCCTGAATAAACGTGTTATTGTTCTTTTTAACATCTCAGTCTCTGACATATATATTACCATCTAAAGCAAACAGAAAAAAGGAAGAAAACCCAAATTTAAAAAGTCTCCTCTCTAAGTAGCCAGTGGCTATATCTTCCAATAGTGGTGGCAAGAGTTGATAATTCCCTTAATATCTGGTGGCCGCATTATAAACATGCCTCTGGTGGCAGCTTTTAAATAAAACATCTTTAATAACTGATGGCAGTGGATATAAAATATATAACAATAATATAATAATATAACATAATTAATAAAAACAACCCCCTATCTCACATCTCCGCAATTGGTGTCAGAGGTGAGATTTAAAAAGATTCCCCCCTGTCTGACATCTCCTCAAATTGGTGGCAGCAGTGGGATTTTAAAAAGATTCTCCCCTGTCTGACATCTCCTCAATAGTGAGTTAGGTGAAGCAACTCTTACCCTGATGATACTCAAGTTGTATTGTTATGTGTTGCAAACTGAAAGATCATTGTAATATGTGGTTGTATAGGGTTGGCAGCTGGTGGCTTTCATGATTTGTTTCCACAACAAGCCAGTGGCTGAGCTTCCACATCAATCAGGTGCTTGTGCAATTCCGTGCACTGGCTGCATTTGGGAGCTGACATACTGTGACTTACTGATGGGGAGAGGAGGTGGAATGGAACTAAGCAACTCATCTGGACTGAGACGGGGGAAGAAATGAAGGTGCCCTCAATCTTCTTTTCCTTCCATGTGGAACTCAAGAATGGCTTAATCCTCATAATCTAAATGCTCTCCTCTCTCACCCACTTCCACACCAATAAGTGGAAACCATAGAAATCTGATGGCATGGGGAAACACTGAAGAATAGCCCTTCGTTCCATATCCATAAAGAAACATCTCAGTAACAGAATGTTTCCCCATTTCCCCAAGAATATTCAGGAGCTTGGTTAGTTCTTTTCAAGTTTGGACTAAGACTCAAATTCATCTCTCAAATGATAAAGGTGTCACACCAGCTGCCACTGAGAAATGGCTGAATGCGTTTGCAGTGGTTGTTCCACATGGTGTGTTTGCAGAGCCGAGAATGCCTTGGCTCACACACATTATTACAACGGAGGTGATATGCCATTCAAACACACTTCTTCGCTCCCTCCAGTGAGCTTCCAGCTCAACCAGTTTGGGAGATCCTCCCCTGCTTATGCAAATGGCTGTTAATTGGGTAGACTCGTGTTGCGTTTGATCTTTGCTCTGCTTCCCTTGGCATCGATGTGGCATCCTCCCTGTACTGATGTAATCGGGTTGCATTCGGAACCCAACACATCCTGCGGGGAAGCACTGTCTCCTTTCCCTTCCCAAGATGCTTGGCTCTTCATTTTCTTTCTTTCCTGCCATCTGAGAATATGTCAAGACCAGGCTAGAAGCAGGAGCCTTCCTGGCTCTGAGGTTTGCCAAGCCTTCAGGCTTAGCTTTGGCAATGGCTGAGCTGCTGCCATAGTCAGGGTCCTGCAACTCGGACCCTGGCTATGATCTCTTCTCAGTGCAGAAGCACCCCTGCTGTCTCAAGCAGCACACCAGACTGTATCAGAACTAGCTAGGAAAGCACAATGAAATGCAGTGGTGGCTGATGGCTTGTCAGTGGGCATTAAATGTGTTCTGGTGTTTAGTTCAAGCCTTAGAGATAGCACTTCAAGGTGCTAAAACCTAACTAACATCGGTTCAGCACCTTGGATATTTCCTTTAAAGTCTAGGCCAGTGGTTTTCAGCCTGTGGGTCCCGAGGTGTTTTGACCTACAAATCTCAGAAATCCCAGCCAGTTTACCAGCTGTTAGGATTTCTGGGAATTGAAGGCCAAAACATCTGGGGACTTACAGGTTGAGAACCACTGGTCTAGGCAGAAACCCAGAAGAGATTCACTGCCCCATTGATGGAGAGTCTCCCTGTTTATATTGTTTAACTAGGAGAGTACATGCAGGAATCTATTTAGATGGGCAGGAGACTAAACTAGTTTCCAGCCCAGGTGATTCCCAGACCTCATCCATTTCCCCTTCTGCAGAACAGAAAGAAATACTCTTTTGTGAGCTTAACTATTCTGAGTTTTTCAGTGGATCCCTTGAATGAGGCTGACCACCAGCTTTAATACCAGAACATTGCTGGGAGATACAAGTTAGTTGGAACATATCTCCCAAAATCCCCAAAAGATTATATGATCTGATGGATGTCAATATATCAGTAAGAGGCAGAATAGAATAGTTAGTGCAGTAAGAGACAGATCAAAACCCAATTAGGAAAAGAGAAACCCGTGAGATCTGAATAGGGACTAGAAGTGAGGAAAGAGTTGGGCAGGAGACTAAACTAGTTTCCAGCCCAGGTGATTCCCAGACCTCATCCATTTCCGCTTCTGCAGAACAGAAAGAAATACTCTTTTGTGAGCTTAACTATTCTGAGTTTTTCAGTGGATCTCTTGAATGAGGCTGACCACCAGCTTTAATACCAGAACATTGCTGGGAGATACAAGTTAGTTGGAACATATCTCCCAAAATCCCCAAAAGATTATATGATCTGATGGATGTCAATATATCAGTAAGAGGCAGAATAGAATAGTTAGTGCAGTAAGAGACAGAGCAAAACCCAATTAGGAAAAGAGAAACCTGTGAGATCTGAATGGGGACTAGAAGTGAGGAAAGAGTTGAGGGTATTTGTGAGACTGGAGCTCAAGGCCTGAAATTTCAAAACTAGCATTGATAGGAGTTCTGTCACATATATCTCTGCCCTAAAGATATTAGATCTCATCTGATCTTGGAAGCTAAGCAAAGTTAGACTGGGCAGTGTTTGGATGGGAAACCAACAGTGAACACCAGGTACTGTAGGGTATGTTTCAGAAGACGGAATTAGCAACAAAAAAACCCTAAGAGTATTCCTTGCCTAGGAAAGCCCTGTGAAATTCATGGGATCACAATCAGTCACATAAGACACACCCAGACACAGAAAGGCAGCCCATAATGGGTATATATTTGTGGGGACAGTTTACTCAAGGAAATTTTGACCAACGAAGGTGTTATGTGTAAAGTAATGGAATGGGACATCAGGTCTTTCCAGGCTGCCAATCCTAATAGCTAAAACAGAACCTCTATTTGTTGAAAGTCATTATACAAGGCCATTGGAGAAAAAAAAAAACCATTTGAGAGAATGACCACTTTCATATCCGGTATATGATCTTGAAGAGGGCAGACCTTCCCGGAGAACTTGTCCAGAAGGAATTAGGTGAGACATCAATGCCCCACATCTCTGACCTGAACTATGCCATTCCTCCTTTTAAAGCTTATGCCCAGACATTGCAAACATTTTCTCCTGTGGCCTTAAAGCCTCCCAACACTTCTGGGGTGTACATGGCAGGAGGGTTGATTTCCTGGTACCAGGTTTCATGCTTTAGCCACACAGAATATACAGAAGCATAGAGAAGTACAGCCGTGTCGGTTTGCACCATTGACCACAGAGTCTGATGTCCCCTACAGAGAACACAGATATAAGGGAGGGGAGATAACTTCCAGGAATCTGAGTGTTTCCCCGGTTGTGTTTCCAAGCTTGCCAGGCCCTGGCCTTAGGGCAGCAGCTGTTGTTGGGAGAATCTGCAGGAGGGCAATAATGCCTTATTAAGCCACCCACACCAGCATCCAGCTCAGCAAAGTGGAAACCACATAGGTGAAGAAAGACACTGTCTTCGTAATAGGGGCTGGGAAAGATCAAGAGATGAAGGAGCCCATGGTTTATGTGGTTTACGTCCCTGGGTGTTGTGGGCTGTGCTTCTCTTCATCCCACATTCTGTGGCTTTCAGACTTTGTCGCAAGGATGAGTTGAGACCAATTTCTACAATCAGCAAATGGGAGAGCGTTTTCCTGTATGGTGTTGTTTGATGTCAGAGGGAAGCAGGATAGATGTAGCATCTTGAACACTCAGTAGTTTACATCTGCATTTCTGCATTTTTGAAATTTATTGTTGTTAAATGACTTAATCAATTTCTGCTGACCTTATGAAGTTGAGACTCCAAAGATACTCAGTTGTCCTGCTAACTCAAGGTGATAGCTTCCTGCAATGCAGCCTTCCTCTTTTCCTACAGCCTTCTAATACAGTCAGGCCTCCACATTTGCAAGTCATTTTTGCAGATTTGATTAATATGCTAGGAATCTCTAGGTCAGTGGTTCTCAACAACTCCCTGAAATCCCAGCAAGTTTACCACTGTTCTACATCCTTCTACCAGAAGTTGACCACTGAGTTGCGCTGGCAGATGTAGAGATTCCTAGAGAGAACACCTCTCTAGGCATTTATAGATCTACCAGTATAATTGTATAGTCAACCTCTAGTCACATTGGAGAGCTGAGAGATTCCTAGTGAGGTGTTCTCACTATAGTATTTAATTCATGATTTTGCCACTTTCGTGTGAATCTTGCATCCCTGACTTCAGTGAATGTGGAGGGTTGAGTGTACTTTTTAAAGTAAATTTTACACGTAAAACTAGAATCCTTACAGTGTAAGGGAGATAGATAGATAGATAGATAGATAGATAGATAGATAGATAGATAGATAGATAGATAGAGTTTGAATGTACTTTTACATAAAAAGCTCCTTATACAAGAAAAACTAGCTTTCCAGTGAAGACTAGTATATAAAAAAGCATTGCTACAGAGCAAAAAATAGACATTGCAAGTTTGAATGTTTCTTTACATTAAAACAGTTGTGCTCTTAGAAAACTAATATTTCAAGAAAGAGGCCAGACGTACGTGTGTGTGTGTGTATATATATATATATATATATATATATATATATATATATATAAATTTATATTTCACCAAAAAAAAAAAAAAAAAGAAAGAAAGAGGCCAGACTGCAGTCCTTTCCCATAATTTCTTCATTTTCTTTCTCTCACACAAACTCTCCTCACAGCTAAACAATTATAAAATGTTTTGCTCTACTTTTAGTTGAATAAGATATGGCTCTTTGTATCTGTTACAAAGGCACGTGTTTAATGCAGCCTTCCATCAGCATGGTAAGATGCTGTTGAGGATGATAGAGTTGTAGCACTGAAACGGCACTGAGTCAAAGGAGGTTGTTTAACATATAATGACACCCATTAACAGGAAATGGTCATTACTACAACTATGACTACTGCTATTATATCAATTTCACAGTCTACCAATGTTACCAAAGAGAATTTTGGACTATCAGTGGTTTGGATTCTGTCCAAAAATCTAGGAAGCAGCAGGGTATCATTAGAGAATGTGGCATGTTTCAAGCAGTGGTACTTCTTGTAATTGTGCTACTGTGATTATACCTTTGGTGGTTTCATTCAGTTCTTTTGTTCATCCAAAATGCTGTTTTTCATTATTGTTATTATTATGATTATTCTCCAAGATACTACACCATCTCCTGACCCAACTTTTCCAGACTTACTTTAACAACCAGCAGCTAAACCAGGCAATGTAGGTCCGTTCTGCTGAGGACCAGGGCACAACAGTATGACATTTCTGGACTCCTCCTGCCAGTGAGTTGCAGTGCAACGATGAATTGGGACAGGGGTCTTGCTTTTGGTAATTCCAGCAGAGATTGTTGGCCGATGAAGGTTGAAAATGCCATACTGCTGCACTCAGATTGCCAACAGAACAGACCTCCATTACTCAAAAGTGGCTGCTGGATGTTAAGATAGGTTGGATTGTGGCATTTGACATTGTAGCAATAGTGCCACAATAATAATCACGTACACTGAATATGTATGTCTAAACCATTCATACCTGTACTATATGCCATTGTTGTTTTTTGCTTTTATATCTTCCATTCATTTGGCTGTCCCGTTTCTGTGTTTGTGTTTCAGAATAATTAATTACTCTGATGGGTGGGAAGGTAACTTTTGTAACTCAGGTCACTCACAATGCAATAAGACTTACTGAGACTTAGCTCTTTGGATCTTGCTCCCATGATGGAATCACAGACTGTATTATGCTAAAATTATAGACTTTTTCCATCTTGGAGACCCTGGCAAGTTGTGAGCATCTGCAACATTTGTTGTGGGCTGCAGGTGTTTGACATGCTGCAGCATCTCATCTGAATGTAAATATCCAGCTCTTGTTTTCCCATATAAGAAAAGCTGCCTGCTACATTTGATAGGCACACCAGGGTGGCAACAGAAGGGCCTAATAGCAACTGGCACAGGGCATTATTAATCTGCAAATGTCACAGAGCTCTCAGCAGGACTGGGATAATGAGACCCTGGCAGAGCCCAGACAGTAAACAAACCAGCAATGGAGAGACTGTTGAGGTCAAGCCAGAATTCAGAGACCGTGTTGAAATAATGAGCAGATGGGACCCCACTGATAGATCCTCAGTGGCTGCCCATTTCAAAGAGCGGGTGGATGGGACATCGCCTGCTTTGGCACCAGCTCTTGAGGGGTCTTCTTTTCACACTGTCAGACTCTTTGGCTGTATGCAGTTCTTTTTTAATCCAACAGATAGCACCTGTTTGTCTTATTAGGTGGTGTCTTATCCATTTGGAGTACATAACAGAACTGTGAAACCCCTTCCCTTCTGTACTCTCTGCATCTTTCATGGTTTCTTTAGAGTTTGAACTAGAATCCAGATAGGATCCATCATCCCGTCAGGTGCCACTAGCCCAGTTAAGTTGGCCTGCTGGTCCAGCTAGCCAAGTAAAATAAAATTTGGCAGTCAGCAGCCAATGTGAATGTCTTACATTGTGCAGGAAATAGTTCTAGATGGCCCCAAAGATTTGTTTGAATTCTAAATTTGAGAACATTTTTTGGAGGACAACTTCAAGAATCTCTTAGCTGGCATGGCCACTGGCTCTGTTGTCAGTAGAGCAGGGTTTCTGAAACTCTAATCTTCCAGATGTTTTGGACTTCAGCTCCCAGAGTTCCTAACAGGTGGTAAACTAACTGGGATTTCAGGAAGCTGAAGTCCAAAATACCTGGAGGAACAGAGGTTGAGAAACATTGCTCTAGAGCAGTGGTTTTAATGTGGAGTCCCCAGATATTTTTGCCCGACAACTCCCAGAAATGTGTTGTCGAAGGCTTTCATGGTCGGGATCACAGGGTGGTTGTATGTTTTCCGGGCTGTATGGCCATGTTCCAGAATCCCAGCCAGTTTACCAGCTGTTAGGATTTCTGGGAGTTGAAGGTCAAAAACATCTGGGGACCCCAGGTTGAGAACCACTGCTTTAGAGCATTGCTTCTTAAATTCTGGGTCGTGAAACAAAATAGGGTCCCCTTAGCGGCTTAGATACATGTTGGGGTTGCAACATGTTGGCGGCATTAAAAGATCTCTGAACTCCATCTAGTGGCTGTTTTAGAGATTTACATAAGCCTGTTTTGCAGTGTTTACAGGGGACACTGCACATGAAGTTTCAGCTTCAGCTGTATATCATAGAATGGAAAATCAGCCTGTTTAGCAAGCCATGCAAATTCCAATTTGTTATCCACAAATGTTTGATTTTTAGGCCTATTTTATAAACCTATATTATCGGGTCACATAAACATGTGAAAAGTGTCACGAGTAGAAAAGTTTAAGAAGCCCTGGTCTAAAGCGCCTTAAACCATGGGTTGCAACCCCATGTGAGGTGACATAATAGAATGTGGGGGGTCACAAAAAATTCCGCCACACTCCGAGTTAGAGAGTTACACTGCTGAACAATTACAAATAATGAACAGTTACATCCCTAAAACTAGATCTTCCAAGTTCCAGGTTTAAAACCCTAAACACTATACCATATATTCTCTGTCTCTTTGTGCTTCTTTCTCTAAGCCTCTTTTCATTGTTTACTTGAGCCCAAACATAGTTGCAGCAAATTATCCAGCAACTTGCCTTCAAGCTCCAACTCACCCCCTCAATGACAGAGAAGCTGTGTTTTTTTCTTTCTTTTCTACTTTGCTGCCCTTTTCCCTGCCTCTTTGTATTTTTGATCTTGTTGGGAATGGTTGGGGTGTGTGTGTACGGATGTGCATGTGTGTTTGTTTTCACTTTGGCTGTTTTCCCAGGGATCTGGGTTTTTTTTAGCTCAAGAGTGTCTGATCCTATCAGACAGCTTCAAAAGCCAAGTGATTTTGCTGGCTGTCAGGGTGGTTTTGGTGGGCTTGTTCATAAGTGTCTGGAGGGAGAGGATGCGATTAGTGGTTTTGCTGTTTGGGGTAGAATCTTAAACTGGTTTCCTTATGCTGCTGGGTTATGACAGCAAAATGGGAGTTTCAGGAAGGAAGTACAATTGAACCAGAACCAAGTTTTCCCCACCACCACCCAGGTTCCAGATTCTAACCCCTAATTCCTTGTTGTGAAAAGGGATATTCTATGCAAATAACTAGGAAATGATAGGCTGTTACACAAATCCTGCTCAGTCACTTTTCTGGATTTAAAGACAACACTTTTCTGCTTATCTCCCACTCCATAAGCATTGAAAACTTCAGTTGCTGCTGGTGAAGTTATATTTTTGTCTAAAATATCTAGTTTATACATGAATATGTACAGTAATATCTTATCTTGATTGGTCATGAAGTGATCCAATCACTGCAATCACAAATAATTAAATAAAGGTTTCAGGGTTCTGCAAATTGGAGTCCAGCTAATCCAGAAGGTTCAAGGTTGAGAATGGATTTTCTTGATATATGGATAAATAAAATAATCTTTTACTGCCTATGCAAGTGTTGTATGTTTTCATTCATGAGCCCATTTTATCAATTACTTCATTCATGCATGCACTGTTAAACTCCACATGAATGTAGTTATACGCACACACAAACACATAGTTGACTATTGTTTCTTCAAAATATTTCCAAAGATTAGAAACACCCATTTGGCACCTATCCAACATGCCCTTAAGACACTAAGTGAAAATCATCTGACTCCCTAGAGCAGTAGTTCTCAACCATGAAAAATCTCAAAATATATTATATCCAAAATAAGTATTTTGAGCTACAATGTTTGTTGTGAAGGTGTGAAATCTGAATTTGGTTCAGCTGATTTATGTGGAAACTGAGACAGTAGTATTGTCCCTGACCTTTTTCTAGGGGAACTTTTCCTTGGCTTCCAAGAAATACCAGTGTTACTGGAACACAATTAGAAGGCCATTGCAGGGAATAGTTAGAGTTATAGAAAAAGTAGCAACCTGGGCATGGTTGGGGATTCTGGCAACTGTAGTGAAAAATGGAGTACTTTTCCAAGATCCACCCTGGGGCTTCATAAAAATGCTAAAATGGACTACTGAACAGCATCTCATGGCAGGACAATGCAGTAAAATATAACCTCATCACAAAGGCCAGGCAAAGCATCCCACTTCGCCTGACTTTTCTGTTGGACAGAAGGGACAGCAGGGAGAATCTGTCACCCTGTGTACCACTCCCTGATGGTGACATTTTCCCATCACATGTGGGAAGTCTCGCCCATCCGGTGAGTGCCCGTGCTGACACCATTATAGCCAGCACAACAGAGGCAGGCTCCTGTGTTGGGAGAGAAGTGTCCAAGGATGGCCAGTGTAATGACTGGTGTGGGGCTCCATCCCCAAAACAGGATGGAAGTGTCCTAGATCACTCAAATTGCCCCGTCTGAGGTGGTCCTTTGACTCCTTAATAGGAATCTATGTTGCTTTATTGTCCTACCAGATAGCATATGACACCAGTTCTAAAGGACTTACATTAGCCGTTCTTCCAGTTTTAATGCAATGTGCTGGTGATAAGATTAAAAGCCCTTAACAGCTTAGGATCCTAATACTTGATAGAGCACCTCTATTTGTATCTGCCTGCTACAGAACTGAGTTCTGTTGGAGGTACCATCTTCTGTAGGAGAATTACATTGTGAGAGGACTTGGGAAAGGCCTTCTCTGGGATGGCACTTCAGATGTGGAAGTCTATTTGGTACCAACATTGAGATCATTTTTGCACCAAATCATAATCTGGCTTTAATTGCTAAGCTATTTAATATGTGTTTTAATCTTTTTAAAATGATTGTTATTATTTACTGTTTTGAATTAATTTATTGGAAGACCCTTATAATAGATATGGGATATAAATATTTTAAAATAACTTCCTTCAACAGCTGCCGTGAACTTCTGTGTCTCCTTGCGGGTTCCCCAGACCATCCCCATGGACCTGAGGATTGGACAGCGCCTTGCCAAACCTGGCCCAGATACGGCTTTGCTGGCCCTGAAGCAGACGCAGCTACAGCACCAGCTTTTTCTAGCAAGCTTGCACCAGCAGCAAGTGGAGCAGCTCACCCATCCACACCTGCGGGTTAGTCTCTTGTGCTTTCTTGGGGTTTGATGGAGGCAAATGAGTGCCACGGCCCTTCCAAAAATCAGGCAGTCTTGGGCCAGTTTAACTTCAGTTGTCTTCTGGAGAGCAGAGAATTAACAATCTCAGGGCAAGGAAATTGGTCTGAAGTGGCAATACTTGGTAGCATAATCTGTATTTGTGAAACAATGGCCTCTGATCCAGGGCTGGGAAATATGTGTCCACTTTCTCTACATGTTGGACTACATTTCCCATCAGGCCTAGTCAGTATAGTCAGTGTGGAAGGGAGGTTTTGCTCAGCAAGATATGAATGGCCACAGTCTTGACTCTAAACTGAAGGTTAGAAAAGTACACCCCGAATGAGGTGTAGATTTTTGTCTGGCAGAACATTGACCTTTATTAATTTCTGATACTCAAGCACATTTCTTCATTCAGAATCTGTTTAATTTTCAGTATGTGTCTTTTGTCTTGTGCTTCATTTGGGGTGGGGGGTGGGAGGCTTTTTCAGACTGTTACTTCCAGCATGGGGGCTAAGATGATTCTGTAAATCTGTGACTCGGGGAACCCACAAATTTTCCCAAGCTCTCAAGAAATGAGGATTTAAAAATAGAATAGTAGCTCCTGCATGAGGATGTAACATTTCTTTCACTGTTGTAGACATTATTGCCCCCATTTCTTGCAGTATCATTTAGTCTTTTTCTCTTTCACACATGCTCAGGTGCCAATGGAGCCGCCATCTCAAGAACCCGTCCCTGGAAAGCAGGAGCAAGAATTGCGACTCCTCTTGAATAAAGACAAAAGCAAGCGCAGTAAGAACTATCTCTCTTTCCTTTTCTGCCACCTTTCATATTAAGCTACAACTTTTGCTTTGTTTCAACAACTCTGATTTCCCCTTTGTTGCTTGGGTTCCAAAAAGCAAAGTTCTGCTGAAAGTTGGTTTGTTGGAAAACTTAGAGAGGTATCCACCTGGGAGTTTGCTAGGTTCTTAAATGCAACTCTATGAGAATTTCCTGTGGAAACATGCAATCGAATCTTAAGGACTGGAAAATTTCTAGGGTGGATATATTTTGTTGGATGAAATTGTGAGTACCACCTCCATGGTTACGGTAATTGCATTGTACAAACATGATTTGTTTGTTATTGGCTGGCATTTTGTTAATTGTTAGTCTCATCATCATCATCATCATCATCATATTTATTTGTACCTGGATTGAGACCCAAAGTGGCTCAAAAGCTTTTAAAAAATACAGTTTACAACCATATATAATTACACATACAATTATTAAAAGAAGTCTGTTAAAAATCATATTAAAATTACTAAGTAAAAACTACTTAAAACAGTTAAGCACCATGCCTGGCTCATTCTCAAAAACAGCCCGACCCCCTTGTTATGTGTACATGGTAATCCTGTCTTAACCCTTATCAAAATAATTTACCAGTAAGCTATACCAGCTGCTCTGTCTCTCTCTCATTCTCTTTTGAAGGGCAATTTTATTTGGAACTTTGACTTGAAAGTAGCCATTTCCAAGGTTTCGACAAAAACTAAAGGCACCCTGTAGAATTTTGAGACTCCACTCCCACCTCATTTTTCCCTTTAGCTCAACGGTTCCAAATCCTTGGGCCTCCAGGTGTTTTGGACTTCAACTCTCAGAAATTCCAGCCAGCTTACCAGCTGTTAGGAAGTGTGGGAGCTGAAATCCAAAACACCCGGAGGCCCAAAAATTGGGAACCACTGCTTTAGCTTCTTGCAGCCTCGTTTTCTTTGGAACTATTACCTTTCCCCTTCAAACTAACCACTGTTGTTGGAGGATAATCAAAAAGGCTCTATCAATATTTGTTTTATTTGATTAAAGAATTTCAGTTCTATGGATTACAGTATGAGCCCCTGGATACACAGGGCAGATACCTGTGATTTCATTTATACACATCTAACAAAATATTCATTTCTAGGCATTTTCTAGATCCTCCAACATGACTCCATGTATTCTTGGGATTGCAGTCTGTCATTTCAATAGGGTTTACTGTTATCCATGCAAGTCTGGGAACATGTACCCTGCTATACAGGGGTTATACTGTATTTTAAAAATAACTGTTATATGTTATTACAGAGGTCCTGGTATGTAGGTCAATTTGTACTTGTTTTATTTTTGTGAGCAGGCTTGAGGCCCAGTCAGGGAAGTACACAGCCTGATATGACAGCCTGATAAATTACGACTGATACAGACAGTCATTGTCTTTTGTTGTTCTAGACCAGTGCTTCTCAACCTGTGGGTCTCCAGGTGTTTTGGCCTACAACTCCCAGAAATCCCTACCAGTTTACTAGCTGTTAGGATTTCTGGGAGTTGAAGGCCGAAACATCTGGGAACCCACAGGTTGAGAATCAGTGTTCTAGATAATGAGAGTTTCCTAGAGTATATAGTGACACAGATTAAGGGACAATGGAGAAATTGCCTTTTGGGGCCTTTTAAATATGTCTTTAGGGTCAGATGCCGTTCCACATGCACTGAGGGGTTAACCAGGCAACAGGAGAAAATGGAAATGAGCCAAAGGCCCTCCTTTTCCTCCCGTGCTGTTTTTCTCAGGCCTTCCTATCACTAATTCCATCTCTTCCTGTCTGTCTGGCATGCAGGGATCACGATAAGGGTTGGCTGAACATTGTTCAAACGGTATGTGTGTATGTGCACACATACTCTCCTCTTCCCCCTGAATGGATGGATATCATCACATAGCCAAAAAAGAGGGAGCACAAGCATAAAAACATTTGTCAACATATGTGTTTTGTAATAATCATTGCCTGCAATGCTTATCTGAGATAGACATGTTACTCATCTATCACACTGCATTAGTAAAGAACCTAGAATATGGCTTAGGTGTGTCCATGCCATTGACATTGTACTTCCCTGATGGTTGTTAATTTATTTATTCCATCCATTTTTTCTAATACTGGGCCTCAAGCCTGCTCACAAAAATAAAACAAGTACAAATTGACCTACATACCAGGACCTCTGTAATAACATATAACAGTTATTTTTAAAATACAGTATAACCCCTGTATAGCAGGGTACATGTTCCCAGACTTGCATGGATAACAGTAAACCCTATTGAAATGACAGACTGCAATCCCAAGAATACATGGAGTCATGTTGGAGGATCTAGAAAATGCCTAGAAATGAATATTTTGTTAGATGTGTATAAATGAAATCACAGGTATCTGCCCTGTGTATCCAGGGGCTCATACTGTAATCCATAGAACTGAAATTCTTTAATCAAAATTGAAGGACAGAAGATAAAAACTATTACCATCAGAGTCAGTTCATTGGTCAGCAGATGAGCAAGAAGGGAGTCATTCTGGCCTCCCTAGTAAGGGAATGACCAACTGCTGAAAAGACACACTTTCCTGAGTTTTCACTAAACATGACTGGGAGGATGATGGAACTGAGTAACAGCTCTCTAAAGACATTAGCACCTGAACAGGCTCGTATTGAAGATACTATCCTTTAGAATGATTTGAAGAGTGGTTGAGGTTTTTGCTTCCTTGTCCCCCAAATTCCTGTTCATTAGGATATCTTCCTCAACTTCTACTCCCTCTCTGAGGTATTACCACCGGCTGTTGGTGCTCTGTGCCTGTGTAAGCCACTGTGTTGACAGAGGTGATGCTGGTAGCAGGTATGAAAAGACCATAGGCTCAGACAGAAACCATGAAGGAAGAAAGTAGTCTGCTTTGAGAAGTAGACTACTTGGGATTGGATTTTGTCTGCCTTCTTTCACTACCACATTTGCAATCCTGGAGGTAAATGCATCTAGAGTTGGCGCTTCCCATTCCCTAGAGTTAGGGATGCATGACCATTATAAAAAATACATTGCTTTTTAACCTTTGAAAATACCTCTGTAAGAATTTGTAGGTCTTTCAGCATGACTCTGCGGACAACCTTCACTGGAAACTTATCATATAATTGCATTGGAGGACCCACAGATCCCTAGAGAATTGTTCTCTCTAGAAATATCTAGGTCCTCTAACATAACTGGAGTAAACTGACCATAGAGTCACACTGGAGTATCTAGAGATTCCTAGAAAGTATTCTAAATCAAATCTACAAAAGTGTAAATCTTTAGGGATGACTTACTACCATTGTTCACCAACTGTGACCAAAATGAGACAAGGACAGGAATACAAATATTTCTGTGTTCAGAAAATTTCATGCCCTTGAGAAGGGATTTGTAGCTCAGTGTGTGAATACATGCAGTCCCCAAGTTACGAACAAGATAGATTCTGTAGGTTTGTTCTTAAGTTGAATTTGTTTGGAAGTCGAAACAGGTACTCCAGCCACATATGCTTTGGATAGCCTAGGGAAAGATTAACACCCCTGGGGTGTTTGTTTTGTTGTCTGTGTCTCTGTTTAGAAGATTTCATCTCACTTTCTTTCCCTGTGATAGTTGGATTTTGAAAAAAATGACTTGTGGAAACAAGGATTGGTGACAAAGCTTCAGTGGAGACATCTTTCCCCCATGATAACTCTTTCAGGAGTGAATTTCTCTTCCTAGGGGTAGATTTCTCTCACTTCCTGTTGTTTCAGCCCCGTTCTTAACTATGAGTCCTTTGTAAGTTGGATATTTGTAACTCAGGGACCGCCTGTACTTGCTTTGTGCACAATAATTTCTGGGTTTGAATTCTGACACCTCTAGTCTTGAGTCACAAGGAGCAGTCAGATGATGTGAAAGATGTATGGCAGGGGTTCAGGAGAACAACTGCCAGTAAGAATTGATATAATTGAACCTTGGGAAATTTTCCTTTTGTAGTATAGCTCTCATAATGCTGGTCAGGGTATTCTGCGGACTGTAGTTCAAAAATATCATAATATAGTAAAAGTTTCTAGCTTGGTAAAAGAGATCTTGCTTGTCGAAGGCTAGCGAAATTTCATTTTCTCTTCCACTGAACAGTTCAAAACCAAAAGGGGCTAATTTTATAAACCTCAGCCTCTTTTCCATTGATATCTACTTTCCCACTGTAGTAATTTTAAATTCCTATTGGCAAAGAGTGCTTCACCTCAAAACTCATCAAGAATGTCTTATTTAAAAAACTATAACAGCTCAGTCCTTACCATGTTTACTTTGGGGCATCTCCTGTTGAGTTAAGCAGGGCTTCTTCTCAAAGCAGAATGTCTAGGATAGATTTCAGATATACATTAATGTACTGAACTCTTCATTGATTTGCAGAAAGGAGGAAGTTTTTATATGCCAAGAAAAGCTGAATGAGAATGAATGTGTATTCCTTAGATAAATGCAGATTTGCATATGATCAGCATATTTTGTAGAATTCTGTTTCTCCTAGCCATAGAAAGAGGGGAAACTGCACAAAGCTCATGAGCTAAAACCATAAAGATTTTATTGCACCTCTGATAGCTTTTGATGGCATAAATTTTCCTCAAGAGTACAGTACTGAGGCCATTACCTAAGAGGTGTATCACATTCGGCAGCAAGGAGAAGAAAAGGATGACCGATCTAGATCCTCTAGTTCTGTCAAACAGAACTAAAAGAACTAGATGTGTGTTTGTTTCTACTCTCCGCACTTGGCAACATGGCATTCTCGATAATGTGAGCAAATATGTGGCAAGCTTGGGAGACCAACCTCGGGTAAAGGAGTGCATTCTGGTCATGTTGTATCTCTCATTGAGTCATGACGAGGATGCAAGGGGATTCCGTGAGCTATAGAGCTCACTCCACAGTCCTGTGACAGTATATCCTATTTCTCAAACATTGCCGGAAGATGCCCTCCAACCTATTTTTTCTGGAACTTCTGCATTTTGGTGTTTTTTTTTATGGCTGGTCTTTATTTTTTATTGAAGTTTCTGGGCCTCAGATGTTGCTGAACTGTTAATACCAGAACCAGTGGTGATGGTTAGCAGGAGCTGTTCTGTAGAACTTGGCGCAACTTCGCTTTTTTGAACCTGTTGAAGGATTCAGGGATATGAAGCTCAAAAAATATCTTTCCAAGCACTAATTGCAGGCTATAACATCTAGAGAAGAGTAGGAATCATGTGAATTAGAATAGCGTCTCACAGCTAGTATAGCCCAAGAGTGACAAATTCTGGAGAGCCCACGATGGACTGTTTTTTCCATCCCTGCATTACAGAATGATGCAATTGCTGTTTGCCGCCATGTTGACTCTATGCAGCTGCAGTGAAGAATGAAGCCTGGAGTCATGGGATGGCCATTTTAGGCCATGCAATTGGAAAAGAGGTGCTGCCAGGTGTAATATGCATTCTCCCCAGCCATCTTGAATGATTTCACATTTTCCAAGGGGCATAGGATCAAGACCTAAGAATTAGCAAACACATTTGCTTCAGTCCACGTCCAAGTGAAAGCTAGTGTTAGAGAAAGCCACATGGGTTGATAGTTCTGGAATCGTGTTGCTTGAAGACATCAAGTCATGTTTGAGAGCTGCAGAAATGCTTGAGCCGCAGAACACCTTGCTTCAGTTAAGTGGAATGAACTGCATAGCCCTTGAGTTCCATTGCATCTGTATGACTCATCACTATGATGATATTGTCGGTATTACAGGAAATGAGGATCTAACTAGTGATGTGGCATTTGATGTGTAGCTTCAGGTTTTCTTCTGATTCTCTTCAGATTTGAACCCAAACATTCCACAATCTAAGTGCCTCCCTGAGATTGTGGACTATGACTCCCATCTATGTGCCATTCTGATGTCTAGAGTATCCAGAGGAGACCGCGTTGCCCTAAATGTCACAATTACACTACTTGTTTGTTCCATGTGAGATGCAAATGCAGGATGCTTTTCCCTTTTGCTGGAGTAGGAAACATTGGGAGGCTAGGCATTAATCTCCTAGGAGATCTTGGAGGACCACATTCACCCCAGGAAAAAAATTGCTGACTCATACTCTCAAATAATTTCTAGGGGAGGTGGGGCATTTCGTCATGCTTTTATTAGATCCTGGGGAAAATTTTAAGCCCAGGACAGGACTTCTTAAAAACAGGGAGTGATCAGAAGTCACTTCAGACTTATTTCCTGATCGTTGTTCATGTTGTTTTTAATGCTTTTCCTGGACCTAAAATGGTCATGAGGAAATAGGGGGAACACTCCCCCCCACACACACACACACTCCCTAAAATGCAATTCAAACCAAATTAAAAGCCCGATAAATTATTTATTTTTAGCCTTTGGGGCCCTGGGGAGTTTCATGGGATCTGTTGACTACACTTTGCCCACTTTGGTGCATTCCCTACATACGTTTAAAATCAAGATAATAAAAAGAGGACCACTGAGAGACTAGCAGTTGATCGCAGATGCTTCCTTCTACCCTGATGATAAAAGTGATTGCTTTCTAGAAAGAGGGGGATTTTTTTTTGCATCCTCCTATGGAGGATTCAACTGGAGAAAACCAGAGCATAGAGAAGGCTTAGTTCCACCTTATTCTCCGGGTCTCTTGTGAGTCTTTGCCCCTTGCTGGTTGGGTTGCAGTGCTTGTAGACTCCTCTTTTATAACAGGATCATCTCAAGAGGATTAGTTCCATCTCCATGTAGGGGATCCATTTCAGTGGTTCCCAACCTTTGATCCTCCAGGTGTTTCGGACTTCAACTCTCAGAAATCCCAGCCATCTTACGGGTGTTAGGAATTGTGGGAGCTGAAGTCCAAAACATCTAAGTTCAGGAACCACTGATCTATTTTAATTCCATTTGTTCACTGATACTCTGCCTTTCGCCAAAGCTGGGACTTTGAGTGGCTTACAAAATAAAGAGAGTTATCAATGAAAACACCTGCCCAATGAACAAACCTGATGATCATGGTGGATGAACATTGTGCACTAAAACTGGTCGAATTTCCTTAAAAACAGTTGTGAGAAGAAACAAAAATGGGAAGGGGGCTGTGAGTTAGCCAGCAGGAACTTGACAGATGGCCCCTGCCCATTGCAACCTCATTTAGGTCCCTTGTGGTATAATATGAAATTTATATGAAAGTCATAGTTGCCACAAGTCGATAGGCAACTTGATGGCAGGCAGACAGGCAAGTGTACGGTTCTTGTTGGTAGCAACTAGTGCAGTGGTTCTCAACCTGTGGGTCCCCAGATGTTTTGGCCTTCAACTCCCAGAAATCCTAACAGCTGGTAAACTGGCTGGGATTTCTGGGAGTTGTAGGCCAAAAAACCTGGGGACCCATATGTTGAGAATCACTGCACTAGTGGAACATCTAATTCAATATGTTAGTGACATTGAGTCTCCATATGTTAACCCTTTCTGCCATCTAGTGTCTATCTTTGGAGCTGCACCATGGCCTTTAAAATATTATTTTCCCGCTTCTTTGAGATAGGCATTTTTGAAGCTTCTTCCCTAATCTCAGCAGACTACATGATGCACCACTTTCCTCTCTAAAAAATCAAGTTGCTGTTAAACTACAGGTGGCCCATCCCTGTGAGAGCTGTCTGTTTCTCACAGCCTTTTCAATGATGAGACAAATAGGACAGTTAGAGTAATCCAGAGAGAAATCTTAACACAGGTAATGTATCTGGGGTCATAATTTCCTCTAGGTGTGTATGGACACATGCATACAATTATATGGAAATTATGTATTAGTGTGCCCTTTTATCATTCTCCTCTTCGTCCTCCCCCTTTCTGAAAAAGGAACAGTTTCCAACATTTCAGTAATGCTGTTGTTGGTTTTAAATGATGTAATAATGCAATGCAGCCCTCATGTGGGATCTGCATAGAACAATGAGATTTTAGAACTTAGGTTATAGGCTGGCTCGTTGGTGTCGGTTTCTACTGAAATATCATTTGTTCTCTTTTGAGTAGTGTTCATAAACAAGTGGGTAAGTGGATCGAATTATAGATCTGCTTCATCATACAACCATGTTGGACAGTAGGGATGTTGATAGTGCATTGCAGCTCCCATGTCTTTACTGGCTGTTGGGATTGCAGTCCTAGAAGACACACTCTCTTTGGACTTCATCAGATGGGCAGGAGGGAAGTGGGGAAAGTACAGAGAAGAGTGGGGAAACTGTCTTACCCCATTCTCTCCCAGCTAGGTTCGTTTTTGAGGATGGCCAGCCACCTCGTCTTTCCCCATCTTCTTCCCATCCCCTCTTTTCTGAAATCAGAAGTTGGATAACACCCAACTTTTGAGAACAGACTCTTCTCTCCATTGTAACACACAGGCAAGACGGATTCCAATGAGTGGCCACCAGAAGTGGCAGTGCGTCATGGCTTGACTGTTTTGCAAAAGTGGAGAGAAAACAGTGAAAAACATCCATGTGATGAAGTCCTAAATTCATGTAATACAGATTTGGCTCTATTAAAATAACACACCACAATTAACATGAATAGAAAATCTGTGTCCTGACTGCATTGCATAGCAGATCACAAGCTGAACACAAGCCAGCAAAGCAACGTGGCTCTTAAAAAGATAATATAATCTTAAGTTACATTGGGTCCTGATCAAGTCAAGGAGTTTGGGGTCTACTGGTCAGACTATATAGATGAAGTCCTGTGCCCATTTCTGGGTCCCAATTTTTTCAAAGGGCATTGATGATTAAAGTGCACAGTGATGATGGTGAAGGGGTCTGGAAATCAAGTTCCATGCGAAGCAATTGAAAGAGTTGAGTTTAGCCAGAGGAAGAAAAGATTAAAGGGAGACATGATATGTTTTTATCTATTGGAAAGTGTGTCATGCAGAGATGCCTACTGTCATTCAGGGGCTAGACTAAAACTGATGGTCATCCATTCTCAAGAAGTAGACATTGATTCTTCGCTAGGCATCCTTTCACACGATCACAATTACACAACGCAATCACTTTTATTGTCATGACACTGTCATATGCAATCTTGGTATTTGGCATTAGTCTCTGGTTGAGAATTCTCGGTGCTCTCCCTGAATTCTAAATTCTAGGATTCCATAAGGTTGAGTCACAGTGGTTGAAGGAGAATCATAATGCTATAGTACAGTTGGGCATGTTTTTACGACAGATGACACTTTAGGTTATTGGTGCTGTTCTGAGTTCAAATTGTGGTTTTATATACTAGTGGTTTAATTTTGTATTGTACAAAATATTTGTACAATATTTATTTTATGCATTGTTTTAGGCACCTTGTTCCATATGTAAACCTCCTGAGTCCCTTCGGGGAGATGGAGGCGGGATACAAAAATAAAGTTGTTATTATATTGTTGTTGTTGCTGTTGTTGTATGCCCCCCATGGGGAATGCCTTGCTGGGCTTTGGATACACAAAACCATGGATAATAGCGAACCCTCTTGAAATCAAGGACTTCTGGAGCATGAATAGCCAAAAGTTGTGGCTAGAAATTGCCTAGAGAGGACATATGTTTTTGGGCATGAACAAATGAAATAACAGACATGGGGGTCATACTGTAATTGTGTAATGTGAAAGGACTCTGGAAGAAAAGTCTTAAAAATCAGAACTGTTCATCCATTGAACAGATTGCTTCAGGAAGTGGGGCCAGGCTGTGGCGCAGGCTGGTAAACAGCTGCTGCAATAAATCACTCTGACCATGAGGTCATGAGTTCGAGGCCAGCCCATGGCGGGGTGAGCACCCATCAATTAAAAATAAAACATAGCCCCTGTTCGTTGCTGACCTAGCAACCCGAAAGATAGTTGCATCTATCAAGTAGGAAATAAGGTACCACTTATAAAAGTGGGGAGGCAAGTTTAACTAATTTACAACGTTGGAGTGAGGAAGTGCCATCAGAGTGGATGATGAAGCAGTTGCTCCCCCCTGTGGCCAGAATTGAACATCCCCTCAGGATAAGGTTAAATTGCCTCTGCGTCTGTCTGTCTGTTGTCTCTGTCTCGGTTCGATGTGTTTATGGGCATTGAATGTTTGCCCTATATATACATAATGTGATCTGCCCTGAGTCCCCTTCGGGGTGAGAAGGGCGGAATATAAATACTGTAAATAAATAAGTGGTGGGTTCTCCTCTGAAGATAATTTTAGTTACATAGCTATTTGTCAGTCATGCTGTAGTGGCAGTATTCCTGGATTAAGTGGATGAGTATACTGGATGATCTCAAAGTTGTTTGCCATTCTCAGCTATTATAATACAAAGAGAAGCATGCAAATATAATTTTAACATATTTATAGCAATAATAGTGATTTTGATTTGAACTGAAAGAATATGTCGAAATTAGTATACCACATGTTTCCTAAGAAACAGTTGTGCAAGATTTCAGAAACAGTAACATTGAAAGGAAGGGCAATGAAAGGGAAATATGAAGAGCCAGTAGGGATGGAAATAATATTCTATACCCCACCCCATAGTACAAAAACTTGGAAACCCTGATGGGAAGAATCCTGGTGGTAAGAAAGTTTGTAGTTTGGGACTTATTCTGCACAAACTTTCCAAATGGTTTTTTCCAGTACCAAAATTTTTATACAAACTCACCATCCCCACCACCAAAACAAAAAAAATACCCAACATGTGAATCCTTTACAGCAGTGGTTCTCAACCTGGGTCCCCAGATGTTTTTGACCTTCAACTCCCAGAAATCCTAACAGCTGGTAAACTGGCTGGGATTTCTGGGAGTTGTAGGCCAAAAACATCTGGGGACTCCAGATTGAGAACCACTGCTTTACAGAATAAGTCTCCACTGTGACTTTGTTAGGGGTATCAAAAGCAATCCAGGTGTGGTAGCATCCCAGAAATGTTAATATCAGTTGTTCTCTTGCCTTCAACAGGTGCTGTAGCAAGTATGGTTGTGAAGCAGAAGTTGGCGGAGGTAATCCTGAAGAAACAACAGGCTGCTCTGGAGAGGACCAATGCCCCTGCCATGTCTTACAGGTAAGCTGTTTGTTAATGCATGTACTCATATTAACAAAGTCATGTTTGTTAATCCGTGTACTCTGACTATATAATTCACCAGACCTTTATTTGTAAGCCAACCTTTCCTAGCCTAGCACTTTACAGATATAATGAATGACGCAATCCATCACTCCCAGTTAACATTACTAATGGGCTTACCTGTTAACAGATATTCTGATTGCTTCTATGTCAGTGTGCAGGTTTGGCAGTGGTGGGGGAGTGAATTTGTTTTTTTGTTTACTCCAAATTTTAAAACATCTGTCCAGGGTTCTTAATCTTATTTCCAAAATGGTTTCGTCACTTCGGATTGCTCTTTTAATGTGCAAGTGAAATCCTATTGTGGATTCATTACTTCATTGACATGGAGTCATAATCCATCACTACTAGATGGAAGGTTTAGCTCCAGCATCTCTGAAATGAGACACATTCCACATGAATGTGGAAAGAAGAATTTAGCTTGTGGGGTTAGTCATTTTGGCTATTGTTTTTCTAGCTGGTTGGGCTGATTTTATATCCTGGATTATACCCTGGCTTATCTGGATCCTGGTATTGACTTGGGGGCCTAACAATATTTTTATCTGTAATGCTTAGTTTTTTATCTGCATTTCTGCCTCCTTATAATGAGTGTAAAGCCTTCTTTGGCTAGAAAGGACATTCTGAATGAAGGCAGTTCTATACATCTCTTCACTTGAGTATAGAATAATTAGCATACTAAGGACAATTTCCAAGTAAACATATTTTGCTTCATAGGTTTTTTTTGGGGGGGGGGGGAGAGTTAGTTTTAAATGCATTTTATTTTATATCTCTGTAATCTTACCACAATATTCCCTGGGTATGCTCCTGTTCTAGCAACCTGAAGTAGTTAAAACAGCTTGGGATCTTAATTTGCATGTCTAGCATCACACCTCCAGTACACACAGCTTTTTGCTTCCCACTCCATTCCCTTGGCAGTGTCATGCAGGTGAGTTTGGCACACCTTCAGTTACCCAGTTGTCACTTTTATTGTGACACCCGTTGTTGGAGTAGTTGACTTATTTGCATGCTCAGTATTCAGGGTTAGTTATCAAAAGAGGAGCCGACTATTTGCCTACAGACAGCTTGCAAAACATTTCCATTACCTGTTGCCTTGATTCAGGTGGCTCTGCATAAACTAAATATTCCTATTAGTTGATTATTCCCCGAAAGCGGAAGAAGGAAGGCTGGATTTTTGTTCGGGAATAATAGAAGGAAGTATTAGAAGAGTATTTCCTGGAATTTCGAACTGGGCAGAGGGCATAGCTCAATTGGAAAATGTGTGATTTGCAGGCAAAACACTACAATTACAATTATCACTGTCTGTGATGAAAAGAAAAATAAATACCTTGATACATAAATAGGAAAGACCACCCCTGGGGGCACGAATACATTTACAAACATAGTTCATAGTTGATGAGAGTTTTGAGCCAGAAACTACCTGGTTTGCAACTCATTTGCCAGCCACTGTGCCATGATGCTGAATGAGTGTGAGCAGCCAATCTCTTTCTCCTCTTCCATACAGGTCCTTGGAGCCAATGGAACACGAAACCCCAGTCAACCCTGTGCTTTCCAGTTTCTTCCCTCCTGTCTCAAACAGTTCCGGGGACTCTCCAGAACATTTCCCATTACGGAAAACAGGTGAGCAGGTGGAGCAGAGAAAGTTTTTTTTGGCAACTAGGATTGCCAAATGGCAAAGGGAGGAAGCGGCCTTACTACTTCTGTGTCATTCACAGCTACTTGCTCTGACCTGCAGAAGACAGCTGATGAAGCCTTTATTAGGATAGTGATAAAGACGAACAGTTTCTGCTTGCGTATTGAAGTGCTCATGAAGGCATCTTCAATAGGTAGAGCAGAAATTAAAAAGAAACAGGCAAGAACCGATCTATTGATTTGGGCCCCTTCCACACAGCTAAATAAAATCTCACATTATCTGCTTTGAATTGGGATATATGGCAGTGTGGACTCAGATAAACCAAAGCAGATATTGTGGGTTATTCTGCCTTGATATTCTGGGATATGTGGCTGTGTGGAAGGGCTCTGAATCACACATGAAACTATAATCCAGGATGAAAAGCTGGAATCACTTTGAAGGTAGTTGCCATAACAGTTTTTCTGCTATATGTTGCTTGTAAACAGCCAGGTTGTAGCAGAAGATGAGAACAAGAGCCGACTTTAAGTACTGTGCTGAGACCATCTCCATTAGGTTCCTTCTATCTCTCAATTGTCCTTCCTCTGGAACTGGTCCGCAGAACCTGTGGTCCTCCAGCTGTTTTGTCTTCCAACTCTCAGAATGCCTGGCTATTGGACAAGCTAGCTAGGGCTTCTGGGAGTCCATCATGGGAACCATAATGGAACCTTTAGACTTCACTTTGTTTTCCTCTTCCTACTTTGTCACTTTTTCCTTTTGTATCAGAGGTGTATATACAATTTTCATTTGAGAGGATGAAGACAGAAAGAAAAAGAAAAAGCGGGGGGGGGGGGGGAGAGAGAGAGAAGTAATAATATATACAATAAGCTAGGGAAGTAGAAATGATGTTTCTGTTCAGCTGTTGATTTTTTTGTTATTACAGTAGAGTTTCACTTATCCAACATAAACAGGCCGGCAGAATGTTGAATAAGTAAAAATGTTGGATAATAAGGAAGGATTAAGGAAAAGCCTATTAAACATCAAATTATGTTATGATTTTACAAAGTAAGCACCATAAGATCATGTTTTACAACAAATCAACAGAAAAAGCAGTTCAATACACGATAAAATTATGTAGTAATTACTGTATTATGAATTTAGCACCAAAATATCACAATGTATTGAAAACATTGACTACAAAAACATTGGCTACTAACAAATTGACTACAAATAAAGATAGAACTGCATAAAATGAACTTACAGTAACAACATTGTCGGAAAATAAATCCGTAAAAAGTTCAGTCTTTGCTGCCTCGAGAAACAGCTGTGAATCTGGGCGGGAGGCAGTCTGTGTTGGATAATCCAGAAAGTTGAATAAATGAATGTTGGATAAGTGAGACTCTACTGTATTACATTCTCATTCTTAGTCCCTCAAGGATCAGGGCAGTAGGTGTGAGTGGGGTGTTGGTGATGAGGACATTGTCCCCAATATGAATCCCTTCTCAGTGAAATTTTCCACCACTCTCCAAATTTAAACTTCAAAGTAGGCTTATCAACATGATTTCTTATGTTTCTGTCTGGATTTGCCTCAGCATCGGAGCCCAACCTGAAGCTGCGCTATAAGGCTAAAAAGGCTGGCGAGCGGCGCAAAAACCCACTGACCCGCAAGGAAAGTGCACCCCCTTCCTTGAGGAGGCGTCCCCCAGAAACCATTGGTAAGAAAAAGTGTTGGCTCAAAGAGTGCTTGCTCTGAGAGACCCACGATCTCCGGAGGTGTTGGGAGACAACTTCCATTTCATCCAGACAGCATCTGGGGATTCTGGAAAGTGTTGGCAAGAGGCTGCTCTGAAGCATCTATTTCTACTAAGATGGTTTGGATATGGAATTCCGAGTGTTTACTAGTTTCATCATTACTAGTAATTGAGATAGACTTTTAGCCCACATGGGGCTCCATTTATTTAAAATTAAGTCTGAAATAGCTGGCTGGAATGATGAATAAGGAAAACATGGTGCTCCTCATGCCAATGCTGTATCTAAGCCTGGGGTGGATGACTTCAAGACCTGAGGCCAAATCCAGCTCTGTGAGGATTCTCCTGTAGCAGTGGCTCCTTCCTAATGACATTTCTTCCTTCTTTCCCATTCTTAAAGGCTGAAATGCCTCTTGAAAGGATTGGCATTTTTGGCCTCAACCCTTTGGCTACCACTAGAATGCCTCTCTCAAAAATATTTTTATCTAAAATTGGATTTTGTCCTGAGATTGGAAAACATTCCCTTTTCTTGATCCAAGCCATCAAGTGCTCCTCTGCCAGTCTCCCTTTCCAGCATAGATAACCTTCTGTTTTCCCTTTGTTTTACTTTCCTTGTTCATCCACAACTTTCATTTGTTCTTTGTCACCAACAGATTCATCTCCCAGCAGCAGCAGCACCCCAGTCTCTGGCTGCAGTTCACCCAATGACAGCCTTGTGCCTGAACACGGGGCCCTTCCACCAGCACCAGGACTTATGCAAGAGGTATGGACCTACGTATTGTGATCTATGAGGATGAGACCCTCATAGCTTCTGTGAGTGGATCAGGAAATATCAGTTCCTTCAGATATTTTGTGTTCTTACGCCTCTTGATTTTGACTCTCATTTTTATGGTTTTCTTGGTAAGATGTGTTCAGCGTTTCCTTCCACTGAGACTGAGAAAGTGTGATTGCCTGAGGCCACCCTGTGTGGATGAGTGGCTGAACAGGGAATTCAGATCTTGGTCTCCCAGAATTCTCATCTAGCACTCAAACAAGGACACCATACTGTCTCATCCTTCATTAAAACTTCACATAAACTCTTGTAATTTGCTCTTCTCTGAAGGACTGATGGGGCTTGAGCTCCAGCAGCACCCAGAGGGCCATGTTTCATCTCTCTTTAATGGAGCCAACAACACTTATAATATATTTTAGAGTAGTGATGGTCTGGCCATGTTTATCTTTTCAGGCAGGCTGTATTTATATGTTGTTATATATGAACCCTTCTTGTTTGCTTACTATAGTATATTTTGTTGACAAAGGGGGTGAATACTGTTAAAGAAATAAACATACAGTAGAGTCTCACTTATCCAACATAAACGGGCTGGCAGAATGTTGGATAAGCGAATATGTTGGATAATAAGGAGGCATTAAGGAAAAGCCTATTAAACATCAAATTAGGTTATGATTTTACAAATTAAGCACCAAAACATCATGTTATACAACAAATTAGACAGAAAATGTTCTTCAAAAAAGGCAGTAATGCTATGTAGTAATTACTGTATTTATGAATTTAGCACCAAAATATCACGATGTATTGAAAACATTGACTACAAAAATGCGTTGGATAATCCAGAACGTTGGATAAGCGAGTGTTGGATAAGTGAGACTCTACTGTAACAGCTTTCTTTGTTTTGAGTGGGAACTTTGGTATGGAAAAAATGAGAATATGTTTTTTTTTGCAGTTGAATGCTAATTCACAAATAAATGTGTGTGCTGCTTCAGAGGTAGGCAGATTGTTCTCTTTGGGCCATGACTAGTCCCCTTTGTTTTATTAAACATTTTATTATTATAACCAAGGCTGGGGGGGGGGGGGAATCACATTTAAGGGGCAAATTATGTTCAAACAGGGCAAATTCTGGTAGCTCAATTTGCCATTGTGGGGACTAATATTTGTATATTTATTTACCTATTTGGAGTGCAGGTGTATGTGTGGGGACGAGTGGGGTAATGTTGCTACCCCTAGACATTTCTCAATTCTGCATTTTGCCAGTCCCTTTGCCACCATATATTTCTTGGGGAATGCTTGGGGGAAAAAACATGATGTGTCTATCAGTTTCCCACACACAGTATTTTTATATTTTCTAATAAGTGTTTTGACATTTCCTATGCCAAAAAAGTCCTGCACAAAAATCAGTCTGGGAAGCTTTCTCCTGTGCAGCCATGCCACATGGACTATGCTTCTGGCAAGCTCTCCTCTATGTTTCAGATATTAAAAAATCACTTCATTTTGTCTTGGTGAGATTAAGAATTTTTGCAAATTTTAAACATTATTTTTCTATATTGGGGAAAAACATTTGGCCAAATAAACTTCTTTTTTATGCAAACTTTGGGAAAATTCTCTCTATCCTGTGTTGGAATATCTTTGAGAAATTGTGCTTCTTAAAATTGTGTAATTTCTAAGCCATTGGCTGCTGTTCCTTAGGAAGTTTCAAAGAAAGAAAGAAATAATTGTGACCAATTGATAGCAATTATAGTGCTGTTCCTGGTGCCCTGGGAAAAAATGATCATTGCTAGTCACTACATTACATAGCCCAAGAAGCTTTGCTCCAGTCATCTACATTTTGGCAGTGATGGCAGATGGGTACTGTGTTCTTTGACAGATAAATCATTGAGAAGCTTTCTCTGTGTAATGCCAAAGTTGTATAATTTGTGTGGATATTTCCATCTCCCTCTTTTGCTGCAGACACCACTAGCTCAGCGCCTGAGAATGCAAGAGAGCTCATTGGCCCAGTTTGCTCTTCAGACCAGTGGCTCCCTCCCAGCGCTTACCCTTGGACTGCCAGCTACTTCAGCATCACCTGTCCGGGTAAGAAATAAAACCCCTAATGCTGAATATCTTCTTTTTCTCTTACAATAGCTGATTATTTTCAGTGGAATCTCAGGAAGAGCATCTGCATAGCAGACCAGAAATGGAAAACCCAGGAAACCATACAAAAATAATATTTTTGAAGCAAGTAGAAAGTGGAGAGAAGGAGAAATGCCCCAGGTCCCATATTAGAGAAGTTGTTTTGGGCTTGTATTCCCCTGATGGGAAGAGCCAGAGGCAGCAGCATTGTGGGGCAAAGAATACCAGCATCATCTAGTGTAAAACTCTCATTGGTAGCAATTAAAGCTTAGGAGAGATTTTCAACTACTTAAAATATAATATTGTACACCAGGGGTCCCCAAACTAAGGCCCGGGGGCCGGATGCGGCCCATCGAAGCCATTTATCCGGCCCCCATGGCACAAGGGCAGAAGGGGGTTAGACTAAATGACCCAAGGGGTCTCTTCTTCTCTTACAACCATTATTATTATTATTATTATTATTATTATTATTATTATTATTATTATTATTATATTTTATGACACAGCAAACAAGATATATATGCTGGATTTCGTATCACAAAATCACATTATTATTATTATTAACATTGAGGCTGGGTGGCCATCTGTCAGGGGTGCTTTGCTTGTGCTTTTGGTGCACAAAGGCAGAAGGGGATTGGACTCAATGGCCCAAAGGGTCTCTTCCAACCCTCTTTATTATTATTATTATTATTATTAATAATAATAATAATAATAATAATAATAATAATAATAAAAATTGAGGCTGGGTGGCCATCTGTCAGGGGTGCTTTGCTTGTGCTTTCGGTGCACAAAGGCAGAAGGGGATTGGACTCAATGGCCCAAAGGGTCTCTTCCAACCCTCTTTATTATTATTATTATTATTATTAATAATAATAATAATAATAATAAAAATTGAGGCTGGGTGGCCATCTGTCAGGGGTGCTTTGCTTGTGCTTTCGGTGCACAAAGGCAGAAGGGGATTGGACTCAATGGCCCAAAGGGTCTCTTCCAACCCTCTTTATTATTATTATTATTATTATTATTATTATTAATAATAATAATAATAATAATAATAATAATAAATTGAGGCTGGGTGGCCATCTGTCAGGGGTGCTTTGCTTGTGCTTTCGGTGCACAAAGGCAGAAGGGGATTGGACTCAATGGCCCAAAGGGTCTCTTCCAACCCTCTTTTTTATTATTATTATTATTAATAATAATAATAATAATAATAATAATAATAATAATAATAATAATAATAATAATTGAGGCTGGGTGGCCATCTGTCAGGGGTGCTTTGCTTGTGCTTTCGGTGCACAAAGGCAGAAGGGGATTGGACTCAATGGCCCAAAGGGTCTCTTCCAACCCTCTTTATTATTGTTGTTGTTGTTGTTATTTTATTGTATGACACAGCAAACAAGATAGATATGCTGGAATTATTATTATTATTATTGCTCGGTGGCCAACTATAGTCCGGCCCTCCAACGGTCCGAAGGATCGTGAACTGGCCCCCTGTTTAAAAAGTTTGGGGACCCTTGTTGTGCCGTCGCGCCTGGGGCTGTACTCTTAGTGAAAGAGGCATGGACGTGACATCTTTCCCCAGGGGATTGCTTCTTGCCCTCCTTTAGGGAAACTGGAACTCCCAAGGACCAAAACACTGTAGTTAACTCAAAAACTGGGTTTATTCTTCACAAAGGGGGTAAAAGAAAATATACATTACAGTCTTTGGTTGTTTAAGTCCATGAAGCTTGTCCAGATCCCTCTCTCTCTGGCTGTGAATGCCGGAGCAAACTCAGCCTCAGTCCAATGACCTATATCTGAAGACAAGAGTCTTCCTCTGTTGCCAAAGGACTGATGTGAAGGCGCTTGAGACTCCTCAACGTTGTTCAGGTTGGCCCTGAACATGAAGTGTGAGTCCCAAGGGTAAGAACCTCAGAATTGGTGCTGAGAGGTAACTTTTGAAGGGCTTTTTGAGCCAAGTCTCTCTCTCACGTCCATCCGATAAGAGAGCTTGCTGGTGGAATGAAAAGGAGGAAACACAGTCCTACTCCAGGAAGAGGTGGAGCCAAATAGTTTAGCTAAGTGAGCAATATAACAGGTACAAACAACATTGATTGACAGATATAAATAACCAATCCAACTACATTTACAGGGTAAGGGCAAAATCAGGCATGATACAGCAATTCAAATCTTGAAACTTATAGTTTGACATATAGATGGCGCCACTCGCGCCGTCACACTTGTTGTACACAATCTGGAAACCTACCCACTTATGGTATTTTGGTGAAGAGAACATGGCTATCTGGGAAAGCTGGGAAGGCAAGAGCTGTGGGGTGGAATCCAATAGGGACAGGAAACACAGACACCCTAAGGCAGTGGTTCTCAGCCTGTGGGTCCCCAGATGTTTTGGCCTTCAACTACCAGAAATCCTAACAGCTGGTAAGCTAGCTGGGGTTTCTGGGAGTTGTTGGCCAAAACACCCATAGGTTGAGAACCACTGCCATAATGTTAGGCCAAGTGGATGGAATAAGATGCTCTGTCAAATTCTTCCCTTTTCCCTTGCCAGGCAGGATTTTGTTATATTCTGTCAAGGACCAATGTAGTGTTTAATTGCTGGACTGGGACACTGGGGGAACATGATTTGAAATGCTGCGGAATCATGGACACCCGCTGGCTAAACTTGGGTACATCACACTCTCAGAGAAGGTTGGGGGCAAATCCCTTCTGAACAAATATTGCCAAGAAAACCTGATGATGTAGTTTCCATAAATCAGAAATGACTCGAGGGTTCAAAAACAACAAGTTTCCTGTCAATAAGATTTTATGTACTTGGAAATTCAAAGTGTTCAATCTGCTTTCCAGTTTGAGGAATAGGCAAAGCATGGGCAGACTATTTTCAGTCTTGCATTGGCCATTTTGTGTCTTGCGAGATTCCACATGTTAGAAAGGCACAAAGTGAGATTAATATACAGACATCTCTGGCTTATTTGACAGGTTAGGGACCACGGCTTTGTCTAAAAGTAGAAATGGTTGAAAAGCAGAACCCAGTGCTTTTCATTTGTAGATGCAAAACTGAACACTAAATTGTTGTGAGTTTTCCGGGCTGTATGGCCATGTTCCATAAGCATTTTCTCTTGACATTTATGCTTCTGGAACATGGCCATACAGCCTGAAAAACTCACAACAACCCAGTGATCCCGGCCATGAAAGCCTTCGACAACACATTGAATACTAAATGTTGCTGATTGAGAGGTTGAACAACCATGTTGCTGATTGAAGGATTGGAGAAACATAATTTCTCTGTAAGTTTGAGTAGAGAGTACAGAAAAAAAAGATAGCGTTCTTACTACATTAAGAGGACTAGGGATTGAAAGTACGGCGCTTGGCTATAATGTAGATCTGTTGAAGCTGGACAATGTCAAAAGAACTTACTGTTGAAAAGTGACAAATGACTATTTTCTGCATACTTTTTCATGCACAGCTATTTTTTTTTGCTAACTAATTTTTATTTAGACAAGTTAATAAAAAATCTAGATACAAACATACAAACCAAAGTTAAAATATTTTTTTAGAATAAAAGAAAAAATATTACCACTACATACAATCTACATTATCTAATCTAAAAGCTTTATGTTCTCTATCTCATGGTTATATTCTCTCAATTTTCTACATCCATTAAATGAAAAAGAGTAATTGATACAGCATTTCCCTAAACAACAGCTCTCTTCTAGTCCAAAAAAAAAGCGATGAAGCTGCAGAATGTCTGTATTCTGCACACTTTTTCATGAAGTGATTCCATATCTTAAGAATGAAAAATGAGTCTGATTGGATAATAACAAAATCTATTTATCTTTTGGGGATGAAGGGATGGAGGATCTTGACAACCAAATTGAAGACCGTCAGAAATTGACTAGCTGTAGTACAAGAGATGGCTCTCATTGATCAAAATAAAATCCCTGGTGCCACAACTGTTTCAGGATTGATAAAGTAGTTTAATGGATTTGAAGGGATGCTCTTTTAACCACTCTGTCCAATTCTTTCTCTGTATATGTTTTTAGGGAGATGGAGATCACAGGACACTCCCTGGCCTTGCACACAAGGTTCCTGTCCTCACCAGCACCCATGCGCCTGTGTTTCTGTCCACCAACTTAGAGCAACATGACCCTGGAAGTCCCTTATCTACTCGACTCCAGCCTGTGATCATCCTAGAGCCTTCACTCGCCCATTCTCCTCTGGTGACAGGTGGGTACTCAGCAGCGTTGTAATGGAAGGGGGCAATGCCAAACTTGCTTGTCATGATTGGATTCAGAAGACATCATAATGAAGAAAGATATTAGTAGAATAAAATATAATGGAAATCTTCCTTCCTTTCTTCTCCTCCCTCTTTCCCATTACATTTATATCCTATCTTTCCTCGAGTGATGGAAAGTAGCATGACATCTCCTGTGAGGCAGGCAGAGTTACTATTATGCTGTTTTTATCTTGTATTGCATTTTTAAATCATTGTTTTACTAGATCTTGTGTATTGTATGCTATGTTGTTGTCATATTCTTGTTGTAAGCCACCTTGAGTCCCTGCGGGGAGATGGCGGTGGGGTATTATTAAAGTTATTATTATAGTGAATAATTGTCCAAAGCCACTCAGTTGGCTTCTCAGTCCTGTGAAGCACAAAACTCAGCCTTCCCAGTGCACTCCAACACAAGTCCCAGTCCAACGCTCTAACCATTCTGATTCTCTTGATCCATATGTATCTATAGAATTGTAGAGTTGGAAGAGACCTCTTGGGCCATCCAGTCCAACCCCCTGCCGAGAAGCAGGAAAATTGCATTCAAAGCACCCCCCGACAGATGGCCTTTGAGCCTCTGTTTAAAAGCCTCCAAAGAAGGAGCCTCCACCACACTCCGGGGCAGAGAGTTCCACTGCTGAACAGTTAGGAAGTTCTTCCTTGTGTTCAGGTGGAATCTCCTGTAGTTTGAAGCCATTGTTCCGCATTCTAGTCTCCAGAGCAACAGAAAATAAGCCTGCGCTCTCCTCCCTATGACTTCCCTCCACATGTCTCCTCTCAACTTTCTCTTCTGTAGGCTAAACATGCCCAGCTCTTTAAGCCATTCCTCATAGGGCTTGTTCTACAGACCCTTGATCATTTTAATTGCCCTCCTCTGGACACTTTCCAGCTTGGCAACATCTCCCTTCAATTGTGGTACCCAGAACTGGACACAGTATTCCTGGTGTTGTCTATATTCATCATAAGGCACTTGTATGATAAAGGAGAAATTGACAAGACTAGATATACAGTACTGCATTTACCTGCACAAGAAGATCTTCAGAGAAGCAAATTTTTTTCACCATCTTCACAGTCATGCTTGGTTATACAGTCCTAGAGGAGAAAACCTTCCCAGTGGCTGCTCCTACAATTAGGAATTGCCTCCCACAGGACGTTTGGTTATCTCTGACCCGATCTCTTTTCAATGACAGGTTAAGATTTTTTTATTTAGTCAGGCCTTTCACTGATCTTCTTTAACCAGGCCTTTGACTAATCATATGGCAGACTTGGTTCAAAGAGATGTGCCTCCATTTTTATTTAGTTTGCTTTAAACATGCTTTAAATGCATTTTAAGATTGATTTTGGACATGTATTTTAATAGAAGTGATGTTATTTTTTTAATGTATCATGTTATATTTTTAGCTGAACTGTTATGTTAACAGCTGGGCCTCATGGCAGGAGGAAAGCAAATTATAAATTGTGTGAATAAATAAATAAATAATCTTTTGGACTGAAATGGCACAATTGAGAAAGGGAAAAGGAAACTCTTAGCCCAGTTTTCCCAAATGGTGCTCTTTTCCTCTGTCTAAAGAAATTCTTCATTCCTCTACTTAGCTCACCACAAATCTATAAACCATCTTGCTGTGCTCTTATGTCAGGAATCGTGCAGACATTTTTGGCCTCCATCATCCCTATCCAGCATGCAAAATGATGTAGGGTTATGAGAGTTGCATCTCAAAAACATCTGGACAAAACAATTGCCCACCCTTGCATTATTTATATTTCATTCCTTTTAGGACTTTTGTTTTCCTTGAGTGATTTAACATTGTACCCAGAGACAGCTCAAGTTATGATAATGCACAGAAATACATTTTGTAGATCCTGCATAGCAGTTGATTGCATTTGGGGTTGACAAGAAGAAAAGGAGGAAGGGAGGGACCTGGTTTCCTTCCTTGAGTATTTTCCCACCCCTGTGTTTTGGTATTTCTACACCCAATTTTCTGGAAGTAAAATCCATTAAATTCAGTGGAATGTATGTTTATTAATGGACAACTATAGTGTTCCTCCAACTTTGACTTTGTATCCATTAAGCTGTTTAAGCGTGGGTAGAATCACATTAATTTTCATACTAATTGCACTTCTACAATTTTTATGTCTGGAGAAGGCTTTGTTAGGCCTTTGTATTTTTCCTTCCTCTGTTTTTCTGTTCGAGGTGTTTGTTTATTTTCACCATAACTTCCATGATTAATTTCTTTTCCACCCGACAATGGTCAGAAGTTCTGAAGGAATAATTCAAGTATCATTTTTCCTGTTTTTAACACATATTTCAGTGACCTTTTCCAAGAAATAACAGACTGTTGCATTAACCATAATAATTTCGGGAAAGAATGCTAAGCTAAACCAGTCATAATGGTTGGATAAGTTAATGAGAAGGAAATGTAACTGCATGAACTGGGATTGCAGTTTTGTGATTTTGAAAGTCAGATGAACCTAGAACATACACATTGCAAAGCAAAACAAATTATATCAGAGAAAAAATAGAAATGAAAGGGTAGAACAGAATATGCTGAGAACTGGGTTGTTGTGCATTTTCCAGGCTGTATGGCCATATTCCAGAAGCATTCTCTCCTGACGTTTCGCAGGTATCCTCAGAGGTGAGATATATTGGAAACTAAGCAAGTGGGGTTTATATAACTGTGGAAGGTTCAGGGTGGGAGAAATAACTCTTGTCTGTTGGAGGCCAGTATGAATGTTGTAATTAATCACCTTGATTAGCATTAATGGACTTGCCAGCTTCAAGACCTGGCTTCTTCCTGCCTGGGGGAATCCTTTGTTATTAGCTGGCCCTGATTGATTTATGCCTGGAATTCCTCTGTTTTCAGAGTGTTCTTTATTTACCTAGTAGCCAGATTTTGTTAATTTTCATGCTTTCTTCCTTTCTGTTGAAATTGTCCACATGCTTGTGAATTTCAGTGGCTTCTCTGTGTAGTCTGACATGGTGGTTGTGAGAGTGGTCCAGCATTTCTGTGTTCTCAAATAATATGCTGTGTCCAGGTTGGTTCATCAAGTACTCTGCTATGGCTGACTTCTCTGGTTGAATCAGTCTGCAGTGCCTTTCACGTTCCTTGATTCGTGTTTGGACATCATTGCATTTGGTGGCTCCTATGGAGTCCTGTCCACAGCTGCATGGTATACGGTAGACTCCTGCAGAGGTGAGAGGATCTCTCTTCTTCTTTGCTGAACATATCATTTGTTGGATTTTCTTTGTGGGTCTGTAGATAGTTTGTATGTTGTTTTTCTTCATCAGCTTCCTTATGCGGTTCCCTAGATATATGGTAAGAACACTTTCCTCAGGGTGGTTCTTTGTCGTTGCTCTCGTTGCTTATTCTTGGTCTCGCAGTTCTTCTGATGTCTGTGGTAGCCTAGTTTAGGTGGTTTAGTTCACCTTGGAGGAGGTGGGGTTCACAGATTCTATTTGCACAGTCTACCAGGGCTTTCATTGTGCTTCTTTTTTGACTTGGGTGATGGTTGGAGTTTTTATGTAGGTATCTATCTGTGTGTGTAGGTTTTCTGTAGACTTGTGTGGCCCAATTGTTGATTGGATTTGACTAGGACATCTTGAAATGGCAGTTTTCCTTTATTTTCTTTTTCCATTGTGATTTGGATGTTTGGGTGGACGCTGTTGAGATGGTCTAGGAATTTGTTCAGTTCTTCTCCATGGCTCCAAATGATGAAGGTGTCATCCACATATCTGAACCATGTGGTGAGCTTTTTTGTTGCTGTTTCCATGGCTTGTTTTTCAAAGTGTCCAATGTCTAAATTTTCTATGACTGGGCTGAGAGGCTTCTCATGGCTGAGAGGGCTTCCCATGCTGAGAACTATTTGTCTGTGGTAGGTGGTGTCAATGCCAGTCTCTAATCTACAGCAAGAATTCGACTTATCCTCCATAGTTTTAGGTGCTCTGATCAGTGCAGGATTCCAATTTTAAAAAATCTAATCTGTATTGTTGTTTGTTTGCTTACATTTTCCCAACATAACAGAGACTGAGAGAACTTGATACAGTAGGAAAATAATGTTACACTTTTTCACTCTCATTCACTGCATTCCCAAGTGACGTGACACTCTTAACCATGACAAGCGAATAATGCCCTTAACCTTCTCATACATTTGCCATCCTTGCCCTTACGAATTCTCATTCCTGTATAGTTCCAGGTCTGGGAGCAGTCCCCTTTCACTTCAGCCATTCGGTGGTTCCCCCAGAGCGGCTCTCGGTGCCAATCCACAAGCCCTTGGGACGAACGCGCTCAGAGCCCCTGCCGCCCAGTTCCAGAGCCGTACAACAACAACTGGCCTACCAGCAACACCACACCCTTTTCCTCGAGAGGCTGAAACACCAGACACCTTTGGGCAAGGTGAGCCATTTTCTTTTCTTCCAAGTGTTTGTGTGTGTACAGAGGTACTGGCATCTTGCAAATCCTTCTGTGAATTGTAAGAGAGAATTCATAAGGTTATGCTGTCAGTAGGTCAATTGTGAAGACTTTGTTTACACTGCTTTTCCCATGAATTCCAAAAATTATTGCCCCCCCCCAAAAAAACCCCACTTTTTCAAGATATGAGGGAGAAATTTACTAGCCAACAAGAAATGAGAGAGAAATTGTCTCTTTTCACAATTTAATGCACACCTAACCTGATCCTTGAATGTGATACATAAAGAAGAATTTTGTTTCAGTTCAGAACAGTTGTGCTTAAAGAAACCACACTTTGTCATATGCTGGATTCTATGTCAGCATTGGAGTGTATATGTGTGCAAATACATATGAGTATATTAGGTAAAAGTGTGTGCAACATGTAAATATCAAAGGAATGAGTACAGAAAGCTGCTATGTGCTAAGGTTAAGTACACTAAAGGTCCTAGGTCCCTGGTTAGTACTTGGATGAGAGACTCATCAATGAATACTAGGTGCTATAAACCATAAGGAACTGGAGACACATCTCGGAATACTCCTGGCCTAAGTAAACCCTGTGAAGTTCATGGAGATGCCATACGTCAATGGCTGTCTTGAAGGCACATACATGCACTATGGATAGATGGGTAGATCTGAAAAAGAATGTACAAAATCATATCACAGCAAGGACAGTAAAAAAAACTTTTTGGTAATCCTTTAAAAACAAATCTCACAAATCAATGCAGTAATGCAATGGAACAAACGTAAATGGTAGAAATTTGACAAACTTAGCAGGAGCAGACTTCACACATTCATCTGTCTTGAGCTCTATCCTCAATTGGAACACTTCTGGATTAGTTCAGTTGTGTTTTAGTTTAACCATGTTTTGAGGAATTTTCATCAGTGTGAAATGCTTTTTAGGTACTCTTTTCTGTGACCAACAGACACAGATAAAGTTGGGTAGAAAGAACATACTATTGCAAACAAGAGTGTCCAAGCCTTGCATAACCAATGGTTATGAAAGGCTTGGACACTCTTGTTTGCATAATACGAGGGCTATCCAGAAAATAGGTTACGTTTTGGATTTTATAAAGGACCAAGTATAGGATAAATCATTTACCATATGCAGCTGAAAGACACATCCCAAAACTACAATCTCATGTAATCCCCATTTAAATTTAGCCACGTTTTTTATAGATAAATGAGTTTGAAAAGTACTGCACCAGTAAATTTGCCGCCTCTCTCCTTCATTTCCAACAATGGGGGCGTGGCTGGCAGTGCAGCATTTTGGCTACGCTGCAGGGAGGGAGAAGGAGGAAGAGCTGAGGACACAGGCGGGGAATTTACTGGTGCAGTACTTTTCAAACTCATTTATCTATAAGAAACGTGGCTAAATTTAAATGGGGGTTACATGAGATTGTAGTTTTGGGATGTGTCTTTCAGCTGCATATGGTAAATGATTTCTCCTATACTTTGTCCTTTTTAAAATCCAAAACGTAACCTACTTTCTTTTATATATATATATTTTTTTATTTATAGTTTTTAAAATACAGTGCACACTTTTAAAAACGGGGATACAAGTGAGAGACATAAGGATCACAATATAAGGAAAGAAAATAAGAACCTAAGAACCAAGAGCGGGGGGAGTGAGGGAGGAAAGCTAAAAAAAAGAAGAAGAAAAAAAGAAAAAGGGGGGGAGGGGGAGGGGAGGTGAGGGAAGGGGTATCGGGGGTCACATCAAGGGTAGTAACAAAATTCAGGGAACATTAACAGCAAGGGAAGTAATCTTCCTTTTTTTTTTTTTTACCTTCTAGTGATTTTAACACTGTATTCAAATTTCTAATGTCTATTTATATCGTTTTCAAGTAAACGTAACCTACTTTCTGAATAGCCCATTGACTGTCTCACCTACTGTATCAGAAAAAGAAGATAAATTGCTTCACATTTATTTAATTTATTTAAAACATTTATATTCCTCCCTTCTCACCCCGAAGGGGACTCTGGCCAGAGCACAACATATATACGGCAAGCATTCCCTGCCGGGACATAAAATAACTAAATACAGACAAACATTAAATTCAGTTATATCTGCTATCAAATCAGCTGATTAAACCAACTCAAGACACATGTCATTTTAATGCAGGCATACCTGATCAAATTGAGAAGTGAACTGAAATTCAGTTGTTTTTCCTTCCCCTCCATATTTTCCAGTGGAGTTCTCCAATAAAAAAGAAGTAGAGAAATCAAGGAAATGTGTACCTTCATTAAAATAATGTCCAAACACTGCTTGTGTTAGGAAAACTATTTTCCAAAATATATGTGCAAATTACGAAAAACGGACAACGAAACAAAATGCACACATGAGACAAAATATGGAAGGAAGATATGCACAGACCCTTAAAAACCTCAATATTCAAGATAGATCAAATTTTGAAAAGTAGCAAACAGAATTTCTAAATCCATCCATTTTGTACACCCCATCCCACTAACCTACTATAGCGTATGTCCAAGAGTGAGAAGCCTCGGTTGCAGCAGATCCCCTCGTCTGAAGATATGGAAGCAGAGGCAGGAGGAGATGTGAGCGACCTTCCTGCAAGCCAAGTGGGGCCTTCATCAGCAGGAACTGGCACTAAGGAGGCAGAAAGGAGCTCTAGGTTGGGTCAGCCGCAGGAAGATCATATCTTTCATCAGGTATTGGAAGGGAATAGAAGGGGAGAATGACAACTTTGCCCCAATAGGAGGAGCTCTTTATTTCTCTTTTCTATCTCCTCTCTCTATTTCTTGTTTAACAAGGATGAACAAGCTTTTGTTCATTCTTAAAGACAGCTTGTAAATCCCAAATAGGATGAGGCACCTACATAAAGGTATTTTTAAGACTTAACTCATTATTTGGAAAAGTTAGACTTAGGGATTTTATCTCCCTGCCACATTGTCTAGACCAGTGGTTCTCAACCTGTGGGCCCCCAGATGTTTTGGCCTTCAACTCCCAACAGCATGTAAACTGGCTGGGATTTCTGGGAGTTGTAGGCCAAATTACCTGGTTGAAAACCACTCGTCTAGAGAGCCTACATAGTGTTGTCGAAGGATTTCCAACAGACCTCACAACCTCTGAGGATGCCTGCCATAGACGAGAGTGAAATGTCAGTAGACAATGCTTCTGGAATATGTCCATACAGCCTGGAAAACTCACAGCAACAAAGCCTAAATGGTGTCGTAGTTTTAGCATTGGAGTATGACTCTGGAGAAGTCCTGGTCAGTCATGAAAACCTTGGACAAAACACACTATCTCAGCCTGAGAGGAAGGCAAAAGCAAACTGCTTCCAAAAAAATCTTGCCAAGAAACCCTCATGATAGATTAACCTTAGGTTTCCATGAGGAAATGACTTGAAGGCACACAACAACACTAACAAATAAGACGGAGGATACGTAGTCCATTTGTAGCACTTTTTAGTTCAGTCCTGATTGTGGAACCCACCCTGTTCCCTAATGACAGCATTTGCCATCTTTGATTTGTTGTTTTAGCCTTCATGTTCATGTTTGGGAATGGTGGGAGTTGTATTCCATCAAAATCTGAGGAACAAAGGTTGGAAAAAGGCTGCCTTATGGTACTCACAATTTCCCACAAAAACAGGGGGGGGATTTGCAGGTCTGTAATGGAGACTTTGATTTGCTCTAATGATTTATGTGCATATCTGAAATAGACTGCATTTGAATATGCTATTATCTCCCCCCCTTCTTTTTGTCTTCCTTCTTTCCTTCTCCCCCGTTCTGTTCCGAGAAGCCAAAGCCTGTGTCAATTGAATGCACGAGAGGGCAGCAACATAGAGGTTCAGTTCTGTGTCCATGATTGTAGACTGAAAGAAATCCAGAAAGGAGTCATTTGAGCTTTAAGGAGCGGTGGTTCCCCATGATGTGATATGCTATCTTGATCTTCCTCCCACCCACAGACCCAGTACACCTGGGAGAAGCACCAACAGCGCAGCCAGCAGCACCAGCTCCTTCAGAGGCAGCCTGCTCCTGACTCCCTTCTGATCCCTGCTGCCCGTGGAAGCCACCGGCCACTTTCCAGAGCTCATTCGTCACCAGCCCCAGCCACTGCATCCCTACCCAACCAGGACACATCTTCCAAGGCCCTGCCACTGCCAGTGCAAGAGCAGTCCACCAAACCACGGTTCACCACAGGTAACATGTCTCACATCACCACCTCACATTTTGGATCTCCTGTGTCATGGATGTACAAACATTGGTTCTCTAGAGGATTTTGGACTACAACATCCACAGTCCCCCACCATGAGCCACAACTGTGAATTATTTTTGAAAAATCCCATGGGACTCTCACTAACCTCTTTTTGCCTCCCTTCCTCAAAGTTAAGGATCTTTGCTAACAGCAGATAATCTTTCCCCTCAATGTGTTAAAATGAGTAGCCAAAAGAAATGGGCAGGCCTGTCAAAGGATTCACCTACATAAGCCACAAAATTGGTGGCTAGTCCAGAGTGACAGTACTCTGAACTGGCCCTGGGGGTAGCTGCACTACCCATTTCCATCCCACTGCAATGGCTGGTTGGCTACTGTTACCTTTGCTGATGTTTGTCACCATGGTAGCCAATCATGGAGTTCTAGAAGGTCATAGCTGTCACTGGGCACACTCACTGACATCAACAAAGATGCTTGTATGACCTGGGGAGAAGGAGGGGGAAATGCCAAGCAAAGGTGTTCAGCAATGTCCATGAGCTTTCCAGAGCTTTGTGGACAGCTGCTGTGGTCCATGAGCTCTCCAGAGCTTTGTGGACAGCTGCTGTGGTGACAAATGTCAGCAAAAGTAAGTCCCTTCCTCTTTTCTCTGTGCCATGGAGCGCAGGGGAAGGGGATAGCAGCACTGGTCTGTATAGACAGCAGACCAGTTCAAATTAGAACAAATCCAGCTGTCAGCACCAACTGCTAAGTGTGGGGCTTTTTTGGAGTTGTAGCAAAACTCCAGAGCATTCCTCAAACGTCTGGTACAACAAAGTTAACCTGCTTTACTCTGCGTTGGTGTTGCAGGCCAGATGTTCCTGGACATCATGTGAACGTTCAGAAACAACTTCTGGCCTGATTGGTTTATCCTAGTGGTTCGCAATCTGTGGGTCCCCAGATGTTTTTGCCCTTCAACTCCCAGAAACAGCTGGCAAACTGGCTGGGATTTCTGGGAGTTGTAGGCCAAAACATCTGGGGACCCACAGGTTGAGAACCACTGGTTTATCTTGACTGTTCCAGCTTCAATAGAGGTCTGCAGCTGTTTCCCAGGAAATCTTGGAGGGCTGCACCCTACACATGTATAAAATGGGTTATTTGTTCCTGAAGGCCCCTAAACAACATAGACTGCAACCAGATTGCATTATCTCCTCAGCAAGTCTCATTCAAGATCTGTTGAAAAGCTTAGCTCCTTCTGGACTGTAGACCCTTTTGGACTACATTTCCCAAAATCTGCTAGCCTACATGGCCATCGAAGTTGTAGCTTGAAGAAGCATATTTTCCAGATTCTGACTGAATCAGTTCAGACTTCAAATAAAGGAAGACATTTTTGGAAGCTCCTCCTTGTTCTTCTTGTTATTAGCATTACTGTTATTGTTATTGTTAATCCATTTAAGTATAAAATGTACATCCTGTAATGTTGAACATACATATTTTTAGAGCATCTGATCAGAAAAGCATGCATGCTATCTGTAACGTCCATCTGTTGAAACCTTACTGACAGAAATAAATGTTTAAACTCACATTTCCTCTGTTCCAATTTTTACTACATCCTGGGCAGGCTGCATGATGTGCTGACTTTTGCATGTTCGAATCAGTTCCTGAATTTAAATTGATACCAGAAAGAAAGCTAGCAAGAGAGAGCTTTATGTGTGACTTGGACAACCTTTGCCCTTTCCCTTGCAGGAATTGTGTATGACTCTGTCATGCTGAAGCACCAATGCTCCTGCGGGGACAACAGCAACCACCCTGAGCATGCTGGCCGCATCCAAAGCATCTGGTCTCGCCTGCAAGAACGGGGCTTACGCAGCCAGTGTGAGGTAGGGGGTGATGTAGGCCAAAACTTATCATAGAAATATATTTTCTTGAGATTGAATCTGCTGCTTTGATCTGAGGCATCAGATAAGGGGGTGACTGAGAGAGGCTTTAAATGTGTAAGCAGGAGAGCTCTTATGGGGATGTTTTATCTTTAAAAAAAATTGTTTGTTTTTTAAGACATACTATTTTTTGTGGGTTTTCATTATTTTTTTTCTTGTGACTGTATTTTTTTTAGTGGGTTTGGAAGCTGCTTCGGGTCCCTTCTGGGTGAAAGGCAGTATGCAAATACAGTAGAGTCTCGCTTATCCAACATAAACGGGCCGGCAGAACGTTGGATAAGCGAATATGTTGGATAATAAGGAGGGATTAAGGAAATGCCTATTAAACATCAAATTAGGTTATGATTTTACAAATTAAGCATCAAAACATCATGTTATACAACAAATTTGACAGAAAAAGTAGTTCAATACGCATTAATGCTATGTAGTAATTGCTGTATTTACGAATTTAGCACCAAAATATCATGATATATTGAAAACATTGACTACAAAAATGTGTTGGATAATCCAGAACGTTGGATAAGCGAGTGTTGGATAAGTGAGACTCTATTGTAATATTAAGAAGGACAATGAAAATGATGGTGATGGTGATGATGATGATACAAGGAAGAGCATGGCAGAGAGAAATAGACACTCATGGTTGGTTTCACTTTCAGATGGCAAAGAAAAGAAGGAAAGGAAGGAAAGGAGTGTTGAAGCTGTCTTCCCAGATGCACTCCATTATGTGTTAATGGAAAGGCCACTGGGTTGATGTGAGTTTTCCGGGCTGTATGGTCATGTTTCAGAAGCTTTTTCTCTAGACATTTCGCCCACATCTATGGCTGGCATCCTTAGACGTTGTGAGGTATATAGAAAATATACCTATATATTATACTAAATATACTTCACAACCTCTGAGGATGCTTGCCATTGATGTGGGCAAAACATCAGGAGAGAATGCTTCTGGAACATGACCATACAGTCAGGAAAACTCACAGCAACCCAGTAATTCCGGCCATGAAAGCCTTCAACAACACATTAAAAAGACCACTGTTTAATGTTCTTTTTTAAAAAATCCAGGGAGTGGGGTGAGCTCCCACTGTTAGCCCCAGCTTCTGCCAACCTAGCAGTTCGGAAACATACAAGTGTGAGTACATCAATAGGTACTGCCCAGGCAGGAAGATAACGGCACTCTATGCAGTCATGCCGGGCACATGACCTTGGAGGCATCAACGGACAACGCTGGCTCTAGAAATGGAGATAAGCACAAACCCCCAGAGTTGGACTTGACTAGACTTAATGTCACGGGGAAACCTTTACCTTATATAAAAGGGATATGGCTGAAAATACTGAACACCCCTCCCCAAATGGCAACTCTCATAGGGTGTTGCCGTGGCATTTAAAGTGGAACCATACTGCTTTATTTCTGCAGAATGAAATAGCTCTCCATCTTCTGTGGTATGGACACTTCTGATTTTTTTTTAAAAAAATCTGGAGTTTTATTCCTGAAAAGCTGCTTTGCTTCAGAAGAATCAAAGTGGTAAAAATTAAAGCTTCTTCTTTTGTCCTCTTCTTCCCTAACACTACACAAATCAGCAGGCGACAGTAGGGGTGTACAATTTTTTCATTAGTCCTCATAAGTTGCATCAAATTCATGCTTACAAGGCGATATCCAACATGTAGGCATGGCCTGCGCCAAAAACTTAAGAATTGAAAGTTACCCAATACCTTTTTATTTGCATCTTGAAAATCTCAAAAGCCTCCGAAAGTCAGTTTCATTTTCAGCACAAGGAAGCAAAGCAAAGCCAAAAATCCTGTCTTTCCTCTTTAAATGAATGGCCTCTCACCATTAGGAGAGGGAAGCAGCAGGAAGAAAGCAGAGTGAGCTGGGAAAGAGACTGAGAAAGCACCGAATTCTGGGAAATGTAGTTTGGGAAGGCGAGGAGCCCTATGCCAGAGAATTCAAAAAGCCCTGCCCTAAACTATACTTCACAGAATTCTGCTCAGAATCAGAAAGCCCCAATCAAGATAGGGAGGGAGATTTGTCCCTCCATAGTAGCAGATAGCCAGAGTTCCAATAAATTGTTGAATCTGCAAAGAGGAAGATTGACTGAGTAAGTAAATATCTGTGCTGGGCTGGGAAGAAATCCCTAAATGAAGGTTCTATTGGTTAATATGAGAGACATTCAATGAGATAGCTGTTGTGGCTAGAAAAAACATTTTGTCAAAACTTTAAAAAATTCCCTAAAATCAGTAGATATATAAATATTTCTGAAAGTTGAGAGGGATGATCCCCTGTTATCTTGTGTCATTGTATATAAAATTCAAGGTGATCGCTCTTGTAGATTTTTTTTAATGTTTATAAAAACTTTGAAAATTACACAATAATCCATGGATAAGTGAAATGATCTGAAACTTGATGGGCTAATGTCACGACCCAGGCGGCAGAGGCACCAATAACCATGCACAGAGGCCAGAATCTAACTAATATCTTTATTGAAGGAATATATAAAGTTAATAAAAACAAGTATAGAAAATAGTCCAGAATTAGACCCTTCAGGAAAGGTCAGAATTAGTCCAAAAAAGCAATGTCCAATAAGAAATATTAAGGTCCAAAGTTGTAATCCAATAACCGAAACACTCACTTTGCCAAGCAAAGTGAGGGGAGATGACAAGGTCCTTTAGTCCATAAAACTTGAGCGTGGCTAGGAAATAACTTGATACTTGAAACAAGGCTTGAACGTGGAACAAGGTAACTAAGAACAAGAACAAGGTCCGTGGAATAACTTGGTAAAATCCGTGAAACAAGGCAAGGATTAGTCCTGGGAAACAAGGCAAAGTCCGTAGGTAAACAAAGGCTGGGAAGCAAGGCGAAGACTGGATAGCAAGGCAAGGCTTGAGCTGAAGCGAGGCTTGAATCGGAGCGCGCTGTCCAGACACAACTCGCTCCGCAGGCTGACGAATTGACTCCGCGAAGTTGCTACGCGGGCAAAACACCTATATAGAGTCCAACTTTCTCACCAAAGCGGTTCTCTGGGAATCAGAAACGAAAGCTAAACTCTGAGACCAGATGTTAAACTCCTTAAAGATTCTCACGAGAACCAATGTTAATTGGCAACATTCTTAGCTGCTATCCTCGCACTCCTGCGCGAAGCTGAATCCAAACTTCTCTGTTGTTTACAAAACTCCCGGCGCAAGAACACGGGAGAAGTAGGCTCTGGGGTTGTTTGACATACTTCTGGGGCACAACTTTCTTGCAGGTGCAAGGTTTCCAGATCTGCCTGGGAAGGATCTGGCTGAGAGGAATCCAGTTCAGACTGGGAAGGTAAAAAACCCAAGTTTTCATCTTCATCAGGGATTACAATGTCCTGAGCAGGACTACAAGGCCCATGGTTCATCACACTATCCCCCTCCTCAGGGCCCCTCCCAAACTGGGGTCCTCTCCCCGAGGCGCGAGGTCGCGGTTTGGTGGGATAGGTCAGATGGAAGCGACGGGTTAGATCAGGAGCATGGACTGTGGAGGCGTCTTCCCAAGAGCGTTCCTCAGGCCCAAAACCCACCCAGTCAATGAGATATTGTAGGCGGCGGCGATGAAAGCGAGAATCCAAAATGTCCTCAACCTCGAACTCCTCCTCCCCATTCATCAAAACAGGAGGGGGGGCCGGTTGGTCTGTATCAGGACGCACACCATCCGCCGGAAGGAGCAGGGAACGGTGAAACACTGGGTGAATGCGCATTGAACGCGGAAGTTGGAGTTTGAAAGTCACGGGGTTTAATTGCGCCACCACTGGATAGGGGCCAATGAAGCGGGCATCTAACTTCCGGCATGGGCGGTGGGAGGGCAGAAAGCGAGTGGACAGAAAAACCCGATCTCCTACCTTGATTTCGGGGCCCGGCTGGCGGTGTTTGTCAGCGTGGCGTTTATAGTCCTCCTTGGCTTGGTCCAGTTGCTGGAGCAAAAGTTGTTGCACCGCTGTGAGTTCCTGCAGCCAATCCTCTGCTGCGGGAACTTCTGAAGTTTCAATGACAGGGGGAAAGAAACGTGGATGGAAACCGTAGTTTGCAAAGAACGGCGTTTCTTTTGTAGAAGCTTGAACTCCATTATTGTAGGCAAACTCAGACAGTGGTAACAGAGAAGCCCAATTGTCCTGTTGGTAGTTTACATAACAGCGAAGATACTGCTCCAAAGTGGCATTGGTGCGCTCCGTTTGCCCATCTGTTTGGGGATGATGAGCTGAAGATAAGCGAGAGTCTATGCCCAATAGTTTTTGTAGTGCCTTCCAAAAACGAGAGGTGAATTGAGATCCACGGTCTGTGACTAAACTCTTGGGCAATCCATGTAGTCTGAAAACATGCTGAAGAAATAGATCCGCAGTTTCTTTGGCCGTGGGGAGGCCTTCGCAGGGAATGAAATGGGCTAACTTGGTGAATAGGTCCACCACCACTAAGATCGTGGTGAATCCACAGGAAGGTGGTAGGTCAGTGATGAAATCCGCGGAAATTATTTCCCATGGGCGAGATGGGGTAGGAAGGGGGTGTAAAAGCCCTGAGGGCTTCTCCCTTCGTATCTTGGAGCGCTGGCATACTGGGCAGGTGTTGACATATTTTTCCACATCCTTGCGGATCTTGGGCCACCAAAAATCTCTTAGGATCAAATGCATGGTTTTAAATAGTCCGAAGTGTCCTGCTGGTTTGCAGTCATGACACAGACGAAGCGCTTTTTCCCTGCCCGGTCCGGGTGGGATATAAACATGATTTCTATAGCAGAGCAGCCCATCTTTAAGCGAAAAGGGAAAATGCAGACCTTGGCGAAGTTGGTCCTGCGCCCAGGCATCTGCTTGTTGACTAGCCCTGATTTCTTGAGCACAGATGGGTCCTGGGGTAGGGGAAGTTGAACCAATGGGACTGGATTTGGTGTTCCCCACTGTGAGCGTGGCAAAGTTCTCAGGTTGTAGCAGTTGGGATTCAAAGGTCTCCTTGCGTCCTGCAGCGTATTCCGGTTTACGTGACAGGGCGTCTGCTTGCTTGGTTTGAGCTGGGGTCACATAATGGATCTGGAAGTTGAAACGTTCAAAGAATAAAGCCCAACGTTGCTGCCTCTGATTTAGTTTGCGGGCAGTTCTTAGATGTTCTAGATTACGATGATCAGTGTGGACTTCAATGGGGAATTTGGCCCCTTCTAGCCAATGTCTCCAAGTTTCAAAGGCTGCCTTTATGGCCAGTAGTTCTTTTTCCCAAATGGTGTAATTCCTCTCTGGTGTGGTTAGTTGACGAGAATAAAAGGCACAGGGATGGAGGTGATCTCCCACCGGTTGTAAGAGTACAGCCCCAATTGCCACATCAGAGGCGTCCGCTTGCACCACAAAAGGGGTTCCAGGATTTGGGTGCTGTAGAATTGGCTGGGAGGTGAATAGTTTCTTCAGTTGCTGGAACCCTTTCTCTGCTTGATCAGTCCAGCGGAAAGGCTGCTTTCCACGGATGCAGCTAGTGATGGGGTCGGACCAGCGGGCAAAATCTGGAATGAACTTGCGGTAGTAGTTCGCGAACCCCAAGAAACGCTGCACCTCTTTCTTGTTAGTTGGCGCCCGCCATTCCAATACTGCTGAAACTTTGGCTGGATCCATGGAAAGCCCTAGAGGCGAGATGCGGTAGCCAAGGAAATCTACCTCTTGTAGATCAAAAGCGCATTTTTCTAGCTTGGCATAAAGTCCATGATCCCGCAATCGTTGCAACACCATTTTGACGTGGTTCTCATGTTCTGATTGTGATCTGGAAAACACCAAAAAATCGTCCAGGTAGATTATCAAGAATCTGTCTAGATAGTCCTGAAAAATATCGTTGACAAAATGCTGGAACGTTGCGGGAGCTCCGCATAAACCGAAATTCATAACTCGGGACTCGAATAATCCGAATTTAGTCTGGAAGGCGGTCTTCCACTCGTCCCCTTCTCTGATGCGAACTAGATTATAAGCCCCCCGAAGATCCAGCTTGGTGTAGACCTTGGCTCCTCGAAGTCGGTCCAGTAGGTCCGAGATTAAGGGCAGGGGATAGCTGTTCCGCTTGGTGATATTGTTCAATGCTCTGTAGTCCACCACCAAGCGTAATTCCCCTGACTTCTTCTTCACAAACATCACTGGGGAGGCGGCTGGGGATTGAGAGGGTCTGATGAACCCCTTGCGAAGGTTTGTCTCTAAGAATTCCCTGAGAGCTTCTTGTTCTGGTTCAGTCAGGGAGTAGAGATGCCCTCGCGGGATCGGGGCCCCCTCCACCAAGTCAATGGCACAGTCATAAGGTCTATGTGGGGGTAATTTTTCGGCTTCTTTCTCATTGAATACATCCCAATACTCGGAGTACTTCTTTGGCAAGGTGATGATGGGCTCGGAGTCTGTGGCATGGCATACCTTGGCTACGAGGCAATGGTTTTGGCAGTACGGTGAAGCAAACTGCAGTTCTCTGTTGGACCAGGAGATGTTAGGGTCGTGGAGTGTCAGCCATGGAATTCCCAAAATCACAGGGAAATGGGGAACCTCGGTAACAAAGAAGGAAATCTCTTCCATATGTTCCCTTATCCACATCCTGGTGGGTTCCGACCACTGGCTTACGGGGCCCGTCTTGAGGGGACGGCCGTCTATGGCTTGCACCACACGGGCATTCTTGAAATCATGATATTGTAATCCCAGAGAGTCGGCATACTCTCTATCGATGAAATTGTTGGTAGCTCCAGAGTCTATCATGGCGTGGATCATGACGGGTCCCCTTTTTGCTGACCATAATGTGACCACGAGAAGGAACAGGACCCCGGTTGGCGGCTCTTGGATGGATTTTTTGACCGGGTTGGCGAGCCTCTCTACACCCGGTCGTTGGCTTCCCCCGCCGGCTGTGTGCCAGTCGGCTCAGACGCCTTCGACTCCGTGGAGGACGCCGCCGCAAGACGGGCGGCAGGCTTCCCTTTGGCTGGGCACTCTCTGGCGAAGTGGCCCCCGTTCCCGCAGTACCAGCAGAGGTTCAAGCGTTGACGACGGGCCTTCTCGGCGGCATCTAGTCTGGGACGCACATTGCCCAACTGCATCGGCACCTCCTCGCCTCCTCTGGGGTATGGGGTTGGCGGCGGGGGTCTCCACACCGGACGTGGCTGAACACTGGCGGAAGCGGAGGGTTTTGCCCCGGCTCTACCGCCCTGGCCTCGAACCCATTGTTTCCTGTTGGCAATTATGACTTCAGCCCGTAAACATTGATCAATGAGTGCCTCGAGGGTCTGGGGAGGATCCACCTTGGAGATTTCTTCCAGCATTTCAATGTTGAGACCCTCCCGAAATTGTCCTCTGAGGGCTACATCGTTCCAGCCGGTGTTGTGGGCCAGCACGCGGAACTCGGCTATGTACTGAGACATGGGTCTGTCTCCTTGAAGGAGGCGCCGGAGTTTGTGACCGGCTGCCTCCAAATTGTCCTCGATTCCCCAGGTCTCCTTAAGGTGATCCAAGAAGCGTTGTGCTGAATTTAGGTGGGGGGAGGCTTGATCAAACAGGGCCGTCGCCCAGCTAGCCGCTGGTCCATCTAGAAGACTGTAGACCCACGCCACCTTGATGTCTTCTTGGGGAAACTCGGCATCACGGGCCTCTAGATAAGCTTGACATTGGCGGCGGAAAACATGAACCTTAGCAGCTTCTCCAGAAAACTTGGTAGGCAACGCCATGGCCGGGAGGCGAACTCCGCGCTCCCTCAACCCTTTTATTTCTCCATCCTGCGCGTTGAGTCTGTCACGGATGCGGTCCACTTCGTCCTTGCTGATGGTGTAGCTGAGCGGCTGTCCAGCCGGCGCGGCTCCGGTAGACATCCTGGCCTCGGTTAGTTGGTGCTTATGGGTGGCGGAGTCAAACTGTCACGACCCAGGCGGCAGAGGCACCAATAACCATGCACAGAGGCCAGAATCTAACTAATATCTTTATTGAAGGAATATATAAAGTTAATAAAAACAAGTATAGAAAATAGTCCAGAATTAGACCCTTCAGGAAAGGTCAGAATTAGTCCAAAAAAGCAATGTCCAATAAGAAATATTAAGGTCCAAAGTTGTAATCCAATAACCGAAACACTCACTTTGCCAAGCAAAGTGAGGGGAGATGACAAGGTCCTTTAGTCCATAAAACTTGAGCGTGGCTAGGAAATAACTTGATACTTGAAACAAGGCTTGAACGTGGAACAAGGTAACTAAGAACAAGAACAAGGTCCGTGGAATAACTTGGTAAAATCCGTGAAACAAGGCAAGGATTAGTCCTGGGAAACAAGGCAAAGTCCGTAGGTAAACAAAGGCTGGGAAGCAAGGCGAAGACTGGATAGCAAGGCAAGGCTTGAGCTGAAGCGAGGCTTGAATCGGAGCGCGCTGTCCAGACACAACTCGCTCCGCAGGCTGACGAATTGACTCCGCGAAGTTGCTACGCGGGCAAAACACCTATATAGAGTCCAACTTTCTCACCAAAGCGGTTCTCTGGGAATCAGAAACGAAAGCTAAACTCTGAGACCAGATGTTAAACTCCTTAAAGATTCTCACGAGAACCAATGTTAATTGGCAACATTCTTAGCTGCTATCCTCGCACTCCTGCGCGAAGCTGAATCCAAACTTCTCTGTTGTTTACAAAACTCCCGGCGCAAGAACACGGGAGAAGTAGGCTCTGGGGTTGTTTGACATACTTCTGGGGCACAACTTTCTTGCAGGTGCAAGGTTTCCAGATCTGCCTGGGAAGGATCTGGCTGAGAGGAATCCAGTTCAGACTGGGAAGGTAAAAAACCCAAGTTTTCATCTTCATCAGGGATTACAATGTCCTGAGCAGGACTACAAGGCCCATGGTTCATCACAGCTAACAGTAATGAATGTGTTCTGCCATTGCAGCAAGTTTCACCCTAATAGCTTTAAAAATGAAGGTGAAAGGAGCCCCTGATGTGTCCCCACTTGCACAATTACTGTAACGAAGGTAAAGGTAGGTAAAGTTTTCCCCTGACGTTATGTCCAGTCATGTCTGACTCTGGGGGTTGGTGCTCATCTCCATTTCTAAGCCGAAGAACCGGCGTTGTCCGTAGACACCTCCAAGGTCATGTGGCTGGCATGACTGCATGGAACGCTGTTACCTTCCCGCTGGAGCGGTACCTATTGATCTACTCACATTTGCATGTTTTCGAACTGCTAGGTTGGCAGAAGCTGGAGCTAACAGCGGGCGCTCACTCCGCTCCCCGGATTTGAACCTGGGACCTTTTGGTCTGCAAGTTCAGCAGCTCAGCGCTTTAACACACTGAGCCACCGGAGGCTCCTACTGTAACGAAAAAGTAACTAAATTTCATTATTCTCATTGTAGTAACAAAGTTTTTACTAACTATACTTTAGAAACGAAACGCCAGCGCCTCCTGATTTCGTAATGACTTCTAAAACATATTTGTATCAATCGCACATACCTAGGAGACAGGCACATAAACCATCTCTTGCATAAATAGGTGGTTCCATGATCTATTAGAGAATAAGGAAATAGGGTAAGAGTACTTTTAGGATTAAGAAGTTGCCAGGCCTCCCAAATATGAAACCTCTCTTTTTGTGGGAATACAACCAAGACGAAAAGCAGAAAATCTGCTTTTCATCGAGGTACAGTATGGCGCCCTGCCATTATCTAACTGCACTGCTCTTTTCTTCCATACCCACTTCATCCTATGTCCTTTATCTCTGCCATTAAGATTCTCGGCAGAGACCAAGGATAAACTTTGAACATAATGTATAGTTCCGCCCTTCACATGTTTTTCCCCCCAGCATGAACAATAAAAAGTGTCATAGAATGTCCTTGGTAATTCAAAGGATTGTTGACTCATTGAGCAGCAAAAATTTCTCATGCCCTGTAAATCCTGCACTATAAAGGCAGCACCACGTTTTCTGAAGACGCCCATTTTGCAGATGCTCGACAGATGTGTGTATGTTTACCAAAGCAGTTGCACATCTCAAGAAATGTATAAAGAGTGATTTTGCTTTCCATTAGAGCCCTCTCTATATCATACTATTGTATAGGCAACTATCTCATTACTCCCACACTGCCCTTTTTTACCTGGTAACAACAGTGAAGCAGACTTCACGATCACCACTTTCCACAGCCAACTACCCCAGAAATGTAACTTGATTCAAAAGTTTATTCTGGGCAAAATACCACTTCTGTAATAGATATAATGAAAGGGCATTTTTCATTTTAAGAAAGTTTGGGCTGAATGGAACATCTGCAGACTTACTTCCCATTGTTCCAATGGCAGAGGTGGTTTTCAGTTCTGTTTTATGGTTGCTAAGCAATGGTAGTGTGCTTTCTTTATGCCACTAAACCCAGAGGAAAACCAGTTAGGGCTGAAATATGGTGGCATCTTGATGGAGATGGAGCCTCCGGTAGCACAGCGTGTCAAAGCACTGAGCTGCTGAACTTGCAGACCAAAAGGTCACAAGTTCGAATCTGTGGAGCAGAGTGAGCACCCACTGTTACCCCCAGCTTCTGCCAAACTAGCTGTTTGAAAACATGCAAATGTGAGTAGATCAATAGGTACCGCTCCGTTGGGAAGGTAACAGCGCTCCATGCAGTCATGCCAGCCACATGACCTTGGTGGTGTCTACGGACAACGCTGGCTCTTCGGCTTAGAAATGGAGATGAGCATCAGCCCCCAGAGTCGGGCACGACTGGACATTAAGTCAGGGGAAAACCTTTACCTACCTAACCTTTATTGACGGAGATAGTAGAGGTAGAAAAAGAGGAGGATAAGAGAAGTACCTATTGGGTGGCGAGCCAAAAGATGGGAGGCTCGTAGGTGGAGAGCAGGACCAGACAAGATCTTCTATGGTGCAGTGCCGCAGCAAAATTTCAAGAAATGTTGAAGCTGTTGAAAAACACATTTGATGTTGGAGGGAGGGGAAAGCAATTTTCAGGATATTAATATGTGATATTAATGCGCTCTACATATTGAACATTGATATTCAAAATATAATGATGTATCATTTTCTTTGTCATAGCATTATCATGTTTGATATATTAAAAGTATATCAGATATCCTCCAGATGTTTTGGATTTCAGCTCCCACAATTCCTAACAGTTGGTAACCTGGCTAGAATTTCTGGAATTTGAAGTCCAAAACACCCAGAGGAGCACAGTTTGAGAAATACTGATTAAGAGCACAGGAAAATGATAAAACCATAAGAAATGGCCAACACTAGTAAAACAAGAGTCCGTCCCTCTTTTGTAAGTTTCCCATAGCAAGATATGAAGCACTCATTTCCATAACAATACTAGAAAAGAAAATCAAGATCAGGAATTCTAATAATCACAAAGAGTTTTTTGTCTTATATAAAGGTTTTCCTGTTACGTGCTTTTTAGAACTATTTGCTGGGAGTAAATATATGAATGCTTTGTCATTTTAGTCATAATTCAGTAACAGAATATTCCATCATCCAGTTTTCATTCTTTATGATTTTAATTTTTTTTCTATTTTTTTGGTGGTGGGAGGGAAGGCCTTTAAAAAAAAGACACAGAAAAATTGGTTTTAATCTCAACTTTATGCAGTAAGGTTCCTTTGGGGAAATTTCCCCATAGTATGTTCTATATGAATCCATGCTACCAGCAGATTTTTCACACTGCATGGTTATAGCACTGTGATTCCACTTTTACTGCCATGGCTGCATTCTGTGAAATCATGGGGTTTGATAGTTTGTCCATAGGCACCAAAGCTAAGGATTTAAGCGTCCTCCCTCTCAATTGCATATCCCAGGATTGCATGGTATCTTGACCTGTTGCCCACTAAACTGTCTGCCAGATCAAATATCATGGATTGTTTCAGTGGCTGTCCTTCCTGTGTTAAGTATTGCTGTTGAATGCTAGGTCGATTAATGGGAAAATAAGTGTCACTTAAGATTTGATTCTGGTTAAGAATTGTGACCTGGCCTACATTACAGAGACCTGGTTGGATAAGACTAGGCAGCTGTGTGTGTGTTAATCTCTCCCAGCTCTGCCAACCAGGTTTTTATGTACATCAGTAAGTGAGGCCTGGGGGATGGGGAGGTGGAGTTGCAGTAGTCTATCATTATTCCATAACCCTCATCAGATGCCTTGCCCTTATAGTGTGCAGGGTTCGAATGTGTACATCTAAAGGTAAGTAGCTGGGAGAGAATAGGAATTCAACCACCCACTCTACTACTCAATAGTTTCCCTTCCTGAGCCAGCTAGGACGGCCTCAGGGCTGGTGCTGGAATCTCAGCAGTAAGTAGTGCTGGGAGACAACAATATTCACAATGACATGGCCCTATCAAGGTTGGCTCCATGATCTCCTTAACAACCATGGGTCTGTTCTAAGTAATGTGTGGTCCTACCCGTGCAGCTGGGTACACTCTGATCTCATTTTCTGTGCATGATGGTGTGGAGGAACTCTCCATGGTTCCATTGTAATTGATAGATCATTATATAGTCAGGTTTAAACTCACTGGTATGTGGGAAATCTGCAGGTGTGGGAAGCAATTAGGATATTTCACCCCAAGAAGCTGATGGATTCCTGATGGTTCTTAGGGATATTCTCATCACCTCATCAGGCAATTCTGTTTAGTTGACATTTGAAATGGGGAAATGGCAAGGCCACAATCTCCTTCTTGAAGACACAAATTTGCATTTTGGAGATACTTCTGGACTCAGCTTTCAACCTGTAAGCCTAGGTTCCTGCGGTGACCAAGAATGCTTTTGCAGATTTAAAATCTGTGTACCAACTCCTCCCATTCCTTGAAATGGATCTGGCCACAGTGGTACATACCATAATTACATCTCGTTTAGACTATTGTTGTATGCTGCCTTTGAAGAGTGTTTGGAAATTTCAGCTGGTTCCTCTCCATGAAAGACCTGCAACCGGACCGTTACTGGGTTGGGTTGCAAAGACCATAATACACTCTTGTTCAAACAGCTCCACTGGCTGCCAGTGCAAGCCCTATGTGGTTCAGGTCCAGACTGTTTGGCAGATTGTATCTCCCTGCATAAACCAGACCAAATACAAAGATTGTGAAGAAAGGTACTTCTTTCAGTACCTTTCTTTCCTTGGAAGCATGGTTCATGGAGACATGAGAGAGGGCAATCTCAATGGCTATCCCTGAATCTACAAACTTTCTTCCCAGGGAGGCCAGAATTGCACTGTCTTTGTTGTCTTTCCTTCCACAGGCTAAATTTCTGTTCCAACAAGTATTTAAAAACAGAAGGTTTTTTTAGAGCTGGGAGGGCACTGTATTGTTTTAAATTAGTGTTTTAGTAGTTTTGTATATTTTTGGAATTGCATTTTATTCTTTTAAGTGAATGTTTGAATTGTTTTAATACTGTGAATAGTTAAGTCCATTATACTGTTAACCTTTTGTGTGTTTTTAATTGTTTTGTCTCTATATTACAAGCCAGTTTAATTTTGGAAGGAAAGTGAGATGATGATGACAGAATGATGATAATAATGACAGTAATATTAGCAGTAGTAGTGGTAGTGTCAGTATCAGTAGTAATAGCAGTAGTGACAACAACATTGGAGTCTCTTGTGAGAGAGATAAAGTGGGGTAGTAATAATAATAATAATAATAATAATAATAATAATAATAATAATAATAATGGCTGTGGCTCACAAATGGAACTTTGAAAAAGGAGATGGAGGGCCTGATTCTGGCAGCCCAAGAACAAGCCATTAGAACCAATGCCATCAAAGCCGAAATTGAAAAGTCGACGACAGATCCCAAATGTAGACTCTGCAAGGAAGCAGATGAAACAATAGATCACATCCTCAGCTGCTGCAAGAAGATCGCACAGACAGACTACAAGCAGAGGGATAACACCATGGCTCAGATGATTCATTGGAACTTGTGCCACAAATACCATCTGCCTGCAACAAAGAACTGGTGGGATCACAAGCCGGAAAAAGTTACAGAGAATGACCATGTCAAGCTACTCTGGGACTTCCGGATTCAGACAGACAGGGTTTTGGAGCACAATACTCCTGACCTCATGATCGTGTTAAAAGATAAAGTATGGATTGTCGATGTCGCAATCCCAGGTGACGGCAGGATTGAGGAGAAACAACTGGAAAAGCTGACACAATATGAGGATTTAAAGATAGAAACTGCAAAGACTCTGGCACAAGCCAGTCAGGGTGGTCCCAGTGGTAATCGGCACACTGGGTGCAGTGTCTAAAGGCCTTGGCCTGCACTTAAACACAATTGACGCTGGCAAAATTACCATCTGCCAGCTGCAGAAGGCCACCTTACTGGGATCTGCTCACATTATTCGCCGATATATCACATAGTCCTAGACACTTGGGAAGTGTCCGACGTGTGATCCAATTCAACAGCCAGCAGGGTGTCTGCTATGGACTCATCTTGTGTTTATTATTATTATTATTATTATTACTATTATTATTGAATCCTAGTGAATGGTCCTCTAAACTGTACCCACTTTTATTGGTGCCTCAAATCTTCTCACTCAAATGGTCCTGCCTCTTGGGGAGAGGAAATGAAACAATGTGGAGGGAGCCTTAATTCCTACAGTGGTTGTGGCACAATTACATGATTTTGTTGCTAATACCATGAGCTCCAAGTCTTGGAGATGTGTCCATTTCTCCCTCGTAGTGGCCATCCTAGAATCTCAGACCACACTGGTCTCCCACAATTACAGTGGCAGGCCTCATACTGAGCTTTGGCTCTCTTGACTTACCTGGATTTGTCCCTCTTGTTTAACAGTGCCTCCGGGGACGCAAGGCCACTTTGGAGGAGCTGCAGTCTGTTCACACTGAGCGTCATGTGCTGCTGTATGGCACCAACCCCCTCAGCCGCCTGAAGCTGGACAATGGAAAATTGGCAGGTAGAAGCCAAAGTAACGTTACTCTTGCTCATTGTCTTAGGCTAAGACCCAGGTGCAAGCAAGAGATAGCAATCGCTTCTTTCACTGACAACCCCCACTTTCCTGTAACTTGTTTTAAACAGTTGTAAATTTGTTGTAAGGAAGGAGAAATTGACTTCCTTGCATGGGGAGGACCATCTAGCTGTAATGAGCTGGGAAATACTTTTAATATTCATGGATCTTATTTTGAAGTTGTGCTCCAATTGATATTTTTCAATTTTTTTCTCCTTATGACCCAGGGGCTACATTGTTTTCTTCAGATATGTTGAAGGATATGCGCATGTGTCTTCAAGTTGCCTGTCAACTTATAGGGAACCCATGAATTTCAGAGGGTTTTCTTAAGCAAGGAAGATTTTGGGGTGGTTTTAGCAGTTTAAAATATAGCCCAAAAGCACCTGGTATTCATTGATCATCTCCTATTCAAGTATTAACTAGAGCTAACCTTGCTTAGCTTCCAAGATTGGATGGAGTCTAGCGCCTTTAGGTTACGTATGCCCTTGTTGAGATGCTTCTCCCCAAAATGTTAGACTTTTAGAAACTTCTCCTCCTTCCCCCAATAAGTAATGGAAAAATATTAAATAATTTAACACAAGAATTACTATTTGGGGACAAGGCCTGGGTGAGGGGTGACAATTGTATTGACCTATGTGGGAGTCCTTTGCAATCAGATACACAGCAAATTACTTTTTAAGTCATTTCCCACTCTCTGCTTTGGCCACACAGGCACAGAAGCTCTTTACTCATTTCCAGGCTGACACTCCTTTTCCATGTTTGTAAGACAGAGAACGAATAAGTTAGAGTTTGCTACTTCTGCCCTTCCCCCAAAGTTAATTTATTTCCAATTGCACTGTGTGGGAGTGGGCAACTTGGAGACTCTCCAGATGTTTTCAAAAACAATTCCCATGTGCCCCAGACAGAATGCCCAATGGTCAGAAATTATGAGAGACTGAGCTCCACACATCTGGGAGGGCTCATCTTGAGTTGCCTATCTATATGTTTAATGAAAACGCATCGAAAACCTCCTTAATCTTCAAGATTTTCCATGGAGAATCTTGGGAATTGTACCATTACGAAGCTGCTAAAGATTCCCTTCTTAACTCTTCTGCAGAACAATTGCCAGCTTTCTGGGAGGGAAACCACTCCAGTTAAATTGATTTCTTTTTTATTAGGTTGCTATGCATCTAAAGTGTTATTCCCATAAAATCCCATATCCAACATCACACTTAATGTGTTGTTCACACATGCTTTCAGCTACAACTAGAATAGCCAGATCAGAATAATCCCTGGTCCAAGATTTTCAGCACCAAAACTTGAAGCTTCAGAATGACCCCTTGCAATGTCCCTGGAGTTACAAAGGGTAGTTCCTGGCAAAGCTATTAAACCTTAGGGCTTAATACCATGTCTAACAAATTGGGAAAACTCTTGCCCTAAGATTCTTCTGCCTCACTCTAAGGCAGTGGTTCTCAACTGGTGGGTCCCCAGGTGTTTTGGCCTACAACTCCCAGAAATCCCGGTCAGTTTATCAGCTGTTAGGATTTCTGGGAGTTGAAGGCTAAAACATCTGGGGACCCACAGGTTGAGAACCACTGCTCTAAGGAATAGAGAAGTAAGTCCAGGCCCTGAGATCTGGCAACTCTGATTTTAACTCTGGTCACTTTCTCCCTCTTTTTCAGGAATCCTGTCCCAGCGGATGTTTGTCATGCTGCCCTGCGGTGGTGTTGGGGTAAGTTTCTTCTTTGGCAAGATGAACGATCAGAGATGCTTTCTAAACTTCATTCCCTATAATGAGAAATTACTTTGTGTTCTGGGCTAGCAGCAAATGGATGAAGCAAGTTGTAATATACATGGTACTACATTGATGTTTTAGGCAACAAAGACAATTCCATGTTTCTGGACTTTCTCCTCCTAACCAGGATAGATGGTGGTCTAAATCAGGCCTGGAGTAATTGAAGTGTTGCAGACAAATGGAGGATGCAGACAAGAGAGTGAAGCAAGCTTTGAACCTTTTTTATTAGGTTCAAAGCTTTGAACCTTTTTGACTATAGCTCACAACCTCTGAAGACGCCTGCCATAGATATGGGCGAAACATCAGGAGAGAATGCTTCTGGAACATGGCCATACAGCCCAGAAAACACACAACAACCCTGTGATTCTGGCCATGAAAGCCTTTGACAACATTTTTTTTTTATTTTAGTTATAAGGAAGGAGTTTTATTCCTACTCACGTGTCTCTTAGCCTGGATGCTTTTCTTTACCACAGGAGTCATACAAGAATTCCAAACCCCAGGACTGGACAATTAAAGTGGAATTTAGTGTTATGTTTGTGTGCATGAAAAAGCTCAAGACCACATTGCTATTAAAGGTCTACCTCTTTTCTCCAAAACAATGGACATAAACCTGGATTTGGGATGATTGGAGTATAATGAACATAGTACAATGCAAAGCAGGTTAATCTATATTAGTAAACAGGAAATACGTATATTGTGGAAAGCACAAGCATGGAACAGTCAGATTGATCTCTAGTCCATCCACCCTGGGAGGAGAAGCCAAAATGGTTTTGGGACTAGCCAGACATCTATCTCTCCACCTTGTGGCGTTTAGCCTATTTATCATTTTAATGATAAATTTGTACAGTTGGTATCCATGGGACTGATACCCATGGTTTCCCTTGGCCAAGTCTGAAGAAACTTTTCTATAGGTACTTTCTAGGGCTTCCAACCTGATTCTATGATATACTTTTAGCAGACGTTGATGATTGAGTCGTGCTGGAAGACCCAAAAAAGAAGAGAGTGTTATTTCTAGGCATTTTCTAGGTTCTCCAGTCCAATTTTATGATGTGTTTTCATTGGAGTTCATTATTATCTGCAGTTCCATTTATTCACTGTAAGTCCAGGAACATATCGTATGAGAATCATATTGTTTTGGGGCGGTATCATGTTAGAAGCATTTGAAGGCTCACATGAGAAAATGACTCTTTAAATATATGTGTTGGCACACAAAACTGAAAGTCAAGAACAGAGATTCTAGCTTAGACATTTCCCAGATATTATCTACACTTTTCATGTAAGAAATATAGAGATGATGAAGAATGTTCCCTTGCTCTCTGAAGTAATGTAGTCCAGATGCAGTTTAGAATCATGGTGAGAACTAGACCAACAGTCCACAGTTTCCAAAAGGCATTTCTTTGCTGATCGTGGTCCATGTGCTTGCCCACCACCATTTCTTTTCACTGGGACTCTCCTTCCCTACTTGGATCTGGTGACGCAGGATGGGATCAGGCTAGGTTTAAAGAGCAGGGTGGAATTTCTTCAGTTCCAACTTCTCTCTGTCTTTCATGTTCCCCTTCCCTTCTGGACTCTACCATGTTCACTTTCACTCATTATCTTCTTGCGTGCCTTTCTCTCTCTCTTGTTTTCTCTTCCTCTCTTTTCTCCAGGATGCTGCCTCCCAGCCCAGCCCTGTTCTCCTTGATCTCCTTGCTCTCTTTCTTTTGATCTCTGTTTCTTTCTCCCTTTGCCTTCCCCTGTCCTTACTGATGGGCCTTGACGCCTCTCTTCCCTCCCTGCTCCCCTGCACCCGGAGAGAAAGAGGGAGAGCGAGCACACGCCTGGAGCGGTAAGGCAGAAGTGTGTGTGTGTGTGTGTGTGTGTGTGTGTGTGTAGAGGGGTGTTCTGCTCACACATGGAGTTGATCAGAAGAGAATCTCTGAGGTTTTCCGGCTCTTACTTTGCCGATGACGTGTGTCTGATCAAAGCAAGATGTTTGAATGAGGGGATGGGGGCCTGAGGAATCAAGTAGAATTGAGAAGGTAACACGGATAGGTTATTTTTCTCTCTCCCTCTCCCCACTTCAAGTTTTTCCTTTATCCATTTTGTCTAGAGGGGATTGCTCTTCGACAACCTGAGCATTGCCGTAGTGTGGCCCCTGGATCTAGTGTAGACAGTCTTTGGAAACCCTATGAAATTTTGATTCATTGGAGACAACCTCTCAGCTGTATCATCACTTTTATTTATTTTTATTATTTATTATGTTTATTTATACCCGATGTTTTCTCTCCATACAGAGACTCAAAGTGGATAACATTAAAAGCATTACAGTTCAATATAAAATATACAAATAAAGTAGAGTCTCACTTATCCAACTTAAACTGGCCGACAGAATGTTGGATAAGCGAATATGTTGGATAATAAGGAGGCATTAAGGAAAAGCCTATTAAACATTAAATTAGGTTATGATTTTACAAATGAAGCACCAAAACATCATGTTAGACAACAAATTTGGCAGAAAAAGTAGTTCAATATGCAGTAATGCTATGTAGTAATTACTGTATTTATGAATTTAGCACCAAAATATCACAATATATTGAAAACATTGACTACAAAAATGCGTTGGATAATCCAGAACGTTGGATAAGCGAGTGTTGGATAAGTGAGACTCTCCTTCTCTTGGTCTCCTTGCTCTCTTTCTTTTGATCTCTGTTTCTTTCTCCCTGTATATAGTATTAAAACAGTATTAAATGTCATTAGTATTAAAAACAATTCAGATTAAATACATTAAAAGTATGAAACGACAGCAGCCCTTGACATGATCTTAAGAACCTTCTTTAAAAGTTTGCCTGAATTAAAAAGGTTTTAGTCTGCTAACAGAAGGACAGCAGGGAGGGGCCATTCTGGCTTCCCCGGGAAGAAGGGAGTTTCAGAGTCAAGGGGCAGCCACCGAGAAGGAAGCTCCGCACTCTCATTCCTACCCACTGAGCTTGAGATGGAGGTGGGACTGAGAGAAGGGCCTCTCCTGGAGATCTCAGGGCCTGAGCAAGTTCATACAAGGGAATGTGGTTAGCCTGGACCTGAAACATCTAGGTCAGTGGTTCTCAACCTGTGGGTTCCCAGATGTTTTGTCCTTCAGCTCCCAGAAATCCTAACAGCTGGTAAACTGGCTGGGATTTCTGGGAATTTTAGGCCAAAACACCCGAAGACCCACAGGGTGAGAACCACTGATCTAGGGCTTTATGTGTACACATGTCTGTGTCTTTGTCACCGACAACTTACGGCATACATGCCCACTAAGGCAAACTAGTCAATGCACAATATTATACAGTCACTGTAGGCTCACACACCAACTCTGAGATGTCACTTCTAACATAAAGTCAATTTCCCTGTTAGCTCCACAGCAGAACTGATATGAACCAAAATCACTCTTGTTTCCAACAGCTTTTCCATTGGGTCTCTGTAGCCTCCCATGCTGTTGTTGAGCTATTCTCATGTTCTTGGCTATGCCACCACTGTAGGGGATGAGGCATTTGTTAGTTGCAGAAATGTTACTAGTAGGGCTACCTTGAAGGTGATCAGTAGGATAATCTCTCAGTCCTCTCTTCCTACCTCCAGGTGGATAGCGACACCATTTGGAATGAACTGCACTCCAGCAACGCAGCACGATGGGCTGCTGGGAGCGTCACAGAACTGGCCTTTAAGGTGGCCAGTCGGCAACTGAAGGTAAGGCATTGGTCTCAAAGTTGTATGTGTGTTCCACCTCAGAAAAAGAGCAGAACAAAATCTGCATAGCTGACAAACAATGTACAAAAAAGTCTTTGAACATCTGAAAACATAAGGGCAGGATGATAAAGGCGAAAATATGTTCAGAAAGAACAACTTTTATTAAAACTTATTCCCCAGTTCACTACTCAATGCCTATCAATATACAGCTAATTTGCTTTAGTAATGAGAAGTACTCATGGGAGCTAGCATGGTGTAGTGGTTTGAAATGCCCACACTCACAATGGAAACCCATCCAGTGATCTTGAGAAGGTCATATCCTCTCGGCCTCAGAGGAAAGCAAAGGCAAACCACCTCTGAACAATTTTTGCTAGGAAAATTCTGTGCGAGGTTTGCCATAGGTCAGAAATGACTTGAAAGAATACAACCATTAACATAGTACACATTAAAATAGCACAGTTGAAATAGTAAACCCATTCTCTTAAAAGCCATCAATTCTTAAAAACCTGTCTGAATAAAAAGAAATGCCTACCAGTGAAAAATTTGCAAAGCTTATGGGCAGCGGCAGTCTGGGTAACAGCACTCCATGCAGTCACGCCGGCCACATGACCTTGGAGGTGTCTACGGACAACGCCAGCTCTTCGGCTTAGAAATGGAGATGAGCACCAACCCCCAGAGTCAGACATGACAGGACTTAACGTCAGGGGAAACCTTTACCTTTACTATGGGCAGCTACCAAGAAACCTCCATCTTGTGTCCCCACCAGGCATACCTGTGACGATCGTTGGGCCTCTCATAGGGGAAATGTGGTTAGTCTAGATCTAGAGAGTCCAGATTGTCTAGCTGTAAGACATATTGGATTTTGTAAGTCATAACCAGCAAAAGACTCACGGCCAGTGGAGCTATTGAAGCAGAGGAGAAGGTTATTATTATTGGCAGGTATTGAACTAAGAAAAGAGAACTTAATTGTCCAGTAATAGAAACAGAAGGAATGTGTCAAAATGTATTTATTTAAACCAAGCATACCACAATGTGAAAATTTTGCTTACACATTTTCATTAATGGTTTGATTTAGAGAAAGTGAGTTTAGCTTTTGACTCATGGCCTCAATGTGACATTATTTAATCAAAACTGACTTTGCATATAAGTTTCAATGAAAACTAAGCACAACTACCTTGATCTGGATCAAACACATCATCTCTGTCACAGATTCAAAATTTTAATTCAAACTTTGGAAAGGATTTTCATTATTATTCTTGCTGTAGCAATTCACTGTTGTAATATGGCCTACCTCTCAGAAATACCCAGGCCCTTGCTTCTCCTTACACCCAGTATGTATGATCCATTTTTGTATCCCTCTGAAATTTAATCTTTCCCACTGAGACTTCATCAAGGGAAGTGGCCAGGTTTAGAGGTTATGCAGTCCATGGTTATCCACTCCCAGTTTAGATTAATAGTTTTTGGGGGTTTTTTTGTGGTGTTAATTCTTGATGGATTGAAGTCTGCTTTTTTGGATGTGTAAAAAAGAATGCTTGGGAGTCCCTGGTGGCACAGTGGGTTAAATCACTGAGCTGCTGAACTTGCTGACTGAAAGATCGGCAGTTCAAATCCAGGGAGCGGGGTGAGCTCCCACTGTCAGCTCCAGCCTGTGTCAATCTAGCAGTTCGAAAACATGCAAATGTGAGTAGATTAATAGGTACTGCTCCATCGGGAAGGTAACGGCGCTCCATGCAGTCATGCTGGTCACATGACCTTGGAGGTGTCTATGGACAATGCTAGTGGCATAGGAATTGAGAAGAGCACCAACCCTCAGAGTCATTCACAACTAGACTTAATGTCAGGGGAAAACCTTTACTTTTACCTTTTAAAAAGAATGCTTACGTTGGTAGTAGGGTTGCTAGAGTGAAAACTGGAGAGGACTGTTGTACCTTTATTGGTTGTGTAGAAGATGAAATTACCTGGTTGCATGGCAAACAAGAACTGCAGAACATGCTCCTATATAATCATTAAAAGTACAGGAGCCCTCTCCAATTTGCAGTCTAGTAACCCTGATTGGTAGGTATATCTGTCTTAATTTCATAGGGAGGAAGGATTTATCTCTGGCTATATCATGCACTTTTAAATGTCTGAAAAACAGAGTTCATTTTAGGCATTCTAAATGTCAATAATGGTGAAAAATATCCCTAATGATAATCATAGTGCCTAACACTCTATTTGTTCACTTGGTATTATGTACATGTATATAAATATATTTGTCTTGCAGAATGGCTTTGCAGTAGTACGGCCTCCAGGACACCATGCAGATCCCTCAACAGCCATGTAAGGACAGCATCTCTCCTTGTTCTCTTGGCCATGATGTTCCCCCATACCCATTTATCATTTTAATAAGAAAGAGAAATGTTTGATCCTTCTGAAAATGTTGGGTCTTGCTGTGCCCCTCTCTTGTCCATGAATTATGCAGGTTTTGCTACATGCAGATCTGTGCTCTATAAATGAATTTGCCGTCCTTATAGGGTATAGTCAAATATTTATTACATTAACGACCGATCGGACACACATGTGCATCACTTCACTAATCTACATCTGTTGGCGCTCAGCTTAATGTGTGAAATGACTGCAGTGAAAAGTCTTACATCTGAGCTGATGTAAATCTTTGTCTCCAGCATTTGACCTCCGATGGTTCATTAGCGCAGGCAGTCACCCCCTGATGTGGTAGTTGTAAAGTTAGGAACCTGAAGTAGTAGCTACCGTCAATTCCTAACACGACCTCCCCCCGTAAAGAGCTGTATTTTGCACAGTGAAGATTTACTCAATAATAATAATAATAACAACAACAACAACAACAACAACATCTCCATCTCCCCAAGGGGACTTGGGGCAGCTTACATGTGGCCAAACTCAGACAGTAACACTCAATAGAAAATAAAAACATAAATGCAAAATATCATTTTCTGGTGGTTGATGAGTATGGGAACCATTTAAAGGCAGGGTGTAAAAATATTGATAGGAACCCGTTAGTAGTGCAGTTGTTATTTGTTTGAGTTACAAGTATCACCCACAAGCTTAATTGCTAAGAAAAATATTATTTTTCAAAATGACAGTTCAAGTTTCTATAAGTCTGATCTTAGCCCAAAAGAAAAGGCGCCCCCAGTGGCGCAATGGATTAAACCCTTGTGCCGGCAGGAATACTGACAAACAGGTTGGCGGTTCAAATCTGGGGAGAGCAGAAGAGCTCCCTCTGTCAACTCCAGCTCCCCATGCAGGGACATGAGAGGTCTCCCATAGGATGGTAAAACATCAAACATCTGGGCGTTCCCTGGGCAATGTCCTTGCAGACAGCCAATTCTCTCACACCAGAAGCTACTTGCATTTCTCAAGTCGCTCTTGACATGGGAAAAAAAGCCCAAAAGAGATGAGCCATCTATGGAGGCAGCAGGTTACAAGAGCAAGGACTGGATGGCATTGTGGTGCAGCATTTTAGAGTCTGGGCGGACACTTCAGAAATCCATGTTCTAATTCTATAAAATAGAGGTATATAATTCATTGGACAGCTGTGGGCAACCACCTTAAGCCTAACCCATGGTATAGTATTTTGTGTGTAGACCTAGGACTCTTACCTAGTTATGGAAAGTCACACTCTCTCTTAGCTTCCAAGGACGTCAACGGCAAACCTCTGGATGCATCTTGTCACGAAACCCCATGAAAGCTTCACCTTAGGATCTCAATAAGTTAAAAACAGTGTGAAAGTACTCAACAATGAACAGCTGCCTCAAATAGTTGTTGTTAAGATAACAGTGGATGAGAGCCATTTATACCACCTTGTGCTTCATTGAAAGAAAAATGGGATATAGAATTAATTGACAGTTAAATTATTAGGAAAGGGGCCATCTGCATGGCCCACAAATGCCTAATCGATCTATAAATCATTCCTGGGCATTTAGACAACACCCAGGGACTTACAGTAAGCCACCAAGAGAGGGCAAAACTGGTTAACCAAACATTATCCCGCATTAGGAAAAGTTGGAGAATGCTTCAGATCCTCAGCTTCTCTAATGCCACATCATCACACCCCTGAAGAAAATGAGATATCAGCTACCTTTATTTTTGTTCTTTTGTCACCATGGCAGTGGCCACAGAGCTCCAGAAAGCTCCTGGCTGTTTCCAGGCACCTTTGTTCATGGCAACACATAGGAGTTCTCTAGAATTCCGTGGTTGCTGCTGTGGCAACAAACAACAACACAGGTAACTTCCAATAGTGTCTGAACATGGCTCAGCCCAACTGGACAGATGGGATGCCATCCTGCGGTAGCAGCAAGATAATAAGCTAGCTGTGTAGCCACCCCTGAGGGCAGTCAAAAATGTTACTCTGGACCAGTCCTGCATTTTGTGACTCATGTCAATGGGTCCCAAGTATCAAAACAAACTAACTAAGGGCATTGCAACTTGTTTTGAATGTTAACATGTCTCTCCCTCGTCTTCCATTGCAGGGGTTTCTGTTTCTTCAATTCTGTGGCAATTGCAGCCAGGCAGCTCCAGCAGAAAGGGAAAATCAATAAGATTCTTATTGTAGACTGGGTGAGTTCTGTGCTCCTTATATTCCCACACAACATTCCCCTCGGAGTGCAGATTTATTTCTCATTACCTTTGTGGAGATGCAGGATGTAAAATGTAGAGGTGCAGAGGCTGGTTGGCACTAGCTCTGAATGATCTCACATACCATCTAACTCCATACCTACACAAGCCAATTAAAACATACCTCAAACTTGTTGCAGCAGTCCACATGATGTACGGCGGCTTCTATAACAAAAGTAATGCTTCTATTCTTTAATCTGCCAGAAGAAAACCCACAGGTTACCCTGGAGATGGCAGGAAACTCCAGAGTGGCTTCTGATATGTTTGGCATCTGGGTAGCAGGATTGAACTAGAAGTGGGATGAACCAGTGTCCACACATCAGATAGACCCACTGCTGCTTTGCCAGCCAGAAGGAGGTTTCCAGTCAAGTCTTGCTAGCAATGTGTGCTGTGCTGATCACATGGCTGAACACCCTATTATGACCTCACCAGAAGTGATGTTGCCAACAAGGCTCTGCTAGGGAGTTGCTTCTGGCTGGCAAAACAGCCATTGTGGCCCTCAGGAAGACCAGACACTGGTGCCAATGCCAGACTGGCTGTGTAAACTTCAAAAATATGTTTGGGGCACTGCACTTCCATGCTGGTACATATAGAATCCCTATACTGATTTCGGGACAGGTCTGGAGCAGCCTAAGAGAGCTCATGTGATGGAAGTCAAGCCTAGTTCATCCCCCTTTATTTTTTACCCTGTGTTTATTTATTTATTTGGTTTTATATGTTAAGGTAGTTTGCAATATATAAGTATTAATATATAGTATTAATATATAATATTGTATGTAAATTTAATTTGTAAGCCGCTCTGAGTCCCCTTCGGGGTGAGAAGGGTGGGATGTAAATGTATTAAATAAATAAATAATATTAATATCTATATATGTTTCATATGGAAAATATGTGTGTTTAATAAAGATAATTTTTAAAAAAGAAAGAGAGAGCCCTCATACATTTCTTCCTATTGTTTTGTCTTTTTTTTTCTCTTCCATGTCCTCAGGATGTTCACCATGGCAATGGAACACAGCAGGTGTTTTACCGAGACCCAAATGTCCTCTATATCTCTCTACATCGGCATGACAATGGTAACTTCTTCCCTGGAAGTGGAGCAGCTGATGAGGTAGGCTCCTCTGTGAATCTGTCAAAGACACAACACCCCTGTCAGGGGCAAAACCCACCAATGTTACATACAACCTGAGCCCTCAGTTCTCAAGCTTTGTCCCTAGGCTTCCAGATAGTGATGAACTTCAGTTCCCATGTAGTCTAGTCATGATAAAAAATTGTGGTTTAATTTAACAACAACTGGAACCAAACTTGGAAAAATTATCTTGCAAAATACAAATCTTCCAGAACTGGAGGATTTGATATATTTAAAAGAAAGGGAGGGAGAAACCTTTCCTAGGTGTGACATGAAGGGCACTAATCTTCCAACTTCTACCACTGCTCTATATATTCTGGCTTCCCTTCCTTTAGGTTCCTATATCTTCTGATTACAGCTATTCCTCTGCATTTTTGACTTTTAGATTCCTTCTTTTATGGGACTCTCGCCCTGCCAGCTTTCTGTCCTACCCATACATCTAATTCTTCCTGAGTGTCTAATGTAACCTAACTGCTTGAAACCCATGTAGTTTAGTAGTTTGAGCATTGGGCTATAGTAGTAGTGGTGCTGCTGCTGCTGATGATGATGATGATGAAGATGATGATGACTTGCCTCTTTTTGCTGCTCAAGGCAGGGCATAACAGGGTTAAAGCAGAGAGACAAAACACAAAATTATTGAAATACATGTAGCAAGATACCTGCAGTTAAAACAGATTAAAATTCACAAAAAAAGTTAAAACTGACTGGATAGCCTGCTAGAAGATATAAGCCTTCGGTTATGCCTTCATTCTGACAGTTGATTTAGCTGTTGAACATCTTCCGGCAGATCATTCCACAGTCTTCTTGGGACAGCTGATGAAAGTGTGCTCTGGGTGATGATTGCCTGTCAGGTTTTGGCTGGTTGGAGTAGGCATCCCCCAGAGGATCTATGACTCTGGACACCAGCATTCAAATCCCTGTTTGGTCATGGAAACCTCTTGGTTGATCTTAGGCAAGCCACCTCACAAATTTTGCTAAGAAAACCCCACCCATAATAGGTTTATCTTAGAGTCACCATAAGTCAGAAACAACTTGAAATACACAAAACAATTTGACTTTCTCCAAGAAAGCCATCATGTTTTTGTGGCTGCCATTTTATCCTTTGAGCAATTAGCATGTTAGCAAGTCACAACTTTTGTGGTGGATGCTTTCTTAGCACAAATACGATGCAGCCATACATAAGTGCTTGGTGATTTATCATAGAATAATAAAGTTGGAAGAGACCTCATGGGTCCAACCCCCTGCCAAGAAGCAGGAAAATCGCATTCAAAACACCCCCGACAGACGGCCATCTAGCCTCTGCTTAAAAACCTCCAAAGAAAGAACCTCCACCACACTCTGGGGCAGAGAGAGAGTTCCACTGCTGAACAGCTCTCACAGTGAGGAAGTTCTTCCTAGTGTTCAGTTGGAATCTCGTTTCCTGTAGTTTGAAGCTGTTGTTCCACGTCCTAGTCTCCAGGACAGTGGAAAAACCTGTGGTAGAGGCTCCTTCTTTGGAGGCTTTTAAGCAGAGGTTGGATGGCCATCTGTTAGGGGTGCTTTGAATGTGATCTATAAGCTTGCTCTCTCCGCCCTATGACTTCCCCTCACATATTTATACATGGCCCTCATCATGTCTCCTCTCAGCCTTCTCTTCTGCAGGCTAAACATGCCCGGCTCTTTAAGCCGCTCCTCATAGGGCTTGTTCTCCAGACCCTTGATCATTTTAGTCACCCTTCTCTGGACACATTCCAGCCTGTCAACATCTCCCTTCAATTGCGGTGCTCAGAACTGGACACAGTGTTATTCCAGGTGTGGTCTGAGGGGTAGCATGACTTCCCTGGATCTAGACACTATACTCCTATGTATGCAGGCCAAAATCCTATTGGCTTTTTAGCTGCCGCATCACATTGCTGGCTCATGTTTAACTTGTTGTCCAGGAGGACTCTTTTTCACACGTACTGCTGTTGAGCCAGGCGTCCCCCATTCTGTATCTGCATTTTTTCTGCCTAAGTAGAGTATCTTGCATTTGTCTCTGTTGAAGTTTATTCTGTTAGTTTTGGCCCATCTCTAATCTGTTGAGATCTTTTTGAATTCTGCTCCTGTCTTCTGGAGTATTAGCTATCCCTCCCAATTTGGTGTCATCTGCAAACTGCCATTTTCTTTGGCATTTGCATACCATGGCAGCCCTGCTTGCAAGTTTTAAAAACAAAACAATACATGGAGGGGGAGAGTGGGGGAGAGCCTGATTTGAATAACTTGTAAAAGCACTTTTGAGAGAGACTTGTTAAGGCAAAATTGGACAATTCCCAACATTAGTGACGGATTGTGGTGTTTCCTCATAGCCAGGAGGGTGGAGAGGATAAGCCAAACTCTTTGGAGCTTCATATCCATCATGTTTTATAACCTGCTTTCAAAGAGGCTTAACTCTGAAAGTGGCCAGGACAAGAGTAGGTTGCCATCTGGTTCTCATCTTTCCCTCTGAGCAGGAGATATCAAAGGGTATGAAGGATTGTTTATGATGCTGTGCGGATCCCTGGGAGACTGTGGCATATCACTCCAGGCTCCCTCCTCCCACCTTTATGAGCTGTTTCCCCCTAATTCATCAGCCCCACTGTCTATTTAGATGTTGCGGGCTCTGCCAAAATGGAGAACTGCAGCAAAATTCCCATGGACCTCTTTCATGGATCCTTTTTCCTCCAACTAGCATGCATTATGATTTGGAAAGATAGCAGCATTTCAAAGATTATCTCCAACCCCATTCTCTGTCATCTTTCCCATTGAGAAATGAACAAACATAGTTCTATGCCTGTTCATTACCATCTAGGCATAATAATCACTTGCCCACAAGCAGCCAGTCTGAGCTATTTACCAAAGAGCATGAAGGTTGCAGAAAGATTGGTGGTTTTCTCATTGCTGTTATTCCAAAACTGTCTCTTTTTTTCTACATCTGAGGCACAGAAAAACTACTGAAAGGGTTATTTCCTTCTGTGTAATAGTGAGTGTGTGCCATGCTTGGTTGTGCCACAAGCTGGGTTCAATCTGCATAAAAAATAATAAAATGCCGGATGTAAGGACATGCTTAAGGTTTGCAATTTCCCTTGAAATTGTAGTGCATGAAGTAAGAGGTTAACCTCATACACACAACCCTCAAACCCTCTGTAATATTGAAAACAGCAAAACAACGCTTATGCCTTTTGCGATGCTTTCAGTTTATTTTTATGATATGTTTTTACTCAAGATGTTGTTTTGAATATCTAGAATGGCCACTCTAAACGAATTCAAGTCCCCAGGGCCAGATCAGCTACATCCAAGAGTACTGAAGGAACTAGCGGAAGTTATTTCAGAACCACTGGCAATTATCTTTGAGAGTTCTTGGAGAACGGGAGAAGTCCCAGCAGATTGGAGGAGGGCGAATGTGGTCCCTATCTTCAAGAAGGGAAAAAAGAACGACCCAAACAATTACCGTCCGGTTAGCCTCACATCAATACCAGGCAAAATTCTGGAAAAGATCATTAAGGAAGTGGTCTGCGAACACTTAGAAACAAATGCGGTCATTGCTAATAGTCAACACGGATTTACCAAAAACAAGTCATGCCAGACTAATCTGATCTCTTTTTTCGATAGAGTTACGAGTTGGGTCGATACAGGGAATGCTGTGGATGTAGCGTACCTGGATTTCAGTAAGGCCTTCGACAAAGTCCCCCACGACCTTCTGGCAAACAAACTAGTAAAATGTGGGCTAGACAAAACTACGGTTAGGTGGATCTGCAATTGGCTAAGCGAACGAACCCAAAGGGTGCTCACCAATGCGTCATCTTCATCATGGAAAGAAGTGACAAGTGGAGTGCCGCAGGGCTCTGTCCTGGGCCCGGTTCTGTTCAACATCTTTATTAACGACTTAGACAAAGGGTTAGAAGGCACGATCATCAAGTTTGCAGACGACACAAAACTGGGAGGGATAGCTAACACTCCAGAAGACAGGAGCAGAATTCAAAACGATCTTGACAGACTAGAGAGATGGGCCAAAACTAACAAAATGAAGTTCAACAGGGACAAATGCAAGATACTTCACTTCGGCAGAAAAAATGGAAATCAAAGATACAGAATGGGGGACGCCTGGCTTGACAGCAGTGTGTGCGAAAAAGACCTTGGAGTCCTTGTGGACAACAAGTTAAACATGAGCCAACAATGTGATGCGGCTGCTAAAAAAGCCAATGGGATTCTGGCCTGCATCAATAGGGGAATAGCGTCTAGATCCAGGGAAGTTATGCTCCCCCTCTATTCTGCCTTGGTCAGACCACACTTGGAATTCTGTGTCCAATTTTGGGCACCGCAGTTGAAGGGAGATGTTGACAAGCTGGAAAGCGTCCAGAGGTGGGCGACTAAAATGATCAAGGGTCTGGAGAACAAGCCCTATGAGGAGCGGCTTAAAGAGCTGGGCATGTTTAGCCTGCAGAAGAGAAGGCTGAGAGGAGACATGATAGCCATGTACAAATACGTGAAGGGAAGTCATAGGGAGGAGGGGGCAAGCTTGTTTTCTGCTGCCCTGCAGACTAGGACACAGAACAATGGCTTCACACTACAGGAAAGGAGATTCCACCTGAACATCAGGAAGAACTTCCTCACTGTGAGGGCTGTTCGACAGTGGAACTCTCTCCCCGGGGCCGTGGTGGAGGCTCCTTCTTTGGAGGCTTTTAAGCAGAGGCTGGATGGCCATCTGTCGGGGGTGTTTTGAATGCGATTTCCTGCTTCTTAGCAGGGGGTTGGACTGGATGGCCCATGTGGTCTCTTCCAACTCTACTATTCTATGATTCTATGATTCTATGATTCTATGATCTGTTTTATTGCTGTCGGCCACCTTGAGTGCCTTATTTGGAAGAAAGGTTAAGTGTACATTAAATAAATATGCATATACATACATACGTTCATTCAGCACATTTAGAGCTGAACCTTCATATCATACAATTGGACTGTGCTTGCAAGGAAGAAAAAGTTCAATGTAACATCTGTACATGAGGGTGCAACAAGATGTCAAATGAAGGGAAGGATACTCTTCCACAAACCTTTTGAATGCTGACATTCACTTCTGCTTTTTGAGTCACTTTTGTACATGAACATGTCCAAAAAAATCAGTAGACCCTGTTGTAATCTGGACAAACCTTGCCTAATGCAAAAGTGGTTCATGAACTCAGTGGGGGTCACAATCTTTTCAGAGAAAATGTACCACCACCATGAACTATTTCTGTGAACCACTGCTATCCTTTTCCTCCAGTGGACTTGTGGGTTGAACCTTTCCAATGGTGGTTCATTTATCACTATATAGGGAACTATCCATGTTAATTTGTGCTAGACACACGACTAACATGATGATAAGGGGTATGACTATGTGTATTGTGAGGCGTTTATATTTATTTTACTTTTATTTTGTTTTCACATTTTTATTCTAACCTTTTTCCAAACTCTTTTAACTTCACAACAAACACTGTGTGGTAGAATAAATAAATACACTTTATATACCATTCTATCTCTCTGAAGGGACTCGGGGAGTAAATTGATAGAGTATTATAGATCACTCATCTTGGGTTTATCTCAGACCCATTCCTATCTGTGTATCCTTCATCTGACTCAGATCTTGAGAAAGTTATTTTTTAGAACACTCTTTTAGAAGACTTAACCCAGTGTGGCTACTGGGAGTTTTTGGAGTATGTAATACAAAAATATTTCCAAGCTCTAGACTCAGTCATAGCTTCACTTACTACGGTACCACTAAACTGGCTGACAGCCTTTGAAACAACTTCCTGACAGAACAATGTTATGGGTCATGAGAACCAGACCACCCCATCCCTGGTGTAGGCTTTGCTTTTCCTTAAATAGTGTGTCTATATTCTATGCTTCAGTTTCTTCCGCAGAAGTAAGTGACAGCTCCTATGGGAAAAAGTAGATTGTGCCCTTCAAGGGCACCATCGAGATAGGAGCCAAACTCTCCCACTGCTCTTTCAGATTTCAGCCCCTAAAAGTCAAGTCCACCCCATCTTGCTTTATGGCACCTTGGATCCCATTTCCTGGTTGTACCCCATGTCATGTCAAGTTGGAAACTGGCTTTGAGGATGAGAAAGAGAGAGAGATTACTCCCCAGGAGTGTTGCTTCATTCCTGAGGTTTTGTGGATTTATTTGTTTATTTTGAGGTATTTCACTGAACAACAGTGATATTTCAAAACATCACCAGTCTGCTAGACACTGGTTTCATTTTGTGGTTCAAAGAATTTGAAATAATAACAATAACAACAACCTAAAACTTAGACCTGGATCATGTAAGCCACAGTGATACATTTGCACAGAATTGAAGACCATAACATTGATTTAAGGAAACACATCCATGAATTAAATGATTGGTGCTTCTGTTTTGTTCCCATTATAATGAACGGTCCATATAGTACCCAGTGTTGACAGTGTATCATCTTTTTTATCTGATTCTTCCAAGTATGTAATTTGGCACTTCAGTTATTCTAGTGCAGTGTTTCTCAAACTGTGCTCCTCCAGGTGTTTTATTTATTTATTTTATTTATTTACAGTATTTATATTCTGCCCTTCTCACTCCGAAGGGGATTCAGGGTGGATTACAATGAACACATATATGGCAAACATTCAATGCCAACAGACAAACAACATACATTAGACAGACTCAGAGGCATTTTTAACATTTTTCTAGCTTCACGATTCCGGCCACAGGGGGAGCTGTTGCTTCACCGTCCAGTAGTGGCTGTACTTCCGCATTCCTTTCCTCGTGTTTTGCTGGCAGTTTTATGGTGTTGTAAATTAGCCTCCCGCATAAAGCGTCCCTAAATTTCCCTAATTGATAGGTGCAACTGTCTTTCGGGGCTGCATAGGTCAACAGCAAGCCGGGGCTATTAACGGTCGGAGGCTTAACCCGACCCGGGCTTCAAACTCATGACCTCTCGATCAGTAGTGATTTATAGCAGTTGGTTACTAGCCAGCTGCGCCACAGCCCGGCTTCAGCTCCCAGAAATTCCAGCCAGCTTGCCCGCTGTTAAGAATTGTGGGAGCTGAAGTACAAAATATCTGGAGGAGCACAGTTTGAGAAACACTGTTCTAGAACAGAGATGTAGAGTGTATGACCCTCTTATTCCTTGTTGGGCTATAGAATCATGGAATTAAAAGAGACCATCCAGTCCATCCCCATTCTGTGATTCAGGAACACACAAGCAAAACACTCTTCACTGATGATTATCCAGCCTCTGTTTAAAAGCCTCCAGAAAAGAAGACTCCAGCACCCTGGAAGGCAACATATTCCACTGCTGAACAGTTCTCACTGTCAGGAACTTCCTAATGTTTGGTGGAATCTCATTTCCTGCAGTTTGAATCCATTATATCGTAGTCTCTAGAGCAGCAGAAAAATAAGCTTGTGCCTCACCTCAATGTGACAGCCTTTCAGATATTTAAACATGGCTATCATGTCCTCTCTCAGCCTTCTTTTCTCCAAGGTAAACACACTGAGTCCTTAAGCTGCTCCTTGTAGGGCTTGGCTTCTAGACCTTTGTCAATTTTACTAATGCTTTTCTGGACATGATGCATCTTGTCAATACCCTCCTTGAATGGGTAGCTCTCTTTATCCCTGCCTATAGGCTGTCCTGGCTAGACCTGAAATATGCTGCCATCCAAAGGCACCACCATTTTACCTCTTCCCTCTTTGTATCCCAGATGCTTACACACATTGAAGATGATTTGCAGCAGAGGGTAGTTTGAAGCCTGCTAAAGTGTCTCTTCTGAAAGATGCTATGAGAGGAATATGATGTGTGAAGAAGGCATCAGCTAGAGAACCTTTCAATTTTTCTCTTTCAGGTGGGCTCTGGTGCTGGTGAGGGCTTCACGGTCAACGTCGCTTGGACAGGTGGCCTTGACCCACCCATGGGAGATCCGGAGTACTTAGCTGCTTTCCGGTATGTCTCTTATTGTCCATTTTATCTAAAGAGTTCTGGTGGGCTTATTCCAGTGGAAACATCTCATAATGACATTCCAGTTGCTTTGGAAACAAATGAAAGAAGTTAGGATTCTAGAATTGTGTATAGATGTACACATTTCTCCACTTTCTTTGCAGGCAGTGTTTATTATTAGTATGCATTTGACTTCATAGAACACTCTAGAAATGTTTCTTTTCTATAAACTGCAAAGTTTGCAGCCTAAAGGTTAAACTAGATAGAAGAGGGTAGCAAAATAATAAGGAATTGTTATTGGACAACACTATTTACATGTAAGTCTTTGCAAAGCCTTTACAACTTCCAAATTGAACAGGAGATACTAGGAACAAAAGCTGGATGAATCAGAATTTGACAACTTTTAGTATATGCACATGGATGTTATCAACTGGAAATTCAAACATTCCTGAGTTTAGTTGGTTGGTTTTTGAAAGAAGGAGCCTTTTTATTTTCATTCCATGGAATGAGAACACAAGTGGGATGGTGTAGTGCCAGACATGTTATTGCCAAGAAAAGAGAACCTAAGGTTGCTTTAACAAACATACAGTGGAAATGCAAGTCTCACTGAATCCAATTTGACTTCTTTCCAGGTTAATAAGATTAACCATAGGACCAAGCCATAAATATTTTCTTTGCCTTGTCAAATATTACATGCACACCCCTGGTCAAATATTACGTGCATAACCCACCATGGCTGTTCCTAGGAAACCATCTTGAAACCTTAATCCATGATTGTATGTCCCTCCAGCCAGTGATATCCCATAACTTCAATGTCATTGGAATAGTGAAATTGCTTTAGGGTTTTAGTTGAGACTGTAAAGGAGCTGTCCAGATGCTGAACCATTTCTCCAAAATAGTTTCATTCTTATAAATAACATCATCAAAGTTTGGACTAAAATCCAGAATAAATTTTCTGACCATCAAAAGGAGAGCTACCAGCCACTGCTGCGTCTAAGCTTTGTAGGACTGCAATTCCCATCAACTGTCTGATGATGTGATGGTACAAGAATAATGGAGATCTTGCTCATGCTTAGCCTAGTTTCTTAGGCTAGATAAAATTCCACTCACACAATGATTGACAATGTTGTTGAGTGCTATCAAGTCAACTTCAATTTATGGCGACCTTATCAGTAAAAAATTTCCCAAGTTCTCCGATCCCCAATATCCTGTACAGTTCTTCTTTATTTATTTCTGCCCTTTACCTTACCAAGCATTATCATATTTTTAGTGAAACATCTCATCTTGTGATATGATCAAAGTATGATTGCCTCAGTTTAGTCATCTTAGTTTCTAGGGGCAGTTTAGGTCTCGGCATGGGATGGGGAACAGGTGGTTCTCCAGAAGTTCCTGAATTGCAGCTCCCCTCACTCCTCGCCACTGGTTATGCATACTACAATTGATGATGGAACTGGAACATCTGGAAGGCCAAACCTTCCCCACCATAGCAGATCCATTCTCATAGTTGTGTACAGTGCCACATCTACAGTGGGCCCTTGCCATTGCATTCCTTCAACTTTCCCTTGAGTTTCCTATCATAGGAAGAATCTCTGAAGTTCAATGGCTTTCACATAAAGACAAAATCGTGAGAAAGGGGCCCTTGGAACTCAGTTTTGCCACATGGCTCAAGCCAGTAGAACTGGGGTTCAGGCCCCCATGATAGAGGCCAACGGGGCTTGGCAGGACCCCAGTTTGGAACTGTAAACTTGATACGTGCCAAGGCTTTGGCAAATGGCCACCTCCCACAGCTGCCCAGCATATGTGCTTTGATTGCACTTAAAAGGGTTCTATAAATAGCACCTCCCCCCAGCTCACAGCCTCCCCTTTTCTTGCTGTATGTAGAAATGCAGCTCCCAGCCCCTGTGGAGATGGTGTCTCTTTGAGTTGCTTGCCAAACATGATCCATCTGATGGATGGGTCTTCAGAAAAGGCTGGGATTTTCATCCCAGCGGGCAAGGTTGTGAGCCTATTGGGCTCAATGTAAGCAAGATGGGAAAATCTTGCACAGCAGGGTGTCCATAAAGGAACTCCAGGCCAAGCCAACTTACTCTTGCTGTCACTAGGAACACATCCAAATCTATGATCTCCCCTAGTTTCACAGGCAGCATGGGGGAATAGGCTCCCCATGGAAACAAATGCTCTGAGCTGCTTTCTTCCAGAGGTGAGCTTCAGAATATATGAAAATGCACACAAAAGACTCTAGAAAAGAAGGGGAGGAACAGACTGTATCCACAGCTTTATGTCTGTGTCACAGTTTCACAAGAGGACACAGAATCAGGGCAAAATATAGCACTGGGTATGCAGAACTCAACTTTTGGAACATCCCAGTCTTCTTTGGCAGGAAAAGTTAAGATTCTACTATTTCTGATTTATTAGGTGATTGAAGTGTGTGGTCAATGGCTGCCAATAAAGCTCAAAAGTAATTTCAAAAGCTAAAAGATAATCCAAAAGTCAATGAAGTATCTGAATATGGGCCAGTGGATTTTCTCATCACCACCAACTCCAGGCCTCTTTGCTGTTTGTCTTTGGTTAGATAATTTGTTGTTTATGCAACTACTGGGAGAGCGGGCAGAAGCTCTGAGCAATGCTTCTATGGCCTGTTGTGGTCCATAGGGAATGAAAATATGAGTGAATGAGGCCTCCAGATTCTCCATGGCTCCTCACCTCTGCCTTGGACCCCAAAGACAATCCACAACATAACAAAATGATGTACTTAATGCAGGATTTTGAAACATCGTTCTATCCTTCACTCAGCTCTCTTTTTTCCATTTGCAGGACAGTTGTGATGCCAATTGCTCGTGAGTTCTGCCCTGATGTGGTGCTGGTGTCTGCAGGCTTTGATGCAGCCGAAGGTCATCCCCCCCCACTCGGTGGCTACAAAGTTTCACCCAAATGTAAGACTGCCTACAGCAGTAGTTCCCAAACTTATTTGGCCTACCACCCCCTTTCCAGGAAAATATTACTCAGCACCCACTGGAAATTAATTATTTTATTTTAATAGCAATTAAACAGAAAGATATATATATTAATGCATATGGCAAATGCACCTATGGCCATCACCACCCCCCTGGATCACTGCAGCGTCCACCAGGGGGCGGTAGCGCCCACTTTGGGAATCACTGGCCTACAGTTTCTCTGGCAAGGCAGGGAGCTCATAAGCAAAAGAATGCCAGCAAATTCTGAGTCGTGTAGAATATGCAACCCACTAGTTGTGAGTTATAAATACAGCAAGACACGTGGGTTGTTCAGCAGGCATATGTCATACAAGCAGCTTTTAGTTATTTTTGATATATCTGTTTAGTATGTGACAGCCACAAAAGAGCCTCTAAGAACCAAAGGGAATAATCTAAAGCTGCATCATCTAACTTCTGGTTCCAAGATATTGAAGGAATAAATGCATCCTTTCACTCATCACTGTCTGGAGAGGTTTGCACATGATACAGTGGGCATAACTGTTGAAAAAGATTGCTACAATCAAGCATTCTTTTCATACATCGCTCTTCCATTTGGTAGTAGTTCAATGTGGGATTTTAGTTAATATAAGGCTTTCCTGCAAACCTGTGTTTTATGCCACACTCTCTCAAAGCTGTCCCATTTACTCAATTATAGATTGCAATGCATGGTCATTAACAAGTGTATTCAACCAAAAAAAACATGAGAAATGCTCAGCTGTTTGTTGTCACATAAAACCTTTTTCCTTCCTCTCCCTTCCTCCTTCATGGTGAGGAATACCAGCTTTGTTGAACTCCTCTTTTATGTGAAATATTCCTTTAGGTGGTCAAATTAAGGAAATCCATGTTTAGAACATATGCTTTGGAGTAACTAGTTAACATTTCTCTTATATAACTTGAACACTGCCTGTAAAGGGATCATATAGCACCTTTGAAGTGAAGTGAGAGAAATAAGTTTAAAGCATAAGCTCTCATAGACTGATTCTACTTCAACATACACATGGAGTAAAGTGCCTTTGAAGTAGACTGAGTCTATAAAAGTTAAAGATACAGAATTATTTCCGTCTCAGAGATGTCACAGTGCCCCTCTGCATACTGATACAGACTTCGCACAGCTTTATCTTGGAGCCTTAACACTTGCTATTTGTCTTGCTTTACTGAAGTTAGTTTCAGAGACATATGCAAGACATTCAGTATATTTCTTTGCAAACTGTTAAAGCAGCTGAAGATGTGGCTCATGCGTGCCATTAAACATCATGTTCACATCAGTCTAAAACAGGAGCCAGCAACCCTCAAGAGACAGGAGACTGCATTGCCTTTGGGGGATCTTGGAGGTCCCCTCCCAATCCATCACTCCTGAGGAAAAGTCTGCATTTTGTTTGCCTCCAAATGCCCTTCTGATGCCCTCAGAGTGTGTATTGGGGGCAGGATTATTTCATCACATGTTAGCCCCAGTAAAGGACTTTTTGTCCAACAAGAAGTGGCCTGGGGAATTTAGTCTTATATATGTGTGTGGAAGAAAGAGTCTTATTTATTTATTTATTCATTCATTCATTCATTTACAGTATTTATATTCCGCCTTTCTCGCCCTGAAGGGGACTCAGCACAGATCACAGAACATATATATGGCAAACAGTCAATGCTGATTATAACAATGACAAGACAGACAACAGATAGAGGCATATATAGGTTTTTCCCATCTTTCAGCATCTTTGGGGGCTGTGCTTGGTTCAGGCCACCAGGGGTGGTGTCGCTCCATCTCCCTGCCGAAAAGCTTTCTTTGTTCATAAACTTCCTCCTTTTTTCTGATTGAAATGCTGGGCCTAAATTATCTCGCACTTTAATTCAGTTCCTATTTATCTATTCACATTTGTTTTCGAACTGCAAGGTAGGCAGAAGATGGTCAAAAGGTCAAGAGCTCACCCTGACCCAGACTTTGAACTCTCAACCTTATTGCAGCTTGGCGATTAACCTGCTGTGCTAAAGCCCGGTCCTTATAACATTATACAGAGAACACAACAGACTTAGTGGTGAGCTGGTTCACTAGGGTTGCCATCTTGGAAACTGGAGAGCGTTCCTGTACCTTTTAATGATTGTGTAGAATGATTGTGTCAGCAACCAGACAACAAGCAACACCTCCTGAAATTCCCTTTTTTGTACAACAATTAAAGGTTACAGGAGCCCTCTCCTGTTTTCACTCTGGCAACCCTACTGTATAGCACAAACGGGCCATCCTAATCATAGAGGAAGGTGACAGGGTAGGATGGTACTTTGGCAGCAATGCTGGCTCAAGACATTTTTCTACCTAACAAAAAGCACATGCTAGCTTCCCTGATTAAATTGTTTATCCTTGTCTAGACTAGCAGATGAACCTTACTTACATAAATGAAATGGGACGGGATTCTCCAACATACCTGTGACAGTTTAGGGAGTTGCAGGACAAGCTCTGTCCCCCAAGATGGGCAAAAGATTGAAGGCATGCCACTGCTGCTGCTCTCAATTACCTGATGTCCGTAATGGTTTCCCTCTAGTAGTATGATGAACCTTCTCTATCTGAAAGTGTGGTAAAGTCTATTGTTTCTTATTTCCTTTGGATTTCCCTACAGGTTTTGGCTACATGACCCAACAGCTGATGAACGTGGCTGGAGGGGCCCTTGTTCTTGCGCTGGAAGGAGGACATGATCTGACTGCCATCTGCGACGCCTCTGAAGCATGTGTCTCTGCCCTGCTGGGTAATGAGGTGTGTAGAATCCATGCTTAGCAGAACCCAAGAAAAGAACCCCTGGGCTTATTCTGAAGTTAAGTGTCTCTGAGAGCTTGTTTTCATCTCTAGGCCTGAGCTGTAGAATATGTAACAAAATAATGTTCAGTAGGCTTATTTGTGGGGGATACTTTCCAAAACTTTCCACAGATGCCTGAAACCGCAGATAGTACTGAACCTTATGCCATTCATTCTTTTCACATAATGGTTGCCATGGGAAGTGAACCTGTGAATAAGGGGGAATTACATGGACCGCAGGTAACCTACATCATAGAAACCAAATCCATAGATAAGAGGAGAGTATGTAATATGTTAAGACCACAATTCACTATGGATAACTGAAACCATAGAAAGTGAATCCATGGATTGCGGGAGGGTGTGGGAATAGTATTTCTGAAAATACACAGAATTCTGCTTTTTCTTTATTGCTGTCACTCTTCTGAGTGATTACAGTTTACTCCTACAGGCAGAGTTTAATTTCTAAACACAGGGTTTGTACAAACAAGACATCCATGAAAGCAATACACAGATGATGAAGCAATTAAATCTAAAAAGAATTGGACTGAAAACTCAGTCACCAGATGTAAAGAGGGCATGGGAGGAGGCAGAGAAATGAGATGTATGGGGAAATAAAAGTTATTATGCAGGGGGAAGGTGTTCCATAACCTACATATCTTTTGATGTACATATTTGTTTGGCTCTTGCCAAATTGATTTTGCAAAGCTTTGCTGTACTTGGGAAGTGGCCAGTGCAAATGTAAAACCCCTTTGCAGATGGAAAACTTGCATGAATGTGATGCAGTCTTACCTATGCCTGTATCACAGTGGTTCTCAATTTGTGGATCCCCAGGTGTTTTGGCCTACAACACCCATAAATCCCAGCCAGTTTACCAGCTGTTAGGATTTCTGGGAGTTGAAGGCCAAAACATTTCAGGACCCACAGGTTGAGAACCACTGCTCTGTCACATCTTGTCCTTCTGTATCTCCATGGAGCTTAGGGCAACTTGATGCCCTAAACTCCATGGAGATATGTTCCCTTCTACAACAGCAATCCTCTGTTGCAGTTTATCTTGAGAAACTGCCTTACCCAAGGCCACTCAGTACGATTTGTAGCTGAGAGAAACATAAAAACACAAAATGGAAAGTTAGAGTTTGAAAATGTTACTTCCTTGGCCTTCAAATCTCACAGCCCCCGAGCTGGTGTGCATGCTAGCTTGAGCACCAAAGCAGACCTAGTTCAAAAATAAGTTTCTTGAGTCTTTCAAAGGCCTTTCATGCCCAGTTTCCCACAAGAATCTAGAGAGCCCACAGCAACTGGAATTAATAGGCATATTAACTTGCATCCTGGAACTGTCATGACTGGTCTCGATTTGACTTATACTTGTATAAGGGCCATCAATACATTTTGTTCAAGATCTTAAAGAGCAAATGGTAAAAATGTATAAAGCACCATAATTAAAACCATCAAACAGTAACAGGAAACATTGAAAACGTCCTCTAATGAAAGCTAGGCAAAACAATTAGAAGCTCAGATTGAAAGCCATATTCTACACAAGTGCAATGTGGAAAAGGGCTAAAGGCCACAGCTCTTCTCAAAAAACTATTCCAAACCAACAGTTTTGCCAGCAGCAAAACTAAATATTGATTAGAAAAAAAAAACAATGTGTACATCTTAATTTATTTCCACACATAAGAATGAAGCATATCAAAAGTTTTCTTCTACTAGGCAAGATTATGATAACTTTTCCACATTTTTTCATTTTGGGAATTTTTAATGAAAATATAATAAAGCAATTTTTACAAACAAAAATTATGATGCTTTGAACAAAGCCCCCCTTTTAAACTCTTTTTTAAATTCCCAAAATGCATTCGTCATCATCATTATCTTGTATGTAGGCTGTTGATCACATTTCATGGTGTCCTATTGTTCACGCTGACAGCTGGTGGCAATGAGTCCACTGCAGATTTAATCCAAACATTAAGGAACTACCACTAGTGCTGAACTCTATCCTTCAAACTGGTTCAGCTTGTTGGATACTACCAGCACAATACAGTTTAACACTTGGAGTAGATTCATGGCCCTTCTGAAATGGGAACCCCAGCACCTACTTTATTAAAAGACTAGATCAAAAATGAGATGTTCGTTTTAGCCTGATGGTCAAATGCAATTTGTCTTATTGTGTTGTTCTCAGGAGCCATATTCTAGCTTTTGGCCAACTGGGAAAGGAGACTTAAATAGCATCATATTCTAGTTTAGTGCTCTTACTGCTTTTTTGAGAGGTGTTTTTAATATAGGAAAAAGCTAGCGGCTGAAAAACAACCAAATGATGGCATTGTGGGGAACACTAACAGGTCAGGTTGAGGGTCAAGTAAGCCAGGTTTGACCCCAAGGATCTGGGCTTCTCCCAGGTCTAGACTACACAAAGCATAACCTGAGAAAACAGCATTTACAGGGATGTTTGGGTTTTTTCCCCCTGCATAGTTGGAACCCCTTCCAGAGGACACTCTACAACAGAAACCCAACACAAATGCGGTGCACTCATTGGACACTGTGATTCAGGTGCAAAGTAAGTGGATAACTTTTTGTCCTATATATCAAGGGATGGGGATGAATATACAATTGGGGATAGGGACAGTTCTGTTATTTACCTTTTGCTGCCAGTACTATTTGACATCCCAGTGTTTTTTAAAAAAGCAAAACTATTTCAGCCATTGTTTGATATTAAAATGAGCATTCTTGGGATGGCTAAAAATTGACTAAGCCCAGAACATATCATTGCAAAAAAGTGAGTGGATATCCAAAAGAAATGAAACCTGGAAATGGCCAACCAAATGGGAAGACTTGGCCACGGTGGTCCACGCCCTTGTTACATCCCGTTTAGACTACTGCAACGCACTCTACGTGGGGCTGCCTTTGAAGACTGTTCAGAAGCTTCAGTTAGTCCAACGGGAGGCTGCCAGGTTAATAACTGGAGCGGCGTACAGGGAGCGTACCACTCCTCTGTTACGTCAGCTCCACTGGCTGCCGATTAGCTACCGAGCACAATTCAAGGTGCTGGCTTTAGCCTATAAAGCTCTAAACGGTTCCGGCCCAGCTTATCTGTCCGAACGTGTCTCCCGCTATGACCCACCTCGAAGCTTAAGATCGTCGGATGAGGCCCTGCTCGCGGTCCCGTCAGCCTCACAGGTGCGGCTGGCGGAGACGAGAGACAGGGCCTTTTCAATAGTGACTCTCCGCCTATGGAACGCCCTCCCCAGTGAAGTCAGGCAGGCTCCCTCCCTCCTATCCTTCCGTAGGAAGGTAAAAACTTGGTTGTGGGGCCAGGCTTTCGAATAAGAATCAGCAGCATTAATTACTATTATGTATACTGGAACTCAACTGACAGACCCAGTCTTTTAAACTTGTACACGCCTATCTATATTTTATAAATGCATTTTATGAATGTTTATGTAAGTTAATTTTTTAACTGATTTATAGTGTATTGTACTGTTTTTATATGTCTGTTTTATTGTAAGCCACCCTGAGTCCCCTGTTGGGTGAGAAGGACGGGATATAAATATTGTAATAAATAAATAAAATAAATAAAGACGATGGGGGCCTTCTTACACTAACAGACAATTTTCATGAACAGCTGATAGCATGACATAGTCGTTTCTGGACTGTGCCATATCTTCGTTTAAACCAGAAGAGCATTAAGAGCCTTCAGCCTGTAGGCCAGATGTGGCCCACAAAGGTTTCCTCCTCCTCATCCTCTCTGTCCTGAAAGGTTTAAACCAGGGGTATCTTTCGATGTCTCTTGTATGTACGCTTTTTCTCCTCTTCATCCATGCCTTACTTGACTGTTATTTGTACTGTTATTTCCCTTCATCCTTATCTAAGTATCTCATGCAGGCCTCTTTGATCAAGGGTTCAATGGCTATATCTTCCTGTGCCCCCCTTCAGTTCCATATTACTATACTCTTGTTTTTACTTTGCTTGTGGAACTTTCTTGATAGTTTATACTGTTATTTTCCTCTATCATTGTGTAAGTAATTCTTTGATCAAGGATTCCAGGGTTCTCCACATTTTTCTTGGCTTTCCTTCTTTTTATACTCTAATTTATTTGTATTTTGAATTCCAGAATCATTTTATCATTTATATAGAACAGTGGTTGTCAACTTGTGGGTCCCCAGATGTTTTGGTCTTCAACTCCCAGAAATCCTAACAGCTGGTAAATTGGCTGGGATTTTTGAGAGTTGTAGGCCAAAACACCTGGGGACCCACAGGTTGACAACCATTGATATAGAAGATGGCACTTCTCTTGCCCCCCTCCGCGAAAGATACTTGTTTAAGTAAGATTTTTGATCAAATGTAATGTTTCCAAAGACTCCCAATATGTTATATTCAGATAGCTCTGTGTTAGTGTGCTGTTTCTTCTATGGGGTTGTGTCAAATCACCATGTCTCACTGAAGTTGAGAAGATTATAAGCCTTCTTTATACACTTGGTATATGGCAACATCCCCTACTTTGTGAGTTATTGATAGAGAGCATTTCAGAGCCAAACTTAGTGGAACTTGGAGGGGTAGAGTTTTAAAAAAAATAAAACTCCCAGAATGCACCAGTCAGTATACATTTTCCCACACTGGCTGAGGAAATTCTGGGAACTTTTGTCACAAAATAATCACTTTTCCCTGTTCCTCATCTTATTGATCACATAGCACTTTGGTGGGTAACATTCTGTGGCTGTAGAATAGGAAACCAGATCTCAACACACTGATGGGTTTATTGCCTAGGGCACCCCAGTAGGGCTTGACTTCCCACTCTGCACGCAAGGATCGGGCCGTGATTACCACCTTCTCTCTTCCAGGCCAATACTGGAGCTCTGTGCGGCGCTTTGCCTCCACCGTGGGCTACTCATTCCTGGAAGCCCAACGCCACGACACGGAAGAAGTGGAGACTGTGACAGCACTGGCCTCACTTTCTGTGATGGCAGAAAAAAGGTGATTCATTGTTCTTCTCAAACAACTCAAGTCATCATTTCTTTAGGCCTTGTGATGGTTGTGCTAGATGATACAGAGACAACTCAAGTCAGAGGTTGGAGAAGACTTGCAAATGCAGATGGGTGGCTGCTATTTCTGCAGGCAAAACATCTCAAGAAATAAAGCTTTTGCATAGCCGGACTCCCAAAAGTGATTTGCTATTTCAAAGGATTATTTGGCTGCTGAAAGCTAGAACTCAGAAATATCCACACAAAGGGAGGGAAGAAGGGAATTTTTCCCAAAGCAGATTAATACCAGCCCCTTCATTGTGTTAGTATTTCCAGCAAATTGTTTCTGAAGAAAAGCCACATCTTTTTGCAAGACGGTGCATCTGCCTGCAAGATGGAATGTTTCAGAACAGCCATTCATTGAGGAATTCAGAGTCTGGTTTGAGGGAATCGCATAGTTAGAAGGGAAAGCCAACTGCTTGGAAAGAGCTAAGGAAGTATAGTAGAGGAGAAGATTTTTATTTGGAGCCGGGAATATTGGGTTCCAACAAATGCTTCTCCAGCAAAGCTCAGTGAGTGAGTGGGCTCGGTTGCAGTCTGTCACACAAGGTTGTCATAAGGATTGACTCAGTATGAGCCCTATTTCCATGAAGGATGCATTCCGGGAATTCATATGGATACACAAAACTGTGGGTAATTTCAAACCATTAGCATAGTATAGAGTTGCAAGGGAAGACCTAGGAAATGCCTATAGATAACACCTCTCTAGGCATTGCTAAGTTCTCCAGCATGACTTAGTGGTCAGCCTCTTTCATAGGCATACCATAGAAGCATCTGAAGGACATAGACATATTTTGTCAGAAGCAGTTAAATGAAACTATAGGTTCTAGCCCTGCAGGTATGGAGGTCAGTATTATAGTACTCTGAAACTAGCAATCCATATATGAAGAAATAAATTTATTTTTAGGTCTGTTGACTTACAAACATGCAAAAATTATATAGTAGTCCCTAAAGTTACAAAGGAGCCTCTGGTGGCACAGTGGGTTAAACTTGCTGACCAAAAGGTTGATGGTTTGAATCCGAGGAGTGGAGGAAGCTCCTGCTGTTAGCCCCAGCTTCTGCCAACCTAGCAGTTTGAAAACATGCAAATGTGAGTAGATCAATAGGTACCGCTCCGGTGGGAAGGTAATGGCACTCCATGAGGTCATGCCTGCCACATGACCTTGGGGACGTCTATGGACAACACTGGTTCTTCAGCTTAGAAATGGAAATGAGCCCCCAGTGTTGGACACGACTAGACTTAATAATGTCAGGGGAAACCTTTACCTACCTTTACTAAAGTTACAGAAGCACAGGTATGTTTGCCAGGCGATGTGTGCAACCTGAGCATTTTCTGATAATAAGAATGAGGTTTATTTGTTCTCACATTCACGAAGGAGTAATTACAAGGGTTTCTTATCACTGGAAGAGATTGTAAACACTTTTGTGCATTTTTGAACTATTTGGGGTTTTTTGTCCTTTCAGTGTTCATTGATTTGATCTTGGACTTGATTTTTTAATTCAAGTTTTTGTGACTACAGAAATTTTTTCGTACAAAAGAGCTATGGGATGCAAGAAAACACACATAGTGATTGAGTTCTTAAGAGGCTATATTAATGTGTCTAGATGCCCTTTCTTGCCCAGCACAAGAAAATCTCTGCTAGGGATCCAGAATTGCCTTCTTTTTCCTTCACAGAACTAAATCTCCAGGGTTCTCTGGGGAAGAGCAAATTACTGTTAAATCAGTTTATTTGGGGGTATAGATACACCTTCAACTCCTGGGATCTCACAGTCCCTGTGATGTTTCCAGTTCATTCCCCTGATGTTTATATCTTGTTTTCTTCGGTTTTAGGCAGCAGGATGAGCCTATGGAAGAAGAGCCCATGAACCAATGAAGATCCATTTCATCCTCCCAGTGGGAACAGAATTTCCTTAGTGGTTCATTCCTCATAACACAGTCCTGGTCCATTGCATAGCGCATGCTACTCTGACTCCCAAGGCTGGAAAACACATTCAACTATTGCAATACCAGCTGTGTGGAAGGGGCATATGGCAAATCATCCAGGATTAGTAGGTCCCCCTTGGGGGCTGCCACATGCAAAACTCCACATTCCAAGAAGTAGTCCCAGACCTGTGGTCCTCTTGTTGGAGAAACAGCTTGGATTAAAACTCTGACAACCAACAGTGCCTGGTGGACACAGGAGACTGAATATGGACTGCAAAACTGGAGAGTTTACTCCGACGTTGGGGTGGTGCCTTTTCCCCTCCAGAACCAAAGAGGCCCCACAGAGAGATCCTGCTGGGGCAGAGCCAGGGTTTTATTGTCCTTATCCTCTTTTTTTCTAAGCAAGATTTATTTCCTTCTTGAAGGAAGCTGGACCTTTACAACAGGAAAACTTTTTTAAAAAACGATTGGATTTTCAACACTTGGTAACATCTTCGAGAAGTCACCTAGGCCAGCTCCTGCTTCAACTACTCTCCCAAACTTTCCCTTTTGTTCTAGGACCTCCCTAATTTGCACTATATACAGATCATTACAGACACAGACTTTTATCTAGTTTGCCACAGGACTTTGTGGGAACAAACTGAATCTCCTTGTGGACTCAAGCCCTTAATGTACCATTCCTCAACACACTATGTAAATATGCATCCCAGTGGTGTTTGTGGCTGGTTGATGTGCCTCTGACCCCTGAACATAGGCCATTCTTATTCCAAAAACAAATTTTGAGGGAGGGAGTTGGGAACAAAGGACGTGAGCAGGGCAGTGTGTTCTCTGTTATCCCAATCAATATGTGGAATTCAATTTCCTGTGAATCTTAGTTGTTTGGGTGCTTTGTTGATCCTCCCCTCCCCCCTTTGTCAAAAACAAAAAAGCAAAACACAAACCACACAAGCTTCTATCCTTATGATGTGTTTGAAAACAAGCAGGCATTGCACCTATAAATGCTCTGTTATTTTGGTAAGTGGAGTGTGTGATCTACATAGCTGTGACATCTTTACAACTTTTATTGAAGAGCGCCTACTTTTCATCTGTCAGAGCTACCAATTTGGCAAAAGTGTCCTACAAGGAAACACCACTTGGTGTTTATAAAATTACAAGTCGACATCATGCAGATGAACACATGCCAGTCCCACACACTTCTGTTTCGCATTGTGTACATGAACTGAAAAGTTGCAAATGATTGTAGCAAAACTATTTCACACACAGGAAATCAATCATGGTTCTCAATCTCACTGCCAGTGGCCAAACTGGGAGTAGGGACAGAGCAAAAGGAGAGAAAAGCTGCATTTGATGGAAAGGGGAGCAAGGTATATACTAAAGTGGGCACGAGAAAACTTTGGCCCTCCAGGTGTTTTTGGACTTTAACTCCCCAAATTCCTAACAGCCAGTCTGTTAGGAATTGTGGGAGTTGAAGTGCAAAACACCTGGGGGGGGGGAGAGAGTTTGCCCATGCCTGTGCTAAAGGATGCAGTGTATAGAACACATATAGAAGAAACTCCTGGATCTAAACCAGACAGTAAATTTAGCCCTTGTTGCAGCTCAGACATGCTATTTTTTCCATCAGACGGCAGGACTTTATATATTAAAGCTCTACTTCTGTTCCTCAGCAGTGCAGTTGGGGATACCCCTATCATGCACCCGGAGACATGAGTTAGTGGGTTTCAGTCAAAACCTTGAAACCAGGGAAAGACAGGTAGAATTGCAGTCTTACTGGTGGTAGCCAGAGTATTTAAAGTGTTCATCTTACACAGGAGTGGACAGCACATGTGGAAGGTCCGGTCATATGTTCTGGTCTCTCTGCCCCATTTGCTGTTACTGTCAATAAAATCTCACTGCTGAAATTCAAAAACATTTCAAAAAGAAGAAATCCTCCCCAAAAGGGAAGGAGACACTGCCCTGCCATTCTCCAGTAGTAATATTATTTTCCACTAATTTTCTTCTTTAATTCAAACAGCAAGTAATTTTGGTCATTTTCTTCGTGCTGCAAGAAGGTTATCGAAAACTGCAGGTTTTCAAGGCTTTTTCACAATTCAGGAATTATTCTGCAGAAAATTCACACACAATTGTTTTGTCTAGAACGTGTTCGCAGGAAACAACATATTCTGTGCAGGAAAAAAAATCAGAATTATCTTCATGGAAAATTCTGTTTTCTGTGTTTTATTTTTCATAACAAATGTGCAAATCTTCCGTAGATTAAGCTTCCAGTTACACCAGTTCCAATATTTCTGCGCAGAAAATGCTGTTTTCTGTTCAAAACAACCATATCTGTATTTTGTATAGAATGAGAGCCAAATTGCAATGATTCTCATCAGTTGATGTTTCTCTATCTGGCTGTCATCATTTGAGAAACATGCAGGTTTTTTTTTTTAAAATCATTTTTCTATTCTTGTTCTTTAAAACTACGGAGTAGGATGGTCAGACACTTCTATACCATAGCTTTCCCTTTGATACTCAATTTCAGTCATGATGGTGGAAAACGAAGTTTATAGCTTTGTCTCATAAGTTATCTATCTCTGCCATAACTGCCATAGAAGATGATCATGTGCTATTTGAGGACATTTTCAGATAGGAATCCCTTAATGCAATGCAGTATTGACATGGGTTGCTGTGATTCTTTCAGGCTGTATGGCCATGTTCCAGAAGCTTTCTCTCCCGATGTTTTGCCCACATCTATGGCAAGCATCCTCAGAGGTTGTGAGGTATGTTGGAAACTAGCACTGACATGGTTTCCATGCCCCAGTGAATCCACTCTAGGTTTTGATAAAGACTTCAGTGGGAACTATCCCCGGTACTGAAATATACCCTCCATACAGGTCCAGCATCTCTAAAATTCAGACAAAAAAATCTGAATCAACACAACATCAACTGATAAGAAAATCACAAGACACTACTGATGCAGTTCCATTATCCAAGGCTTGGACTTAAATAGAGTCACTTCCTTCAGGGCCTGCTTTTCAACCGCAATCTATATACCATTTGAAGAGTGGAAGGAGTAAGGTGAGAAAGCTGCATAGCAGAGGTTTCACAAAGAAATAGGCGAGGCGAGCTGTAGCTTTTTCTCCCTGTTCTGTTGAAATTAAGCAACGGAGGGAGTTTCTACACCAGTCTCCGGTATAGTGTCCAGACTCATGGAGGGAGGGGATGGCCTTGAATTTGGAGGATCCAGGCCACTTCCAGTACCATGCAATATTTCTTCAGCTATTTACAACATGAAACAAGGTACTGATCATAAAATCATGCAGATGGAAAAGCTTCCAAGGGCCATCCAGTACAAACCTCTGGCCTCCAGGAATATACAAAGCATTCTCAACAGATAGCCATCCAGACTCTGAAATCTTTAAGAGAAAGAAACTCCATCTCACCACAAGGAAGCCTGTTCCACTGTGAAACTGCTCTTACGATTGCGAAGTTTTCCCTAATTTTTAGATGAAATCAAAGATAACTGACCAATGCCTTCTGTTGGTGAACCAGGTCAAACCAGGTTGCTGGTAGAGCTGTTCCTTGCCAGGAGGTTGGCACTTTCATCCTATCCTAACCCCAACTCTGCCAAACACATTTGATGTAGACATGTAATTAACCTGCCATCATTTTCCAATAATAATGTGTTGTGTGCAAAATTTGGATATCACTTTTCTCCATTCACAGCCAGGAACTACAATAAAAATAGGCCACAATTATAGCCATAGGTAAAGGTAAAGTTTTCCCCTGACGTTAAGTCCAGTCATGTCTGACTCTGGGGGTTGGTACTCATCTCCATTTCTAAGCCGAAGAGCCAACGTTGTCCGTAGACACCTCCAAGGTCATGTGGCCGGCATGACTGCATGGAGCGCCGCTACCTTCCCACCGGAGCGGTACCTATTGATCTACTCACATTGGCATGTTTTCGGACTGCTAGGTTGGCAGGAGCTGGAGCTAACAGCGGCCGCTCACTCCGCTCCCGGGGTTTGAACCTGGGACCTTTCGGTCTCCAGCTCAGTGCTTTAACGCACTTCGCTACCGGGGCTCCTACTATCAAATAAATAATTGTGACTTTGCATTCTCTTGCCTCTCCCAATCTCTACATGGGTAAGAGAGGGCAGGAGGGACAGAAAGAAATTGATACAGCATTGCATTGGTAAACCACTGAAAATCTTATTTCTATGAACTACATTTTTTAATCCATGAGATCTCTTTATCCTTGCAGATTTTAAGTGATTCACAATGCAATTCAAAGCCTATTTACTTAAATCAAATTTACCAATGAACAAACCACTAAACTGAGTGGCCCTTATTTCTGTGCAAACAAATACAAGGTTGAGAGGAAATTGTGCTGTAAGCATAATTTGCTTTGACAAATGGAAAAAATAAGGAAGTAGAAAGGTCTGTCTCCTCAGCTATTGTGGACTAAAAGGTAAAGATAAAGTTTTTCCCCTGGTGTTAAGTCCAGTCATGTCTGATTCTGAGGGTTGGTGCTCATCTCCATTTCTAAGCCGAAGAGCCGGTGTTGTCCGTAGACACCTCCAAGGTCATGTGGCTGGCATGAATGCATGGAGCGCTGTTACCTTCCCGTCAGAACAGTATCTATTGATCAACTTACATTGGCATGTTTTCGAACTGCTAGGTTGTGGACTACAGCTCCTCAAAACATTGGCCGATGTGTCTAATGGCAAGGGATTGTAGGAGTTGTAGCCAACGCATCCTGATGATCACAGGTACTCCATTCCTACTTTACATCACAACATGCCCCAGGAAGCATCAGCTTTCTGTAGGTGATCATTGGTTGAAGAAAAATGGCTAGATATACTCCTCTCCTAATTCCTGTTGGGAGCAAGATATATGTTTCTGACTTGCTGTGTATATTGGGCAAATTTCCATGGGTAGTTACGCCCATTGCAGTGGAGCCACCACAAAATTAGCCCTGCTACATCACTTCACTGTTTGTACAATCAGGTTGTTTTTCTTTCCTTCCTGTGGATTTGAGCTCCTTGGATTCACAGGAGAGTAGAAAAATGGTCTGTTTTAATCAAAGCAGCACCATTGGTGATGACAGGGTAAGCTGAGACTTTCCAAGGCTGGACAGTACACACAAGCATAAATCTGTGTGAAATCATTGAGTCACTGGCTACGGCAGTCTGGAGTGAAAGTAGGAAGAAACCACAAAGTTAAGAGAATTGATTACGGGGTGCATGGCTTCCAAACTCTATTAAAATCCTGCTATTGGCTATGTTGAAAAAAGGGAGGTAGAGGTTTTGGAAGAGGGGACTAAGTAACAACAGGAAGTAAGATGCAAAGCAGGCTGAGATCTTTAATTGTTTCCAGATGCCTGTTAAAAATATAAACAAGTAGAGGTGACTCATGGGGTTATCGGAACTGCTTGGGTGCTTCAACATGATTGTGAAAGTTGGGATTTTAAATATAGACACTCCCCAATTATGAAGAGTTTGAGAAATGGTGCTTTTCACACCCAACTGTTTAACATATCAACAGAAGACGTTGCAAGACATATAAGGGAGAAACTATTGGTTTGTGAGGCTTCCAGTCAGTCCAAGGATCTCTTCACATGCACTGCTGGAATTGCCGAATATCGCTGCTGATTGTGGTGATCAAATTGGCATGTGGGGACCTGCTGCCCCATGCCCTGCACCATCCCGGGTTCCCCCCACCACATCACGTAGGGTGAAGCCTTGGTAATCTGGCTCAACTCATCTTTCCTAATGAAAAGGCTTCCCGTTGTACACCACCAGCAATCTTTTGGTGGTGGCAGGTTTTTTGTGACAGTTCAGCCATGGAGCTGCTCCGTAAGTACTTTTTTAATTTGTGATGGGAACCGGCAGACTCTGTGGCAAAAGTATAAAAAAAACATATCACCACTGTCGAATTTGGGCCCATGTGAAGAGTCCCAAGTCCACACCAACCTTGAGAAGGAGGAGCTAATGGCAAATAACAGCATACCTCAAACATATATTTTTCTCCCTCTCCTCTGATGTATGAAAAATTTATTAATTAAGCACCTTCACTATATATGGTGCTTCACAATATAAAGAACAAAAAGGAAATAATTCCTTACCCTGAGGTTTATGATCTAAAAATAGAAAACACAAGTAAAGGGGATGACAGCATGGAATGGGGGTACGTCTAGCTAATACTGGCCCATCTTTTCCCCCTCTGTGGCAAGGCAGTGGTAGTTGGGATGCAGGGAGGATTCTTCATCTGCTTCTGAGTGTAGGCATAATAGAGTTATGACTGCCTCATCTTTTCTTCCTTTGAGGCCACTCTCCATAATGCTTGGCTTTCAGGCCTTTCAATACACCTCAGCACAGTAGGGAAGTCAGCAAGCTCTGCCTGCCATGCAGTGTGTTGTGTGCTGATGATAGTAAAGTTAAAGGTTTTCCCCTGACATTAAGTCTAGTCATGTCCGGCTCATCTCCATTTCTAAGCTGAAGAGCTGGCGTTGTCTGTAGACACCTCCAAGATCATGTGCCCTTACTTTCCTGCGAGAGCGGTACCTATTCATCTACTTACATTTAATATGTTGTCGAAGGCTTTCATGGCTGGGGTCACAGGGTTGTTGTATGTTTTCCGGGCTGTATGGCCATGTTCCAGAAGTTTTCTCTCCTGATGTTTCACCCACATCTATGGCAGGCATCCTCAGAGGTTGAGGATGCCTGCCATAGATGTGGGCGAAACGTCAGGAGAGAATACTTCTGGAACATGGCCATACAGCCTGGAAAACATATAACAACCCTATTTACATTTACATGTTTTCATAGTTGGAAGAAGCTAGGGCTAACAGTGGGAGCTCTCCCTGCTCCTTGGATTCAAACTGCTGACCCTTCGGTCAGCAAGTTCAGCAGCTCAGCAGTTTAACCCACTGCGCCATCACAGCTGATGATAGGGGCATAAAAAAGAATCTGACTACAATCCTGTTGGTGCATTGTGCTCATCCCAATCAAGATCACACAGCTTGTTTCTCCACTAATTCATAGTGATGTGTGTCTTCATACATTTCTTTGTCATTAGGAAGAATAGATATGTTTGTAATTTTTCTCCTTGTAACAAGAAAGCTCTTGAAAACAGAATGGTTTTTGAAGTAAATTCACACTTTTCTGCAAAAAAAAAAAGGTGGGGGAGGGTAAAGAGAAATAGAAAAAAGTAAACATTTTTTTTGCCTCAGAAACAGCATTTTCCATATTGTATTTTCTGCACAGAAAGTATATTTTTCTGAAAAGAAAATGCTGTTTCCCGCGCACACACAAAAGCACAGAGGCATTTTTCATTCAGAATGGGTCCTGAATATTGCAGATTCTCATTAGTCCAGAATTCCCTTCATCAGGGTTCCTCAACATTTGGAAAACTAATTTTATGTCTATGACTTGAATATATATATATATATAGGTCAAGGTTTTCCCCTGACATTAAGTCTAGTCGTGTCTGACTCTGGGGGTTGGTGCTCATCTCCATTTCTGAGCCGAAGAGCCGCCGTTGTCCATAGACACCTCCAAAGTCATGTGGCTGGCATGACTGCATGGAGCGCCGTTACATTCTCGCCAGAGTGGTACCTATTGATCTACTCACATTTTGCATGTTTTTGAACTGCTAGGTTGACAGAAGCTGGGGCTAACAACAGGAGCTCACTCTGCTCCCTGTATTTGAACCACCAACCTTTTGGTCAGCACGTTTAGCAGCTCAGTGGTTTAATCTGCTGCACCACCAAGGGCTCCACATATGCATGAGATTTTCATCTTTAGTTGAGAACCATTTCATCCCTAGCCTTATTCCTCTTGCCACAACCAGTTATACTGGTATAATCTCACCAATGGGATGCTGGCCACTTCTTTTCCCTTCCAGCCACTGCAATCCTGTACCAAAAGAAACAGAACTGAGTGACCTACCAATTCCCATGATCCCTCACTAGCATAGGCATTGTTGAGGTATCATGGGAGCTGGAGTCTAACATAACCTTGAGAGGGGATATCACACTTTCCTCATTCCTGTTGTGTAGAAAAATACCTTATACCTTACAATAGTTCCTTATGCCTTACAATAGTTTGTTTCAGTCCCTTGCTCCAACTTGTCTGCAGTCTCAAACGTCTTCAGATGCCCCCAATCTCTGAGTAGCTAACAAAATCAATACATACAACAGGGTATTTGTTGGTCTTTTTTTAAGAAAAAAAAGCACAGAATTCAGATAACAATAAGGTTACATCTGTAGGCAAGAAACTCTTTACTCTAAAGCAGAGCTTTCCAAACGGTGTATTTCAACACGTTAGTGTGTTGGCTACAGTATGTAGGTGTGTCACACGAACGTAATGAAAAATTTCTGAGTATGAGAAATAAGCAATAAATCATATATTTTTAAAAATATAAACCAAAGTTTTTCATGATTGTGTCTCCATACATTTTGTTCATAGAATTTATATATGCGTACATATCTTTTATATAGGTTGGTTTAACTTCTAGTTTGCTAGTAAAACTGAATTACTGTGTTGAGACATGATGAATATATAAAAGTGATGTGTCACCAACATGAAATGTTTGGAAAGCTCTGCTCTAAAGCCATCCCACAATGATGAGATATTATAACATATTATCACAGTCATCAGAAAACCCAGAGTAAAGGGACACAAATTCGTATGGTACCAGTTTGTCTATCTAGACTAGTATTGCTTATTGGCAGTGATTCTAGAGCCTCAGGCAGGGTTCTTTCTCATTTCCTGCTATCTAATTCTTTCAATGAGAGATGCCAGGCTTGGCCTTGAAATATTATGTATGCAAATGGTGTTCTATCGTAAAGCTCTGGTCCCTTCCAGAAAGGTAAAGTAATGTACGAAACTGCCTTGTGCTAGGTCAAGCCAAAATTAGTGAAGAATTATTCATCACTTACTTTTTCCTTGAAAGAAACAACAAAATGTGTCCCTTTTCTTCCCAGTGCAAGAAAATGTTTGGAAACTAGGAGTATTTAAAATACTCATATCTTAGGTCTTATTCTGCATTAAAAATATACTTTTTGCAGAGAAAACAGAAAATGTTTCCTGTGCCAAAAACAAGCACATGCAAATAAGCCCTGAATTATAAAGAGTACCATTGGCCAAGGATTCTTCATATCAGGGATATTCAACACTTGAGAAATATGGTTGTCAGCCATTAAAAATATTTTCAAATACTCTTCCATCCCTAGAAAATAGGTTCAATTATTGCTAGCTCTGATAATCCAATTTATTGCAGCTTCATGTTTTCCAGATGGCTCCATTGTGGTTTTTCAGCCTTGCCTAGTTTTGCCTGGAGATCCCTGGTGGTCTCCCTTCCATGTATTGACCAGCCCCTGCTAAGTGTCTAAAATTAGACAATATCAGATATGCTAAGGAGTCTATGGGCTCTCTCAGGGCAAGGATGGGGAAACTTTCAGCCCAATTTCAGATTATTGTTTCCCAGGGATGGGGGTTGCATTACAGTGGTGAATGGGAGCAAAGGAGTGTAATAAATACTCTCATCCTCTTAAAGCCTTTATATCCAACAACTAAGCCTTAGATGCGCAATTATTTCCAAAATGGAGGCAGTAGGGAATATAAAAATTGGAGAAACTGCCATGCCATGGGAAAGGGACATCTAGTGAGTCCTGGAGGGACGGCATGATAACACAGAAGGACTTGACTTGGTTCCTGTTTAGAAGAGGAAGGAATAAAGTGTCGTTTTAAGAGAGCTTAGAGTGAAGGGAACTTCTGACTTAAAAGCCCAATTGGACTCATGGACCATTTGAAAGCATTTGTTCTACAAATCCTTCTCTAACTGGAAAGGCATAATAAGGTCAGAGGATTTCTAATGTTATCTCTGAGCACATGTTGATTTGGGGCTTTGCTGCAAATGTGGCCAAGAAATTGTCTTGAGTTCAGACTTCTCAGAAACTGAACTGGATACTGAAGGCTAAGGAACAATATTTTTGGATAGTGTAAAATACTGTCGGGGAAAAGCTTTTAGAAATATCTTCCTAAAACCTGCAAATTCAAAAATAAATTAGCTCTTTAATAGAGTTCGGCATAAACATTTTGAGACCAGCTTGTAACAAGCCCAATACTTGGTGCCTGCTTGGGACTGCTGTCCTAGTGTGTACACAGCTCTTGCCAGGTGGAAAGTTTGGATTCGCCATCTTCGGTCTGAATTGGTCTCTCTTTCCCCTTCCCCCCCAAGATGATGGTTGCTCTTCTTCTGAGCTGGTGGTGGGCAAGTCCTGAGTTTCATTGAGTAGGACTTGCTGCTGTTGACTGCAGTCCAAGCGTGACACAGGCCATCCTTCTTCCTGAATGGACCTGGAAAAACAAAACAAATCCCAACAGAATATCAGTACCAAATTTGAACTGGCCACCTGTAAGGTGATTAGTATTGCAATATGAATATAATTTGGCCCAGAGTTGGAGAGTAACTCATTGCACTAATTATACCAATTAAATACATTGCTTTCCAATTATACTGAGAGGAATCATTGCATGTTTTATTAAAAAATAAAGCATTGTTGTGTTTGGGAACTACCATCTAATGATTTTGTACCTTACTTATTTAGTTGTTGACTAGAGCCAGTGAAATCTAGTGCTTTTGAGTATTGGGCTCAGACTCTGTGAGACTTGGGTTCAAATCCCTGGTCAGCCATGGAGACCCACTGGGTGACCATTGGAAATGTGTTCCCTTGTTTATTGCTTGGAGAGGATCTATGAAAACTGAAGACCCAGTCAAACCCTTGTTAGAACTCAACATTACTGGAAGGATTAGTTTCTCCACTCCTTCTATAAATGAATGATAACCATCAAGAGTCATATGATACTGTTTTAACACCACTACTAAATAGTATACTACTGTGTTTCCCCGAAAATAAGACAGTGTCTTAAATTAATTTTTGCTCCCAAAGATGCTCTAGGTTTTATTTTCAGGGGATGTCTTATTTTTCCATGAAGAAGACTTCACATTTATTGTTGCACAAAAAAAATGAACATTTATTATATACTGTACAGTAGTTGTCATCATAAACCAGCATAACCAGACAAATTGTGAATCCTATCAATAATTTCTTGTTACTACCAATATTTCCATGTACAACACTTTATGGTATATACATTTACCGATCCTGCGTGCACTGGTGTTCTGTTTGGCAGGCATGCTTCCAAACAAAAACTTTGCTAGGTCTTACTTTCAGGGGAGGCCTTATATTTAGCAATTCAGCAAAACCTCTACTAGGTCTTATTTTTTGGGGATGTCTTATTTTAGGGGAAACAGGGTAGTATCTACTATCAACAACCTTCACTGAATCAATCTTGACAAGAAAAACCCATGCTAGGGGCACCATAACTTGACTTCAAAACACACAACATGTTAAAATGGGACTGGAAAAAGAATCAATTAGTTAACACACAATGCAAAACCACAAGACTGAATGGGCTCAGCACCAAAACCTTTGCTTAAAAAATATTCTTCTGGTCTATTTTACACAGAAGAAAAGCATGCAAAATTGTTGAAATCAGAGAAGCACCCTAAGAATGTAAACGTAACAAAGACATGTCATATCACAAAGGGCATGTTGTCGCTGATTCATGTTGCCATCCTCTTGTCAACTCAGTTATTATACTTTGTATTGTAATTCTGTGCATGATTGTGAAAGCTGAATAGTGAAGACACCCAACAGGAAGAGAATCAATTCACATGAAATGTGGGGCTGCGGAAGGGTTCTGCGGATACATCGGACTGCTAAAAAGTCCAACAAATGGGTCCTGGAGGAAAAGGAAGCCTAAATTAGAAGTCAAAATGACTAAATATTAGTTTGGACACATCATGAGAAAAGTCAATAATGCTGGTAGTGGAAAGCAGTAGGAAAGAAAGTGGGAAAGCAGTAGGATTCTTTCAGGTAAGCCATGCCTCTGAATTTGCAGAATCTGAGAAAGGCATTAGATAACCGGAGCAGTCAAAAATATCTCATAGATCACCATAAACTGACATAGATTATGAAAAAAACAAGAATGTCTGTGAACGGGGAAGGCGGATTATTTCAAGCTTTGGCAACATCTTTTTTTATAAAGATCTATCATATGAAGGAGAAGGTTACGTTTGAGCCCTTTTCCCTTGACATGCTAGCTTTCTAGGATTTTATGGTTTGCTTTAAAACAGATGAGAAGGTTGTGGATGTCAGATGTCACTCCCAAAACCTGTGACGGGCAACACTGCCGGAAAACTAGTTTGAAAATTACAACTTCAGAGACAGAGGAATGATCTGGGAGGCTGTTTCTTTTTTTGTAATAATTTTTATGAAAGATTTTAATACTACTTATACATGGAAAGAGTGAGAACATATTTTATAGGAAAGTCTGGAAAATAGTGATAGAGAAAGAAAATAAAGACAAAGGAAAAAGGAGAAAGAGAAAACAATTGTTGGGCTTCCATTCAACTTTTTTTCTGTTCTTGCTCTATTCAGTAATTTGGTCTTAAGTTTTCTCTCCTTTTTGTTTAGGTACTGTTTAGTCTTTCTCTGTTCCCTTAAGAGTTGAAGTTTATGTTTATATATTCTTCAAATGTTGACCAATCAGTTTTCTTACCCCCTTGCCAGTGATCTTTTTCAATAAAAATGTTAATTGGTCCATATCTTTTATCTCCCATGTTTTATTTAGCCAGTCCTCTTTCCCTGGACAGTAGACATCCTCAGCATACTAAATCCATCCATTTGTGAAGGACTTTTTCACGTGAAAAAGTGGCTTTGGTTATTGGCAATCAATCTAATATAGGGATGGGAGAGCTCACACATGGCTGGTGGGATCTTATAGTCCTCTTGCTTTACTCTGCCAACTCCTGTTTTTAAAATTCAGCTTCCATTGACTCAATTTTTACAGTTTGATAAATTGTATGTGGCAGTTGGCAATATGCAATTTTTTTCTGTTTGGGGATCCAACGGCTAGAATGTGCCCCAAAAGTAGACACTGATAATGAAGATTAAAAGTCAAGAAAAATATAAACATTAATAAATAAAATAAAACAAAACAAAAAGAACAGCCCGATAGTAGACTATGGGATAGCAAAATATGGGAGGTGAATCTGTTAAGTTCTGAAAGCCCTCATGAACATTCGAAAGGCAAAGATCTCTTCTAGAAGTACAGAATATAATAAAGAGTCTTCTTCTCCACCTGCAGATTCCTAAATCATTGAAAGCAAAAGCAGGGTGAACATGTTTCAGCAATTTTTTTTCTGAACTAAAGACATACACATGTGAAATGAAACAATGAGGTCAGGTAAGCATTGCATAAGTAAACAAAAACATTTGGAATGTTGTAGAGGCCACTTCAAAACATCTGCCAAAATGCACCCAAGCATGATTTTTTCCTTTTGCTGTCCTCCACTTTTCTAACAATTTCCATCTTGGTGGCCAAACACAGGTCTATGTTTTTCAAAACCTTTTTAGTATGCTGAGGATGTCTACTGAGGCTTACATACTGTCCTCTTGTCACCCTTTTTTGTTGTTCATAAATACTCAGGTAGAGAGTCTGCTTGCATGTTGTAAGGAAGCACAGAAGGGTCCCTTCCACACCGCTGAATAAAATCCCACATTATCTGCTTTGAAAGTCACTTCTGGTTGTAAGAGAATCATCTGTCTACAAAGACATTGCCCAGGAGATGCCTGAATGTGTTATGTTCCTTCAGGGAGGATCACGTTAAAACTGTAGATGTGGCCCTTAAAGAGACATGCCGCATTATCACAGGATGTCTACACCCCACATCGCTGGAGAAATTATACTGTTTAGCTGGTATTGCACCATTTGACATCTGCTGGGAAGTAGCAGCTAATAATGAAAGGACCAAGGCAGTAACATCTCCGGCCAATTCTCAGTTTGGATATCAGCCAGCACGCCAACATCTTAAATCAAGAAATAGTTTTCTAAGATCTACAGAGATACTTGCAGGAACACCTCAGCAAGCGAGAGTCCAAAAGTGGCAGGCTAAAACCCAGAACCTCAAGCCATGGCTGATACTGACTGAGAGACCTCCTCCTGGGCACACAGAAGACTGGCGACTTGGAAGGCACTGAACAGACTGTGCTCTGGCACCACAAGATGCAGAGCCAACCTTAAGAAATGTGGAGTCCACAACACGCGAGTGTGAAGAAGAGCAGACCACAGACCACCTATTATAATGCAGTCTGAGCCCTGCCACATGCACAATGGAGGATCTTCTTAGAGCAACACCAAAGGCACTCCAAGTGGCCAGCTACTGGTCAAATTACATTTAGTATAATGCCAAGTTTTTTATGTTTTTAAATACATTACAACTTGTACCCTCAGTTTGCTTCTGACACGATAAATAAATTTGCTTTTAACTGGAATATATGGCAGTGTAGACTCAGATAGCCCAGTTCAATGCAGGTATTGTGGGATTTTCTGCCTTGATATTCTGGGTTATATGCCTGTGTGGAAGGGCCCATGGATACATGGGATAAGCTAGAGTTAAATCCTGCTCTTTTTCTGCTCAAGCTTTACTGCCTTGTTTACTACAGCCATGCTTCTGCAACCCTGTACCAAAAGTCTTGAGTTTCTTCAGCCTTCCTTTACCTTTCTCCTAATGCCTTTGCTACTAAAACAACTAGCAAGACAGAGGACAGGGAAGAGGAAGGGCCGGAGAGGCATACACATGTGTAAAAAGAAGCTTCTTTCTCAGAGGCTTTGTTAACCGAGGTATGAATGTAGTACAATCAATGAACAGTTTTGCAAAAATAATGAACTTTTTCCTTAAACCTTTTCAAAGGCTAAAGGAGACAAGCAGCTCTTTTAAATTGGATGTCATAGCATGCACTTGGTAACTCCCTCCTGCCTGGCTGTTAGGTTATATGTACGTGTGTGTGTATTCTCCAAAGGAAATTAAATGCATAAAACCCTTTTGAGGATGAGAGAACAGATCCTTTTGAACTGCATTTCCTTTCAGATTTAAATGAAAGCAGCTGAGATCTGCATTCTTTTGGGGGATCATAAACCAGATGATTTTTTGATCACTTAAGCAAGTCTCCGTAACTCTATCCAGCTTTTAATATTTAACTGCTCTAAACGAGTGCTAAGTATCCATAGTCCAAGTCCTTATTTTTAAAAAGAAACGCTTCAGTCCTTGAGTTACATGCAGCTCTAATACATTATAGGAAGCCGCCATCAAAGGTAAAGGCAAATAATAGTTAGGGCAGGTTTGTGCTCTGAAATGTTGCGGGGGGTGGGGGGGTGGCATCAATTATTTTAGGCAAAAGAGAGAAAACCCAGAAGTCAATTTTGCTTGCCTCTTAGATGTATAAAGCACAGTGAAGTTTCAGGTTTGAAACTTACATACCGTCCAATATTGCACAGATGAAAACTTGGACAAATGTCAGCAAATAGCATTGTCAACATGGTAAAGGTTATTAATGTGGAAGAACCCACAAACCAGGAGAAACTGCATTGGTTTGCTTTTTCCTAAGCCTTCTGGGAATGACAAAATTCTGCCTCCCATTGAGTGGAAATCATTTCTGCACTTCAAACTCTATTTACATCAATGGATGTACGCTATGGACATAGGAGAGGAGGAGGACAAAAGAAAAACCAGGACATTTTAAAATCAGCTTAAAATGGGATGACAGAGATTTTCAAACACCTGTGGCTCATGTGCACTGACCCTATAACCCAGTTTGAAGCTTGCTTTGAACTTTGGTGGCTAGATGTTTTGGTCTTATATGTTTTTATATCTTAGGGTAAAGGTAAAGGTTTCCCCTGATGTTAAGTCTAGTCGTGTCCGACTCTGGGGGTTGGTGCTCATGTCAATTTTTAAGCCGAAGAACCAGCGTTGTCCATAGACACCTCTAAGGTCATGTGGCCAGCATGACTTCATGGAGTGCCATTACCTTCCCGCTGGAGCAATACCTATTGATCTACTCACTTTTGCATGCTTTCGAACTGCTATGTTGCCAGAAGTTGGAGCTAACAATGTGCGCTCACCCCACTCCCCAGATTTGAATTGCTAACCTTTCGGTCAGCAAATTCAACAGCTCAGAGGTTCAACCTGCTGCGCCACCGCATTATGAATTATGTCTTAGTAAAGGTAAAAGTAAAGGTTTCCCCTGACGTTAAGTCCAGTCATGTCTGACTCTGGGGGTTGGTGCTCAATTCCATTTCTAAGCCGAAGAGCCAGCATTGTCCATAGACACCTCCAAGGTCATGTGGACAGCATGACTGCATGGAGCACTGTTACCTTCCCACCGGAGCGGTACCTATTGATCTACTCACATTAGCATGTTTTCAAACTGCTAGGTTGGCAGAAGCTGGAGCTAACAGCGGCTGCTCACTCCGCTCCCGGGATTTGAACCTGCGACCTTTCAGTCTGCAAGTTCAGCAGCTCAGTGCTTTAACACACTTCACCACCGGGGCTTCTTGAATTATGCCTTAATTCATTGTAATTGTGATGTATTTTATGTTGATATATTTTATTGATGTATTACTGGACTTGGTTCCCATATAAGCTGCCCTGTGTCCCCTTGGGGAGATGGGGCGGGATATAAGAACAAAATTATTATTATTATTATTATTATTATTATTATTATTATTATTATTGCTGCCAAAGGATGTTAAACCACATTAAACAAAGTCTTTGGAAACCCAAAACATGCACACACAATCTAAAACACATTGAATAGCAAAATTGGATCCACAGAATGCAAAGCATGTTGTAGACACATGCCATGCTGAAGCACTTTGTAAAATTCAGGATATGGGGGCTGAGGGCTGCCGAAAAGTGCCCCAAGGGCATAGCTGGGCAGCAAGGGTCCAATTGACCCCTTGGAACTGGTAACTGATTCTTGTTTTTACAACTGTGTGTGTGTATGGGCTGAACAAGCTTCACATAGAGGTTCTGCTGATTGCATTGGCTGCCTCTTGTTATCTATGTACAACTCAGGAAGTCAGTTCCTCATGTTTTGCCATGTAAGTTCTGTTTGGTTACATGTGTTCTGTTGACTTCAAACTTTCTTTGTGATACTGAAAGAGTTCTAGAATTTCCCTTGTTGCCACGAGAGACTACAAATTCCATAAAGACAGTAGTGGAGGCTGGCAGAGGAGGGCTTGATCTCTCCAATGTCCTTCTTCTATTTTGTTTGGTGGCCAAGCTGGCCATGGAAGAAAAACAGCTCAGCCCTCAACACTGTCTATTCACAACCAACAAGATTTGTAGAAGGCGTATATTGTGCCCATACATATCAGCCTCCTTGTGGCCGAAGATCTGACAGAGGCTCTTCTCTTTGTCTCACTTACAATGGAGATACAGTTGATGAGAGTATAAAAGAAAGTATGTTACTTGTGACTGCATTCAAATTTCGCAGTTTCTTATTCTGAGAAGCTAGTGAGGTACCTCTCTGTTAGCTGTATTTTGCTATATGGTAAAGACGTCTGGTTCAAGTAAACAGTTTATCCCGGGGAGTCATGTAATGTATTAATATTAGACATCTGGGTTTTTTAAATTATATGTTGTAATTATATATTTGAGTGTAGTGCTCTTCATTGAGATGAGTAAACTATATAGGTTTTTTGTATCATTCATTTAGACTTTCTTCTTCTCCATGATTAGCACAACAGCACCGGATGAACCTCTCGGCAGACTACTACTAAAATAGGAAAGCTTATAAATTTGGTGGGTTTACTGTCGAGACTTTTTAAAACACACAGAAAAGGCAGGATAGAATACGCAGGGGGAGAACGTTCTTGAGAGTTCTTGGAGAACGGGAGAAGTCCCAGCAGATTGGAGGAGGGCGAATGTGGTCCCTATCTTCAAGACGGGAAAAAAGAACGACCCAAACAATTACCGTCCGGTCAGCCTCACGTCGATACCAGGCAAGATTTTGGAAAAGATCATTAAGGAAGTGGTCTGCGAACACTTAGAAGCAAATGCGGTCATTGCTAATAGTCAACACGGATTTACCAAAAACAAGTCATGCCAGACTAATCTGATCTCTTTTTTCGATAGAGTTACGAGTTGGGTCGATACAGGGAATGCTGTGGATGTAGCCTACCTGGATTTCAGTAAGGCCTTCGACAAAGTCCCCCACGACCTTCTGGCAAACAAACTAGTAAAGTGTGGGCTAGACAAAACTACGGTTAGGTGGATCTGTAATTGGCTAAGCAAACGAACCCAAAGGGTGCTCACCAATGCGTCATCTTCATCATGAAAAGAAGTCACGAGTGGAGTGCCGCAGGGCTCCATCCTAGGCCCGGTTCTGTTCAACATCTTTATTAACGACTTAGACGAAGGGTTAGAAGGCACGATCATCAAGTTTGCAGATGACACCAAACTGGGAGGGATAGCTAACACTCCAGAAGACAGGAGCAGAATTCAAAACGATCTTGACAGACTAGAGAGATGGGCCAAAACTAACAAAATGAAGTTCAACAGGGACAAATGCAAGATACTTCACTTCGGCAGAAAAAATAGAAATCAAAGATACAGAATGGGGGACGCCTGGCTTGACAGCAGTGTGTGCGAAAAAGACCTTGGAGTCCTCGTGGACAAGTTAAACGTGAGCCAACAATGTGATGCGGCAGCTAAAAAAGCCAACGGGATTCTGGCCTACATCAATAGGGGTATAGTGTCTAGATCCAGGGAAGTCATGCTACTCCTCAATTCTGCCTTGGTCAGACCACACCTAGAATACTGTGTCCAATTTTGGGCACCGCAGTTGAAGGGAGATGTTGACAAGCTGGAAAGTGTCCAGAGGAGGGCGACTAAAATGATTAAGGGTCTGGAGAACAAGCCCTATGAGGAGCAGCTTAAAGAGCTGGGTATGTTTAGCCTGCAAAAGAGAAGGCTGAGAGGAGACATGATAGCCATGTACAAATATGTGAAGGGAAGTCATAGGGAGGAGGGAGCAAGCTTGTTTTCTGCTGCCCTGCAGACAAGGACACGGAACAATGGCTTCAAACTACAGGAAAGGAGATTCCACCTGAACATCAGGAAGAACTTCCTCACTGTGAGGGCTGTTCGGCAGTGGAACTCTCTCCCCCGAGCTGTGGTGGAGGCTCCTTCTTTGGAGGCTTTTAAGCAGAGGCTGGATGGCCATCTGTCGGGGGTGCTTTGAATGCAATTTCCTGCTTCTTAGCGGGGGGTTGGACTGGATGGCCCATGAGGTCTCTTCCAACTCTACTATTCTATGATTCTATGATTCTATGATTCTAGAACAATACTACCAATAAGTGACTGTTTGGGTGATGGGTGATGCTATTTCCAAGCTGCTATTTCACTGCCTAGAAAACCCTTTGCACAAGGTGGTATTAGATATTTCCCTGTGCAATGTGAGAGAACTGCTCATGACAATATATCCCTTATTTTTCACTAAAAGCATCCCACCCTTATTTATGTCCATTGTGGTTGTTTTTGCAATCATTTATTTATATGACACCATTAGTGTACATGGCACTTTACAGGTCAAAACAACCCAAATCAGTGTGTCCTACCGAAGTGTATGATGTAAAACACATGTGTCAAACATAAGGCCCATGGGCTAAATCAGACCCACCACATCAATTTAAATGGCCCATGAGGTAGACAGTGACACACTAACCACAGGAAAATGATAAGCATTTTTAAAAACCTGAACTTTAGTACATTTGACTAGTTGTGCTTGTTGTTATTTTCAGAACATGTTCAATGGTCAGGATAGTGAGTGATATGGTATCCCGAGTTATTTAACAATATGTTAAAAAGTATTGTCGAAGGCTTTCATGTTAAAAAGTAGTTGTATCTATAATAATAATAATAATAATAATAATAATAATAATAATAATAATAATAATAATAATAATAAAAACTTTATTTGTATTCCGCCCTATCTCTCCAAGGGCGGATTCCAACATACAATGACCAACATTCAATGCCTCCATAAAACAAACAAATACTGGCATAAAATCCCAGGAAAACCCCACATATGAAAACAGCAAATAAAACATCAAATTAAAGCTAAGATCAATTAATCAAACCGAACATCAATAAATTAAACCAACATAGTCAGACAAAAATTATATAATGACGTAAAATCTGAACAAACACCCATATGAATTTACAGAAGCCAACTGGAGTTCACAAAGTTGTGTGGGTTAGTTGTGTGGCCTATGGTGGTAAATTGGGCTGACATAGACTAGCAGAGCCCAGATGCAAATAAATAGTTCTCAACCAGGGAACTATTTGTACAGTCTTACAATTACAAATGGCCCTTTGAAGGTCACCATAGGTTGATGTGGCCCCTGGTGAAAATGAGTTTGACACTTCTAATCTCAAAGGAAGAAAGAAATAGTAAAATACAACACCATACAATATAATAGTCTTCTCAGACAGGAGAAGAGATATATAGTATATATCAGGCCTGCATAACATGTGGCCCAGGGTCAGATGTGACCTTCACAAGGATTTGGTGCAACCCACAGAGACTTTGAGCTTAAGCATTAGAGAGAGAGATCACACACAGGACTGCAGCAGGATAGGAATCTGAGGGAAATGAGGGAAATGAATGGCACAAAGTTGTCATTTTTCCCTTTGTAGGAGAAGGAGTCAGCAGAGGCAACCCAGAGGCAAAGCCCACAAATATTCAGGAATAAAAGGTAAAGGTAACGGTTTCCCCTGATGTTAAGTCCAGTCATGTCTGACTCTGGGGGTTGGTGCTCATCTCCATTTCTAAGCCGAAGAGCCGGTGTTGTCCGTAGACACCTCCAAGGTCATGTGGCCAGCATGACTGCATGGAGTGCCTTAACCTTCCCCCCGGAGCGGTACCTATTGATCGACTCACATTGGCATGTTTTCGAACTGCTAGGTTGGCAGAATCTGGAGCTAACAGCGGGCACTCATTCCGCTCCTGGGATTTGAAATTGCGGCCTTTCGGTCTGCAAGTTCAGCAGCTCAGTGCTTTAACACACTTTGCCACCGGGGCTTCAGGGATACAGTTTCAAGAAACGATGCATTGAGTGAAAAGGAGTTAGAAGAGACCACATGGGTCATCCAGTCCAATGGAGTCCCCAGTGGCACAGTGGATTAAACTCTCATGCCGGCAGGACTGATGACTTGAAGGTTGGGTTGCTGACCTAAAGGTTGCTGGTTCGAATCCAACCCGGGGAGAGCGCAGATGAGCTCCCTCTATCAGTTCCAGCTCATTGCAGGGACAAGAGAGAAGCCTCCCATAAGGATGGTAAAAACATCTGGGTATCCCCTGGACAACATCCTTTCAGACAGCCACATTTTCTTACACCAGACGTGACTTGCAGTTTCTCAAGTCACTCCTGACATGAAAAAAAAATCCAGCCCAGTCCTCTGCCATGTTTAAAAGGAAGGAGCTTCCACCAGACTTTGAGGCAGAGAGTTTCACTGTTGAACAGCCCTTATAGTCAGGAAGTTCTTCCTAATGTTCAGGTGGAATCTCTTTTCCTGTAATTTAAACTCATTGCTCCAAGTCCTAGACTCCAGGGCACCAGAGAACAATCTTGCTCCTTCTTCCTTATGACATCCTTTCACTTATTTAATCACAGCTATCATGTCTCCTCTCGACAGAATTAAACATCCCTGCTCTTTCACCCGCTGTTCATAGGGATTAGTCGTCTCCAGACCTTTGATCATTTTAATCTCCCTCCTCTGGACACTTTCCAGGTTGTCAATATCTCTTTTAAAATGTAGTTCCCAGAATTGGACACAATATTCAAGGAGAGGTCTGACCAAAGCAGAATAGAGGGAAACCATTACTTCCCTTGATCTAGACCAGTGATTCTCAACCTGTGGGACCCCAGATGTTTTTGGTCTTCAGCTCCCAGAAACCCTAACAGCTGATAAACTGGCTGGAATTTCTGGGAGTTGTAGGCCAAAATACCTGGGGACTCTCAGGTTGAGAACCACCGATCTAGACACTATACTCCTTTTGATGCAGCCCAAAATCCCGTTGGCTTTTTTAGCTGCTGCATCACATTCTTGGCTCATGTTCAACTTTTTGCCTACTAAGACTCCAAGATCTTTTTCACACGGACTTTGTTGAGCCAGGCATCACCCATCATATGACACCTGACACTTAAATTCAAGTATCCAGATAGGTCTGGATTAAGACTTGCTTAATCCTGAACTAGTTATAGCTTTAGTATAAAAAGTATATATCTATTACATGTATTATTTCACATCATAGTAATAACCTCTTTAAATGTGTTTCCTCATTTCCCTTTTATTTCTACCTATTTACCTTCAGCTCTCAACTTTTGCAATGGGTAGGGTTGAAGGATCTCAGTGACGGTAAATGTAAAGGTACAATGTAAATATAAATGCAATTTGCATACATTTTTTTACCTGCAAAAATATTTTGCTAGGAATTTCTATATACTCTATCATGGTCAACTTCTTGCAAAACCTGATCATATTGGAGGGTCTAGAAATACCCTGTTTCCCCAAAAATAAGACATCCCCAGAAAATAAGACCTAGTAAAGGTTTTGCTGGATTGCTAAATATAAGGCCTCCCCTGAAAGTAAGACCTAGCAAAGTTTTTTGTTTGGAAGCATGCCTGCCAAACAGAACACCAGAGCACACAGTATTGGTAAATGTACATACCATTGAGAGTTGTACATGGAAATAATGGTAGTAACAAGAAACTTTTGATAGGATTCACAGTTTGTCTGGTTACGCTGGTTTGTGATGAGAACTACTGTACAGTATATAATAAATGTTATTTTTTTATTCAATAAATGTGAATTCTTCTTCATGGAAAAATAAGACATCCCCTGAAAATAAGACCTAGTGCATCTTTGGGAGCAAAAATTAATATAAGACACTGTCTTATTTTCGGGGAAACACGGTACCAAGAGTGGAATTGTTTTCCATTGACTTACAGGGCAGCAGTTGAAGCAGTAACCCACAAATAATGAGATCCATAAATGCTTATCCCACAAATGTAAAACTGGCATTTAGTAAACCCCTTTGTGTGTTGTGCGCGAGCATGCATGATATTTAGAGGCCTCTCATAACTCAAGGCTGCATAAATTGCAGTTAACATGGTCTGCAATCCAGGGTTGTTCTAGTGGAGAACAGCAAACTTTGGGAAGAGCAGAGGTTGCATATGGTTTCTATGTGGCTTTTAAACAATGCCTTTTGGCACATCTGGGCACTTCTAAGTACCCAAAGAACAACCACTGTGGGCAAAGCCAGCACATTTTAAAGTCCCATTTAGCTCTGCTGGGAGAGTTAAGTATGTGTTTAAATCTCTTCCATTGCAGGCAATTAGGCTTAGCTTGAAAGTGCTTAGTTTGGTTGGTGCTTGGCCAACCTTCATGAACATTAGGTAAAAAGGCCATTAGCGCTAGCATTCCCTTGTTACTGATCTGACAGATGGAGCAACAATTTTAAATGTGGGCTAGGAGCTGTGTGTGTGTGTGTTTGTGTGAAGGAGACACTCTCCGGGTAACCTTTCCTTATTCACTCCTACTAGATCAGTGCTCCTCTCACCTCATCTTGTAACAGCAAGCCCCATGCTCATTGTACAGCATGTGTCATCCGTCATCTTGTTTGTTCTAAGGGGACAATCTATTAGCATCATTCAATGCTCTGACATTAAGGGGCTGAATCCAATTGCCAGTTCCTATTACAGAAAATGCACTGAACAGTTACTGAATATTCTGTGGTATAGTGATAGATTGGACTTTGGGAGACAGGGTTAAAATCTTGGCTCAGCACTGGACCACACAGGGTGGCCTTGGACAAGTCATACTCTCAGCCTAAGAAGAAAAGAATGGTAAATCTCCTTGGAACAAATTATGTCAAGAAAACCCTGTGATGAGGTGGTCTTAACCATAAGTCAGAAATAACTTGTAGACACACAACAACAACAACAACAACAACAACAACAACAACAACAACAGCAGCAGCAGCAGCAGCAGCAACAGCAACAGCAACAACACCACCAACAACAGCATGAATAATTATAAAACAAATTATCATCCTTTGCTTGGAGCCCCCTGTAGCACAGTGGGTACTGGCAGGACTGATGACTTGAAGGTTGAGTTGCTGACCTGAAGGCTGCCAGTTTGAATCCAACCCAGAGAGAGCACAGATGAGCTCCCTCTATCAGCTCCAGCTCCATGCAGGAACATGAAAGAAACCTCCCACAAGGATGGCAAAAATATCAAAAACACCCAGGCATCCTCCTGACAACCTCCTTGCAGATGACCAATTCTCTCACACCAGAAGCGACTTGAGGTTTCTCAAGTCACTCCTGACATGGAAAAAAAATCCTTTACCAGTGTCAATTGTGTTCCAAGGGAATTCATCATTACTGCCTTTTAAATCCTACCTAACCTACACACACACATACGTCTATGTCAAGACCTGACCATTGTAAGGTGTCTGAAAACTAGGACTTGGAGCAATGGGTTCAAATTAAAGGAAAGGAGATTCCACTTGGACATTATTATTATTATTATTATTATTATTATTATTATTATTATTATTATTATTATTTTATTATGACACAGCAAACAAGATAGATATGCTGGATTTTGTATCACAAAATCACAAGTCGAACACTTCCCAAGTGTCTAGGACTGTGTGATGTATTTTCGGATGATGCGTGCAGATCCCAGTAGGGTGGCCTTTTGCAGGTGGCAGATCGTGATTTTGTCAATGTCTATTGTTTCCAAATGCCGGCTGAGATCTTTTGGCATGGCACCCAGTGTGCCCATCACCACCGGGACCACCTGCACTGGTTTCTGCCAGAGTCTTTGCAGTTCGATCTTGAGGTCCTGATAGTGGCAAAAATATACAATGCCAGAAAACTGCACAATTATTATTATTATTATTATTATTATTATTATTATTATTATTATTATTATTATTATATTTTATTTTTGTACCCCACCTCCATCTTCCGGAAGGGTCTCGGGGCGGCTTATATATGGCACAAAGTGCCTAAAACAACGCATAAAGTGAACACACAATACAATACAAAATAAAACCGCTGGTATATAAAACAACAATTTGAACTTAGAACGGCAACCAGTAACCTATAGTGGCAACATTAGAAAGGACTTCCTGACTGTAAGAGCTGTTCAACAGTGAAACTCTCTGCCTCAGAGTCTGGCGGAAACTCCTTCCTGGGAAGCTTTTAAACAGAGTTTGGATAGACATCTGTCAGGGGTACTTTGTGCTTTTTCTGCATGCCAGGGGGTTGGACAATATGGCCCATGTGGTCTCTTCCAACTCTATTATTCTATGATTCTATGTTGACACTGTTAGAATTAATAGTGCCAACCATCTTCAAGGTCTAGACTTAGAGTGGAGCATTGCAATAGGTCTGGATGTTAGTTTTCTGTTTAGAGACCCTCTGGGATAGATTGCCAGAATTTTCAAACAAAACAAAACAGGAATTCATCTGTAAAGTGTAATTGATGATTGGGAAAATGCAATTTTTTTCAGTATGAAACATTGTGTGTGTGTGTGGGGGGGGGGGGGGGGTTGCAACCTACTGGAAAGGGGAAACAACATAGCATTGAAAAGGGATACAACATAACATTGCACATGCAATCCCTATGTGGGAGATTGTTATTCGGAAATCTGTTTTAACATGTGGATTGTTAATGTTACAGTAAGATGGATAAATGTAGGAGCCAAAGATGGAAGACAATTATTCTAGATCATTTGATAAATCATTGACGGTGGAGACGGGCAATGTTGATGTCAGCGGAGCAGTGAATTTGCTCTTGATTCTAGTGTGCTAAACATATTTGAAGGATGGGGATTCTAGAACTTTGGATAGCTTACATAATAAATATGTCTGCCATGTGGCAACCCTAAGGCAAACCTATCACAGAACCTTTTTGGAAAGCTTTGTTCAGAGTAGGTGTGCCATTGCCTTCTTTTGAGGCTAAAGGATTGTGACTTTCCAAAAACAGATTGAAGACACTGATGACTACCAAGTCTCCACTATCCATTGTGGTAAATATTTATTTATTTATTTATTTATTTACAGTATTTATATTCCGCTCTTCTCACCCAAAAGGGGACTCAGGGCGGATCACATTACACATATAAGGCAAACATTCAATGCCTTAACATAGAACAAAGACAGAAGACAAATGCAGGCTCCGAACTGGCCTCGAACTCATGACCTCTTGGTCAGAGTGATTTGTTGCAGCTGGCTGCAGCTGGCTGTTCAACAGCCTGCACCACAGCCCGGGCCCGGAAATGTTTTTGTTGTTTCTACTGAAAAAGTCACACATTCTCTCTTGGGAATAAATGTAAGGATGGCAGCATGTTTGAGTAATATAACTGCTAGATCTCTATAGTAATTTGAGAGAGGGGGAAAAAGGTGTTCCCTGTTAACTCCAGATAAGAAACAGTTGAGTTGGTTTGAAATTGAGCTCCAGTAATAGCTCATGTTTTCCATAGTAAGAGAACAACAAATACACCCCGGATTTTAATCTCAGGTGTTTTGGCCTACAGCTCCCAGAAATTCCAACTAGTTTACCAGTTGTTAGGATTTCTGGGAGTTGAAGGCCAAAACATCTGGGGACCCACAGGTCGAGAACCACTGTTTTAGACATTCCTCAAATAGAAGTATGTGGGTACATATGCTCAGAAATCAATGAGTTTTACTTAACCAACTTGGGAAAATGCATTTCCCCCTATTATCCTGGAAATTAGACCAGCAGTCCATTTACACTACACAATTATAGTTCTGTGGTTCTACTTTAACTGTTCATGATTTTGTTCTATGTAGCTCCACAATTTGTGGCTTCATGCGGTATTTTCAATTCTCAGTCAGCTCTTTTGGTGGGCCTTCAAACTATACATCCAGGGATCCCGTCGCTTTTAGCCAGGGTATCTCTAAAGCAGAATTATGGTTCTATAATTGTATGGTATGAAAGAGATGCCTGCCTGTATCTAGGTCGCCTCTTGATTTCAGCCAGCCTTCTTCAGAACGACAAACTCAAGAGAGCCTACTGCTGTTGAGAGTCTTTCCTGGAAAGTACAATGAATCTGTCCTACAAAAGGCACTCACTCTATTTTTTATCCTTCCTTTTCTCTATCTTGGGTTCTGGAAATGCACTATTTCAGCTATTGTTTCTGGAGTTGCTTGTTAGTATTTAATCCTCACCCCACCCTCATTACTCATGCTTTTATATAAGCAACATATTCACATTGTTCGTGTCACAAACGTAATTCAGGAAGGTACATAAAGCAGCGCTCCATGCAGTCATGCCGGCCTCATAACCTTGGAGACATCTGCGGACAACACCGGCTCTTAGGCTTAGAAATGGAGATGAGCACCAACCCCCAGAGTTGGACACAACTAGACTTAATGTCAGGGGAAACCTTTAACTTTACCTATGTAATTATACTATGTCAGTTTTTAACAACTTTTAACATAAATCAGAGGTAACAGATATACCCTTTGATCTTCCGAAGGAGCCCTCCAAAAACATTTTGAAAGTAAAAGGTAAATATGACAACTGTAATAGAGATAGGGCAATATACTTTGGCAAAATCCAGGTGGTCATGCCCTGCAGTCCTTTCTTTAGGCCAGGGGTTCTCAAATGTATTCAGCCACAGAGCCATTTTTGAAGCAAAAGTTTTTCATGCAGCTCCAAGAAATGTTTATATATTATATTATATTATGATATATATATATTAGTCATGGGCCAAGCCAGTGACAGATGGATGGAGAGTTTTTGTGTGAAAAAAAGAAAAAAAGAAAATTTAAAATGAAGAACAATTTTAATCAACAAAAACTTAATGGTATTTGGGTGGAACACCCCAGTGGCCATCCAGTCCAACTCCTTTCTGTCATGCAGGAAAAACACAATCAAAGCACCCCCAACAGAAGCCATTCAGCCTTAATAGTGGTAATAATAATAATAATAATAATAATAATAATAATAATAATAATAGCAAAAAGGCCATCCAGTCCAACCCCCTTCTGCCATGCAGGAAAATCACAATCAAAACACCTCCCTGAGCGATGAGAGGGAAATAAGGTCTTGGAAGCAAAGATGGGGTAGGTCCAGGCTGCAAGGAAAAGAGTCTGGTGGTGAAGGAGCTATAGGAGAAAGGGTCTGTATCTCAGGAGGACACTGCTTCTGCTGTTGTTTCCAGCAGTTCAAAACTTTAATTTCCCTGCATTTCTCAAGAGGAGGAAAGAGGAGGAGGTGGGAAGCAGCATGGTGCCATGGAGCCCCTAACTATCATCCACGGAGCTCTAAGGGCTCTGTGGAACACAGTTTGAGAACCCCTGATTAAGCAAACTTTCCCTTATCTGGCTTCTGTCAGAAACAAGCTTCAGTTTTGCACCCTGTGGAGCGAATATACTGAAGGCTAGATTTCAGAGAAAGGCAATAGGGAATTACCTCTGAGTACTTCTTCACTTACGACAATCCTATGAAATTCATAAGGTCAGCATGAGTAAGCAGGTTACTTAAAAGCACACAGGCACAATGTTCATGCCTAAGGTAAAGGTAAAGGTTTCCTCTGACGTTATGTCCAGTCATGTCTGACTCTGGGGGTTGGTACTTATCTCCATTTCTAAGCTGAAGAGCCGGCGTTTTCCGTAGACCAGACACCTGGTCATGTGGCCAGCATGATTGCATGGAGCGCCGTTACCTTCCCGCCGGAGTGGTACCTATTGATCTACTCACATTGGCATGTTTTCGAACTGCTAGGTTGGCAGAAGCTGGAGCTAACAGCGGGCGCTCACTCCGCTCCTGGGATTTGAACCTGCTACCTTTCGGTCTGCAAGTTCAGCAGCTCAGTGCTTTAACACACTTCGCCACCGGGGCTCCTTGTTCATGTCTATATCTGGATGTTTTCTTTTTTTATGTAAGGAATGACTTGAGAAACTACAAGTCACTTCTGGTGTGAGAGAATTGGCCGTCTGCAAGGATGTTACCCAGAGGACGCACAGATGTTTTGATGTTTGTACTATCCTTGTGGGAGGCTTCTCTCATGTCTCCACATGGAGCTGCAGCTGATAAAGCGAGTACATCCACACTCTCCTACTCTAGGAAGGCATTAGTACAGTACGGTCAAGTGACAATTTCCAGTCAACGTGATTTCAAAGCAGAAATTACCAAACTATGTATTAGTCAACTGTGGAGAAAAGAGAATTTGGCAATATGTTCCATTTTCTATGACGCAAATTTCATTTCCATTCAGCTTTCATGGAAATGAAATCAGCTCTAGCCTGCGGGGACATGAGAGAAGCTTCCCAGCAACACATCCGGGCGTCTCTGGGCAAGATCTCGGTAGATGGCCAATTTTCTTACACCAGAAGCGACTTGCAGTATGTTGTCAAGTTGCTTCTGACACACTTCTGACATTTTAAAAAAAAGCTTTAATGGGTATTTACCAAAATTTGCAAAATTCAAAAGGATGCAGTGAGGGTGAGGGGGAAGCATAGCTGACAAATTTCTTACTAGTCTATATCTCGAGAGAAAGACTCACTGCAATGACTGGTAAACCTAAGCAGAGAGAAGAAAGCAAGTCGGAGAGGCTGATGTGTTTAATTCAATTGAAGAAGGAAAAAATATAACTATTAATATTATGATAAATTGCTATTTAAATTGAGGACAGATGCCTACACTGAAAGCCCAGAAGGAAGTTGAAAAATTCCTTCCATGTTTTTATCCCTCACTCTTTCTCTCTGTTTTGATTTGAGGAGAGAAGGAAATATTAGTTTTTGAAAGTCCTGGCTCTTACCCACTTTACTCCAAATATTTCTCTTGCTTTCCCATTCTCGGTCCCTTGTAATATCTTTTTAATATCCCTCTTTCTTCAACAACTTGGTTCCTATCTGGATCCCAGAAAAAAGTCTCAAGATTAAGAGATGTCAATGTACAGAACAGCGTATAGAACAGATAAATAATCTCTATGCAAGCTTAGAGCATAGGGAAGATGCAAAGATGATCAACTCCATTCCAAGATGCCCTTGCTACTCATTGGTTTTCAGTTTTTTAGAGTTTCAGAATAACATGGCACGAGACTGACTGGATTAAATTAACATAGAGGAAAAAATAACAACAACTGCAGAAGAAGACCAGATTATAGAGTAATCTTTGTAAACTATTATTTATTTATTTATCGTGTCAGAAGCAAGTTGTAATGTATTTGAAAACAGAAAGTTTTTTTTTAAAACTTGGCATTATACTAAATGTAAACTCTTGAAATGTACAGTTTACACTATGTAACAAGACTTTTGTTCCTGGGTTGTAAATGTCATTTCCTAAATGGTTCTGTCATAAAAATATGGAAAAAGTTTATTAAACTGCAAAAACTTTGTTTTTGCGGGACATACTGCAGCACATTTTTCAATGACTATCATAGAGCAATTGTTCCCAACCTGTGGTCCATGGATCACCAGTGGTCCACAAGAACTAAAATATGCTCCACGGCCTCACCATTACTACCACGGATAATAACACAGACCAACCAAAAGAAAATTTCTTGATGTCTTCATTTTTAGGCTTGTTCCTAGAATTATTTGGGATGTTGATTCAGAAATTTGCATTGGATAGATCACATCAGCTCTAAATTATAGTTTTCTGTGGGCGAGCAATTACTGGATGGCATATGTTCTGTATCAGAAACTAGAGCTGATGTGGTGTACCCAATGTAATTTTCTGAATCAGCACCCCAAATAACGAAACTGAGTCTAAAGTTGACCAAAAACTGATTCATAGCCCTTTTGGTAGTAATGTTGGAGAGTGGTCGCTGGTCAAAGTGGTCCCTGGTCAAAAAAAGGTTGGGAACCAGTCATAGAATCTTAACCAATTCAACAGTTTGTGGCAGCCACAAAAATGAAGTTTCTGAACTATGTCTACTTTCAAAATAAGGACCACACAATTAAACAAGAAATAACACTTTCAAACCAGGAACAGAAAAGTTTTCAATATTTGTTGCATAATTTTATTAATATAGTATAGATAAATAGTTGATTATAATAACACAAAGTTTACATTTTCTTTTTTGTATCCTTTCTTAATTTTTTTGTTAATCTTTTCTACTTTTTCTTTATTTTAAAATGTTCTTTTTTGAAAGAGATTTTTCTTTCTTTCTTTTTTGCTACTTTCCCCACTGTTTTTGGCATTTTGGTCTTCTTTAGTTTTGTATTTTGATCTTTTAAGGTTTTGAAGCAATTTTATCCATTCAAAAAATCACTGGAATAATGATAATACAAGTTGAGTACCCTGTGTCCAGAATTCCATAATTCAAAACACTCCAAAATCAGAAATTGTCTACATTGGCGGCTGAGATGGCAACCCCTTTGCTTTCTGACTATTTGATGTACAGAAACTTTGCTTCATGCACAAAATTATTAAAATATTGTATATTGTATATAAAATTATCTTCAGGCTATGTGTATAAGGTGTACACAGTTTAAATGAAATTCATGTTTAGACTTGGGTCTCTTCTCCAAGATATCTTGTTATATATTTATGTGGAAATACAGGTATTCCAAATCCCCCCAAAATTCCAAAATCCAAAATACTTCTGGACCCAATCATTTTGAATTAGGGATACTTAACTTTTAGTATGAGTTATTAGATTAGACCAGGTTTCTGTTCAGATCATATATCTTCATAAGTGAATTAGAATAAGAAAGGGGCAATTTTGTAAAATCCGTATCCAGTAGAAGGCTGCTTTTCCATTACTAAATACCAGATCTTGTAAAGCGACTAATGTGCAATGAAATCTATACACAACAAGATGCACATCACACCGGTCCCAATGCAAATTGCATCATTCTCATTGCCAGTCTTCTGTTATGAATCATTGCTATCTAGTACTGGGGTTTTCTTCATTTCTCTGCTACATAGCTCGGCATGCGTAAAGTAAGCTATCATAACAGGCCATATAAAATTTTAGCATTATTCTTTAATTTTTTGCTAAATTGGTGATATCCTTATAAAATTAAAATTAAGGCTGCTATTCTTAATGCAATCAAAATAAACTCATATGACACTAAGAAGTAGCTCTCAGAGCAGTTACTGAAATAAAATCTTTCAGACTTGGAATTAATAAACTATCATTCATTGATTATGAAGAGAAATATGAAATTCTTCTTGTGATTTGCATTTATTAGAGAACTAAGTGCATGTAAAATGTGTCTTTTGCCTAATTAATTATTTCCTTAATTCTGTAATCAAGTTAATAATGAATGCACATCCTAAATTAAACAATTAAGTGTTTAAAAACATTAGGTTGCCACTTTTGTTGGAAGAGTTAATAATATTCAATGGTTAGTTCCTATTACTGCAGCGAAGAGCTTAGAAGGCATATACATATGCATATTATGCATATGTATGAAATTTGCTTCTAAAAGACACCGAATCCAGCATGATCAAATCTTAGAGGAATCAGAAAAAAACGTGCTGAGGATATGCACTCTTTTGCTATAAAATGGAATTTTCCAAGTTCTGTATCAAAGTGATTTGATACATTTTGAAGTTATGATCTGCATATAGTAGTCTACTCCTACCCATCCATAACTCATTTTTCAATTCTTTTGGATTTGATATATTTTGGAAACAAACTCCACATATATTATTGGATTCCCAGAAACTCACTTCTGTACAATTACTGAACTCCCAGTGGTGCAGTGGGTTAAACCACTGAGCTGCTGAGCTTCCTGACTGAAAGGTCAGCAGTTCGAATCCAAGAAGCAGGGTGAGCTCACGCTGTTAGCCCCAGCTTCTGCCAACCTAGCAGTTCAGAAACATGCAAATGGGATTAGATTAATAGGTACCACTCTGGTGGGAAGGTAACTGAACTCCATGTAGTCATGCCGGCCACATGACCTTGGAGGCGTCTATGGACAACGCCGGCTCTTCGGCTTAGAAATGGAGATGAGCACCAACCCCCAGAGACTACACTTAATGTCAGGGGAAAACCTTTACCTTTACCTACTGAGGGAGAATGTAACTCCAATTCCATGTTCACACTGTACTAGAGAAATACTGATCTGTTGTGAGCAATGATGATCAGCATCTTGAAAACCCATTTGGTTGTCATTGAATTAGCATGGAATCTGATTCCAAAAGGGCTATGTTTTGAATATCTCTGGATAGCCCTGCAAAATCTGAAGGACACAAACCAGATTACGCAAAAACATGCACAGGGTGCTTATTCTCTGTACCCCATTCCCATGAAGGATAGACATGGACATCTGGGATTTCACTTCCAAGGAAATACATTTGCTTTTGAGGTTTACTCTATATAGAGGTCCTGTTCACCACCCCCATCCCCCACTCCATGCACACACACACACACACTATCTTTGGATCTCAGCCTGGATCAAAGCCTTTCCCAAAAGCCTCATGAGATTTAACAGGGCTGCCAGTTTTCATTGGTAGATTAATCAACTCTTTACATGATTCATTGTTGTGGGTCTATTTCAATCGCGGGCAAATTGTAGTCAGATGAGCTGTAAATTAAGGACATACTTTGATTTTGTGTGTTGAAGGAAGAGGGGAGCCTTTGAAGTACGGTAGGTTCTGGTGTATTACTCTAAAAAGGAACAAAGCACCCCAAATACCAAAAGTGGTGTTGCCTTTGATCATTGAGTCACTGCTCCTATTTACTCCACCTGTGTCTTGGACTAGAATTCGGGAGTCCAATTCCCCTTTCCGCCATGGAAGCCCATTGGTTGACTTTAGTAGGTTACAGTCTCTCTGCCTCAGAGGAAGTCAATGGCAAACCCCATCTTGAATAAATCTTGCCAATAAAACTGTTTTGCCTTAGGGCCAAAATATCTAGGAAATAACTTCAAGGCACACAACAATAATGCCGTTTTACACGCCATCCAACATCTCCAAGAGGCACAGACACTGAAATTCTGATATCACACAAAGCTTTGAATTTGATCAAAGCAATGGTGAAAAAAAAGAGCCGGGGCACTGATCCATGAAAGACTCCTCAAATGTTGATATATTTCTGCTTTCAAACAAGATGTTGTTAAAAATGATAACAGGGTGGGATTCCAGCTATCTATTCCAGCATGCTGTTTATTTTCGAATAGAGAATACATCAAAGATCCTATCTGCTAACATAACTCCCAAAGTACAAAGGGAAACACAGAGCCCTTCTACATTGCCATATCATCCAGATTATCAAAGCAGATAATCCACATTATCTGCTTTGAACTGGATTATATGAGTCTACACTGCCATATCCAGTTCAAAGCAGATAATCTGGATTTTATATGGCCGTGTATATTTTATATGGCCACAGTCAAAGAGGAGGAGCCTCCGGTGGTCTAGGGGATAAAAGCCTCGTGACTTGAAGGTTGGGTTGCTGACCTGAAAGCTGCCAGGTTCGAATCCCACCCGGGGAGAGTGTGGATGAGCTCCCTCTATCAGCTCCAGCTCCATGCGGGGACATGAGAGAAGCCTCCCACAAGGATGGTAAAACATCAAAACATCTGGGCATCCCCTGGGCAACGTCCTTGCAGACGGCCAATTCTCTCACTCCAGAAGCAACTCCGGTTGCTCCTGACACAAGAAAAAAAGTCATAGAGGAAAGGGAAACTTTATTCTCTAATGGAAATTGTCTTCATTGCTATTTTTCTAGCCTCCTTTCTTCCTATACTGTATTCTAATTAAAAAATGGCTTACATTGACATCAGTGAGTCATTAACTGGAGACTACTTGAGTTAGTCATATGTGCAGCTATAAGGAGCCAAAAAAGGAGACATCCTTAACCATTGACAGAGTGAGGTAGTTGGCATAAAGAACAAATCTGTGCTAGGTAAAGTTAAGATTTTCCCCTGACATTGTCTAGTCGCGCCCGACTCTGGGGGTTGGTGCTCATCTCCATTTCTAAGCCAAAGAGCCGGTGTTGTCCGTAGATGTCTCCAAGGTCATGTAGCCGGCATGACTGCATATCATGAAAAGGCAGAAAATAGTAAGTGGTCTACTATCAGCTGAATACCTGTGTTGTGTTTTTTCCAAAGGTGAAAAAAAATTACCTCTACTTACATAGCATAATTTACACAATTTACAATTTACAGTCCATATGTATCTATTCACGCTAGCTGATCAGGTGCCCGTGCGTAGCCAGTAAGATATAATGGCACAATTTGAGATTATCTACGTAAGTACTCTAATCACATAGCTAAGTAATGTCATCCAGCCCAACCCCACAGTCATCACTTATTAAAGATCATTCACTGTGAGCAACAGGGACCTGTTCTCTTGCTGAGCAGAAAGCAGCTGATCAGCATATCCATTCCCCTCTCATAAAATATGTCCAGGGCAATAGACAGAAGCAGGATTCCTGTCACAATTCCCCCTTACACAGTGGTTCTCAACCTTCCTAATGCTGCAACCTCGTAATGCAGTTCCTCATGTTGTAGTGACGGACCCCCAACCATAAAATTAAATTTTTGTTGCTACTTCATAGCTGTCATTTTGCTACTGTTATAAATCGTAATGTAAATATTTGATATGCAGGATGTATTTTCATTCACTGGACCAAATTTGGCACAAATACCCGATACACCCAAATTTGAATACTGGTGGGGTTGGGGGGATTGATTTTGTCATTTGGGATTGTAGTTGCTGGGATTTATAGTTCACCTACAATAAAAAAAGCATTCTGAACTCCACAAATGATGGAATTGAACCAAATTTGGCAAACAGAACTCCCATGATCAACAGAAAATACTGGAAGGGTTTGGTGGGCATTGACCTTGAGTTTTGGAGTTGTTGTTCACCCACATCCAGAGAGCACGGCAGACTCAAACAATGGTGGATCTGGACCAAACTTGGCACAAATACAAATATGCCCAAATGTGAACACTGGTGGAGTTTGGGGAAAATAGACTTTGGCAATTCGGAGTTGTAGTTGCTGGGATTTATAGTTCACCTATAATCAAAGAGCCCCTTGAATCCCACCAACGATAGAATTGTGCCAAACTTCCCACACAAAACCTCCATGACCAACAGAAAATACTGGTCTTTGGCAACCCCTCTGACACTCCCCTCTGACACCTCCCTTGCAACCCCCCAAGTTGAGAAATGCTGCCCTTACACAAGAGATAACTCATTGGGGAGTGGTGATGCATCAGTCACCTGCTTCCCAATTGACAAATGAACAGACCCCTGTCACTCACAGCAACTGCTTCCTAATAAGTGAGAATTGCAGGAATATTACAGTTCCCATCTTATTGCCAAAACTAAAGAATATGCAAAGATCATGTTGTACATGATTACAAAAGTTTAACTTCAATTTTAAATATTGGGCTCCGATTTTAAATAATAATAATAATAATAATAATAATAATAATAATAATAATAATAATCCAGACTTCTGAATCCAAACAGACAAAGTTCTGGAACACAACACACCAGACATCACAGTTGTGGAAAAGAAAAAGGTTTGGATCATTGATGTTGCCATCCCAGGTGACAGTCGCATTGACGAAAAACAACAGGAAAAACTCAGCCGCTATCAGGACCTCAAGATTGAACTTCAAAGACTCTGGCAGAAACCAGTGCAGGTGGTCCCAGTGGTGATGGGCACACTGAGTGCCTTGCCAAAAGATCTCAGTCGGCATTTGGAAACAATAGACATTGACAAAATTACAATCGGCCAACTGCAAAACGCCACCCTACTGGGATCTGCACGCATCATCCAAAAATACATCACACAGTCCTAGACACTTGGGAAGTGTTCGACTTGTGATTTTGTGATACGGAATCCAGCATATCTATCTTGTTTGCTGTGTCATAATAATAATAATAATAATAATAATAATAATAATAATAATAATAATAATAATAATAATGTGGGAGTAATGGAAATGAAATGAAATGCAGCAACTTCATTCATCCAGGAACAGAGTTTTGAATGCTTAACTCACCAGACTGACTTTGAGGTCATGTGTGTTTAACCATATTAGTATTGTCATATTAGTATTGTCATATTAAAATTGTCATTCTACCCTTTATTTATTTTTTTAAAAATCTCATTTGAATAGCTATGTGTTAAGAAACTGTAACATATTTTTTTCCTGTGCTGGGAAAAGTTGTAGCTACAGAATTCAGCCAGCACAAATGTATGTGGGAATGAAAATAAGAAAAAATGTGTTGTCAAAGGCTTTCATGGCCAGAATCACTGGGTTGCTACGAGTTTTCTGGGCTGTATGGCTGTGTTCCAGAAGCATTCTCTCCTTATGTTTCGCCCACATCTATGGCAGGCACCCTCAGAGGTAATTTTCAATAGACATCACAACCTCTGAGGATGCCTAAAAAAGGCCATCTTTTTTTTACAGCTAGTTAACTTTAAAAGTTTAGGTTTAGATGTAAGACAATTGCACGGGGCATAGCCCCATCGAGGTGGAAAACTCACAGCAACCCAAGAAAAAATGCATTTTGTTTTTTTAAAAAAATTGTCAAAATGTGTGAACATATTCCAAATGGGATTATTTGTTTGTTTGTTTATCCTTTTCAAACATGGAAGAAAGCAAAATGGCCAGATTTTCCATTCAATTGTTACAACTATATATAGATTCTTGAGTGAGCCCCATTGAACCCAATGAAACTTAATGATGCATAGACATGTCTAGGATTTCAGTGCTTTTTCCTTTTTAAATGAAAACAGTGGAAATTGGGCTATTTACAATTCAATACATCCTACTGTGGAGGATTCTCCCCACATGATGCAATACATATGTAGCATATCCCAACAAATATATATGTACATTATTGCTGTTTTTGTCAATTGATGCTATAAACCCATTGGCTACTTTTAGTTATATAATCCCACTGGATACTTTTAGTTAGAAGGAGCCCCAGGGGCGAAGTGTGTTAAAGCACTGAGCTGCTGAACTTGCAGTCCGAAAGGTCGCAGGTTCAAATCCCGGGAGTGGAGTGAGCTCCCGCTGTTGCTCCAGCTTCTGCCAACCAAGCAGTTTGAAAACATGCCAATGTGAGTAGATCAATAGGTACCGCTCCGACGGGAAGGTAACGGCTCTCCATGCAGTCATGCCGGCCACATGACCTTGGAGGTGTCTACGGACAACACTGGCTCTTTGGCTTAGAAATGAAGATGAGCACCAACCTCCAGAGTCAGACATGACTAGACTTAACATCAGGGGAAACCTTTACCTACTTTTAGTTAAGGAAATGTAATGAAGGATTTAGCTACATGGCCACAAGTCCTGATTTTGGCCAGAAATCACTCTTGCAACCTTATCATATGGGCCGCCAGAATTGCTACAGATCATGAAGAATCCAGAGGTGCCCGGTGGGAGTTGGTGGTGAGGAACCCTTTGGCCCATGACTCGAATCGCCCAGCTTCTCCACTACCTCATCCCACAAGGGGAAGTACCTGCCACCTGGCTTCTGCCTGTTGATTCCAATAGGACACAGGAAGCCTCCCATGTTGCCACAGAAGCATACGCTGGATCCTCTATAGTTTTGCAATGGAGCCCTGCCAGAGGTAGTTCTACATCCTAGGATGGGAACCAGCAAGCTCCGTCGCATAACTATAAACGATCCAGCATATGCAGCCAAAAGTTATCCTGTCTGATGTGGTCTTTGGATATGCATATGATGTTCAGGAATTTCTGGTCCCTAATGCAGGGTTAAATTGGTAAACCCTGAACTAGCAGAAGTCGGAAAATGTTCCAGAGCTTTCTTGAAACCCAGAGCAACCCCCCCCCCCCCATACACACACACATTTCATGGGTTTCTGTGCTGATTCTAATCTGAACTAACCCAACTTTTCATATGAGACAGTGCTGCCATTCCATTTTCCCTGCATTTCGTGGCACAGAGAAAAGGAATGGCGCTTACCTTTTCTGTTATTTGTTGCTACAATAGCACTTTTGTCAACATCAAATGAGCCTGGTGGTGGCCAGGAGCAACAACAGAAAAGAGCCAAGCCAGGTTTGGCTCGACAGGATGTTCAAGACTGCACTCCTGCTGCTGTTACGATTTGAAAGCAGAGTCGTGAAAAACAGCTTCCCAGAATCCGGGGCTAGTATGAAACAGCAATGCTTCGGACTAACCTGGATTCTGATGCCCCTGTAGATGGGACTTTAGTAAGGTATCCTGGTTTGACCACCACCATCCCAGTCCACCTCAAAAGCCAGCCACTGAATCAGGAGAAGGAGCTGACAGCACAGTACTGTGACAAGGAATCATAGAATCATAGAATCTTAGAGTTGGAAGAGACCTCATGGGCCATCCAGTCCAACCCCCTGCCAAAAAGCAGGAAATCGCATTCAAAGCACCCCCGACAGATGGCCATCCAGCCTCTGTTTAAAAGCCTCCAAAGAAGGAGCCTCCCAAAGAAGGACTTGCAACAGGGGTCCTGCTTCTGATTGTTACAGTTTCACTCATTGGCTGAGTGGAGTGGAAATATCATCTTCCTTGCCCTTGATAACTATGTGAATAGTCCCCCATTTCTGATTCGGCATTCGAATCTTAAGGTTGATTGGCATAGCATTTACATAGGTTACCAGTGAGAATGAGAATAGGAGCCCTTGGTGGCACAATGTTAACCCTTGTGCAGGACTGCTGACTGAAAGGTTGGCGGTTTCAATCCGGGGAGCGGGGTGAGCTCCCTTCTGTCAGCTCCAGCTTCCCATGTGGGGACATGAGAAAAGTCTCCCACAGGATGGTAAAACATCCATGAGTTCCCTGGGCAACGTTCTTGCAGACAGCCAATTCTCTCACACCAGAAGCGACTTGCAGTTTCTCAAGTCGCTCCTGACATGAAAAAAACCCCAGGAAGAATACATAGTTTATTCAGTATAAGTCAGCCATATTCAGTGCAAGTCCATTTATTTGGTAAGGTTATACTTACAAATTTATAATAAACACATATATTGGCCAGATTAAATATCTACAGTAGAGTCTCACTTATCCAACATAAACGGGCCGGCAGAATGTTGGATAAGCGAATATGTTGGATAATAAGGAGGCATTAAGGAAAAGCCTATTAAACATCAAATTAGGTTATGATTTTACAAATGAAGCACCAAAACATCATGTTAGACAACAAATTTGGCAGAAAAAGTAGTTCAATACGCAGTAATGCTATGTAGTAATTACTGTATTTATGAATTTAGCACCAAAATATCACGATATATTGAAAACATTGACTATAAAAATGCGTTGGATAATCCAGAACGTTGGATAAGCGAGTGTTGGATAAGTGAGACTCTACTGTATTATAATTATTGCCATTCTGCATTTATTATAGGAAAGGACAAGAGCTCACTAGCTGGGCAAATATTTTGCCTGTAAACAATCAAGATTTAAGGTTTTCCAGACTAGAAAAACCTCCATCTGAAACCCTATAAGACTATTTCTGATCACTAAAGCCAAGTGGTTCTCAATCTTTCATCTTTGAGATGTTTAAGACTGCAAATCCAGCTAAAATGGCCCTTAGAAAGGAAGGTTGAAACATCTGGGCATAGTTTGAAAACTGCTATGATACAGATAATGTTGATTTACTGGAAACAATGGTCAGACTTGGCATCAATTAGCTTTCTTGACCGGGCTCATCCCCATGTAAGCCGCTCCAACTCTCCTTGGGGAGATGGAGGCGGGGTACAAAAATAAAGTTGTTGTTGTTGTTATTGTTATTTGCTCTAGATTCAATGAAAGACTTGTGTAATGTTTGCTTTTAGGAACTCTTTGGAATGTCAGTCTTGCTGTCTTCTGGTGATGATAATAATCCCTTGTTTATGCTTACATTTGAGTGACTGCCTAGTGTGGAGTGGCTGACAGTTCTGAATTTAGTTAATTGTATTCTTGTTTTTGTTTGGAATATTATCTATGTTTGACCTTCCTTCCTTCCTTCCTTCCTTCCTTCCTTCCTTCCTTCCTTCCTTCCTTCCTTCCTTCCTTCCTTCCTTCCTTCCTTCCTTCCTTCATTTATATTTTGACTCTAAAGTTGTTAAATGGGCCAAGTATATAAAGGACAAAATATGAACAAAACAAGAAGGGGTGGCATGAATGACTGCATGGATTGAATGGTAAGTGGAACATGGAATGGGAAGCATTACCATTGTGAGACAGAAAAGAATAAGATCCCTCCTGCACACAGAGTTCTAGACTGGAGGGGCAGCTGCATCTTATCTCAGCACTGGCAAGAAAGCAGTGACTTCCAGCACACCTGAAGACAAGAAGCTGGTTTAGGGAATGCAGCATATGTGATGGGCTAACACAGAACTTTATCATTCAAGAAGAGGAACGACCAGGGCTCTTGGGCAGAATGGCTGGTCAGGATTTTTTACTGTTTCTCTCCCATCAGAATTCGAGTCTGTTGCCTTACTCTATTTAATACCAGGGTGGTCCTGAGATAGGAAACTATATCAGGACCTCATTATATGGGGAAAATTCCTAGTCATAGAACACTTCACCCACGCAGTTGGCACAGAACCTGCCGGATTTAATCACATAACGCACAACTACTTTCAGTGGGGCTGTGTGCTGGCTGCGTCAGCGAAGTGTTGTACAATGTGGAATTCTGTATTTGGGGACTACCCGTGTTTGGATAAAAAATCATGGGGACAGTGTGGGTGTATGCCAGAAAGGTACGCTTTCCAGCATGTGATGGGCAAGTGGGTGATGCAGGTAATGCGGGGCATTGGGTGATGGATTTGCCTCTCTACCCCATGATTTGTCCCACTATTGTATGGATCTCCCACTGTCCCCTGCATCAAGGACCTCCATGTGATGAGGTCTTTAGGGCCATCTACAGGGACACCTAAACACAGGGCATTGCGGGTATGTTTACATGCTTTGCTCCCAAACTGTTGTAGTGGCAGGAACAGAGTCCAAACCATCCAATTGGGCTCAACCTGTTTTGGCCATGCAGGACAATCACCCTTGTTTTTGCTATTGTCTGTTACTGTAACAGCATTGCCGAGTGCCTTTCTTGACATCAGTGAAGGTACCCATGAGAACTTAGAAAGATGGGAGGAGGGAGAGTGCATGTGCAATCCAAGTACATTCATCCCTTTTCCTTTTTCCTGTACTACAGTGTGCAAAAAAAAAAAATAATGGTTGGCAGCACCCGGCAAATCAGAGCTTCTGGGAAACTCCTGAGCATACTCCAACTTCTGCTAATGTGGAATACAATTGGGTTTAATACCATGTTAGAAGGCAGATGTCCCTGATTGTTGTGTGGACATCCCAGAGCAATTTGTGTCTCAGTTTGGGCTTTCTGTCCTGTACAGATTGAATCAGCTTATTGGTGCTTCTCTAACTCATTGTTGTCTATAGTAGCTGGCAAATGCTCACCACAATTTCAGACAAGGAATATGCCTCCCCCTCCACGGAGAGGCCAAATATGGAACCTGGGAATCTGATATTTCAGTGAAATTTGCCTAGGAGATGTCTATAGTCAATTTTATCTAGATGTAAGAAAGCGTCCAGAGGAGGGCAACTAAAATGATCAAGGGTCTGGAGAACAAGCCCTATGAGGAGCGGCTTAAAGAACTGGGCATGTTTAGCCTGCAGAAGAGAAGGCTGAGAGGAGACATGATAGCCATGTACAAATACGTGAAGGGAAGTCATAGGGAAGAGCGAGCAAGCTTGTTTTCTGCTGCCCTGGAGACTAGGACACGGAACAATGCCTTCAAACTACAGGAAAAGAGATTCTACCTGAACATCAGGAAGAACTTCCTCACTGTGAGGGCTGTTCAGCAGTGGAACTCTCTGCCCCAGAGTGTGGTGGAGGCTCCTTCTTTGGAGGCTTTTAAGCAGAGGCTGGATGGCCATCTGTTGGGGGTGCTTTGAATGCGATTTCCTGCTTCTTGGCAGGCGGTTTGACTGGATGGCCCATGAGGTCTCTTCCAAGTCTACTATTCTATGATTCTATGATTCTATGTAGCCTTTATACCAGAAAGAAAAGTTGGAATATCCCCAGAAATGAGATTGCCCAGACCTTTTCTGGCCTGATTTTTCTTCGAATCTTTTCCCCCCTGTGCTCTACTTGGTACATGGAAATTTCTTGTACTTCTGCCTACTAAAGAGAGAGAATAAGCAATGTGCAGAAGAGAATAACCCTCCTGTTTTATCCATGTGTAGGTACTGTTTGTCCAGGAATTAATTTATACCTGATTTGGAAGGGACAGTCCTGACTAATCCTATATCCCACTTCTTAGCTGTTTTAAAAAGGCCAAATTTCTCTTTCTTCCCCTACTTTCCCACTTGTCCCTTGATATACTTCCACGTTTTCCCCTCTGACACACATTAAGATATTTCTTGACACATGTCCCAGTTTTCATCTGTGAAAGTTGAAGGTTATGTTGATATTTGCCACTTCTCAGTGAGGATGCTTGGCCCAGTCTACCTGTCCAAACATATCTCTCCCTATAAACCACCTCAGAGATTAAGATAATCTGGGGAGGCCCTGTTCTCAATCCCACCTCCTTCGCAAGCATGACTGGTGGGGACGAGAGACAGGACCTTTTCAGTGGTGGCCCCTCGGCTGTGGAACTGTCTCCCTAGCAATATTAGATCAGCCTCCTCTCTCCTAGCCTTTAGAAAGAAAACCTGGCTTTGGGAGCAATCCTTTGAAAAATAGTTTTAATGGGAAATTGTGCAATTTGATTACAGAACAGTAACGCTAGGACTAAAATTTTAATTTTGTCTATCTGGATGTCGAATTGTACAATAAAAAACAAGCAACCCACATCCACTACCTAAAAAATTAAACTCTGCATCGGTCATTAGTCATATGAGCTTCCAGCCATACTTGCTAGTTTTAGGCAAGTATAATCAGGAGGTGAACATTAGCTATATCCATATAATGACGAACTCCTCACTTGGCTATATGTGAGTTAGCAATCTGCCATCACATCCTAAGGATCTAGAGCAGTGGTTCTCAACCTGTGGGTCTCCAGGTGTTTTGGCCTACAACTCCTAGAAATCCCAGCCAGTTTACCAGCTGTTAGGATTTCTGGGAGTTGAAGGCCAAAACATCTGGCGACCCACAGGTTGAAAACCACTGATCTAAAGTAAGAAGCAAGTTCCTTAATTAGATTTAAAGATATCTATTTAATAAGCACTGTAAGAAAGGAAAAAATCATAGGCTTTGAAAGTGATCCATAACAGTAAGCAACTAGCCATCAGATTGAGTTGGCAAACATATCACTTCATGGTTATAGTCTTGCCTAATAGGTTGTCCTTCATTTTAATTGTAGTCCTTATTTCTGAATGTGCATTTATACAAATACATTACCATGTTTCATTTTTTTTTACAAAAATCTAGATCCTTTTTTGGGAGCTACAGATGTATGAATCCTTCCCCCCCCCCCCCCTTCCTGGTGATGTGTAAGTGATTTGGTCAGGAAAGGTTGCGACTTCTATTGATTTCTCTTTCGAAAAGAGTTCTCCAGATATCATACATATGTTCTTTACAAAGGACTTTAATTTTAAATTGTGGAGAAGTATATATTGTGAAATTAACTGATTTCGGCATATAATGTCTAATAATAGACAATAATTTTGAAGAAGTCCCCGGTGGTGCAGCGGTGTTAAACTGCTGAGATGCTGAACTTGCTGACTGAAAGGTCGGCGGTTCGAATCTGGGGAGTGGGGTTAGCTCCCACTGTTAGCCCCAGCTTCTGCCAACCTAGCAGTTCGAAAACATGCAAATGTGAATAGATCAATAGGTACTGCTCCGACGGGAAGGTAATGGCACTCCATGCAGTCATGCCGGCCATATGACCTTGGAGGTCTCTACAGTCAATGCTGGCTCATCAGCTTAGAAATAGAGATGAGCACCAATCCCCAGAGTCGGACACGACAAGACTTAATGTCAGGGAAAAACATTTACTTTAATAATTTTGAATAAGTTGATAAGCATATAGAAAGACAGACATATAAACATATAGAGATGTCTGGATAGATATATGATAGACAGATGATTTATTGATGCTTTAATAATGTATGTACATGATTGTATTTGATATAATGTTTTAATTATATTTTGGGGGCTGGAAATTGGGTGGTAGGGATTTTTTAAATTTGTAATTTCTGAACAAGATGGATTTTTACACTAGTCTTGAAAAATAAATATGCATATTATCTAAACCGTGAAAAGATTCTTTTGAGCATATATCTAAAAGTAACTACACAGAGGAAGAGATGATATATGCATTGTAACAGGAAAGTTAACAGGAAATAGAGATTAGAGAGAGAGAATTCGGATAGTAGGGAAGGGATGCATTTACTTGTGATTGCTGAATTCCTTTTTATAAACAGGATACAAACAATGATTTTTTATTTTTAAAAATGTTATTGGTAACATTTACTCATTTGGATGTATAATGCCAAATAATGGACATTATATCTCTGGATAAGGCCTAAATACCCTAAAGGCACCAGATCCTGACTGATCTTGGAAGCTAAGTAAGTTCAGATTTGATTAGTATTTGTATGAGAAACTGCCAACGAATACCAAGTCCTTTAGGAGAAAGGGCCTGGCAAAACCACTTTCATTCTTTGCCTATGAAAACTCTATGAAATTCATGGGATTGGCATAAGTCAAAGAAATCTTGAAGACACACATAAACAGGGGTAAACTGACAGACAGAGATGGATAGATAGACAGATAAATTAGATAGACAGATTTATATATAGATGATTTAGTAATGTATGTACATGACTTTATTATTATTATTATTATTATTATTATTATTATTATTATTATTATTATTATTATTTAGATGGTAAGGATTTATTTACTTCTCATTGCTGAATTCCAGAAAAGATGGCAACACTGAATTTTGATTTTAGAAAAGGAAATGTGGAAATAATCTAAATCATAGAAATCATGCTTTCGTGCATATGTCTAAAATTGACTAGCTAGATGCATAGATTTATGAGTGTTTTGACAATATATTTGAAATATTGTTATCATATACTATTTGGGGAAGCTTGGTATAGTAGGGATTGATTTCCTTGATATTTAATTCTGAAGCGAATAAATAAAATTATGTGCAAAATTCGGGCAGAAGGCTCTGATTACCGAAATTTTGAAACTCTGGATTTAACTCATTGAGTATTCATCCCAGACAATAGTGCAGACCTAGGATTGCTATTCCTTTTTTTCTTTAGAGATTTCTCATTTTTGGCATTAGATGAAAGTGCAGTAGTCTTTGGTATTGAGAATAGTTTTTGCTGTTTGAATTTAGTCAATGCTACTGGGTGAAAATGATACATTTTGTAGAAAATTGGAATGACGACAAAAGATTGGGCAATTTGTTCACAATTTTAAAGTGTTTTTTTAAATGAGAATGACAGAGAAAACAGAATTGATTGATAATTCAATTCCTAATTTTGCTTAGGCCTGCATTGTCCCTTCCCCTTGGAGTAGTGGATAAATCTTCCAACATGTGGAAATGAGTAAAAATGATGAAGGAAAGATGAGGGGCATCGGAAAAGGCTTTGAGCTTCCATTTTCCATGGGGAGAAAATAGCCACCGGGGTCAAAAGCCAAGGCCAGGTATGAAAGGCTCTCCTTTTTCAGGGCATTGCTCTCTTTGCCTGGAGCAATTCCGGAGAATGGTCACCTTTTTTTCAGTTTAATTGCCCTGTAATGTCCAGTCACATTGCATACTCAAGCAATGGACAGAATATGCACCAGGCAGGAAGATTGTTTCAGTGTGTGTCTATGTGACCCCAGAGGCTTTGAGTGCCGCCTTTTGTGAGAGCTACTACCTTCGGAAGTCGGATTTGACATTTTCCAGGTTGGCCCCCGGTGTGTGGAATTCCATCTGGAGAAAGACCCAAAGGTCCTCTCCACTGGCTGTTTACTAAGAGGAAATAATTTGGTTAGGGGTGCATTCAGGCTTTCAAGCAGGACACTCCCGCAGAAATTCAAGCTGATTTCCTCCCCCCTTTTGCACCCCTGTAATTGTGCTAAAAGGTATGATTTTGCCTCTTTGTTCTCTTCTGCATCCTTTTTTTTCATGTCAGGAGCGACTTGAGAAACTGCAAGTTGCTTCTGGTGTGAGAGAATTGGCCGTCTGCAAGGACATTGCCCAGGGGACACCCAGATGTTTTGATGTTTTTACCATCCTTGTGGGAAGCTTTTCTCATGTCCCCACATGAGGAGCTGGAGCTGACAGAGGGAGCTCATCTGCGCTCTCCCCGGGTTGGATTCAAACCGGCAACCTTCAGGTCAGCAAGCCAACCTTCAAGTCAGCAGTCTTGCCAGCACAAGGGTTTAACCCATTGCGCCATCAGAAGCTCCTTTTAAAAGGGTATTATTTTATATTTTTGTAATTTTTGCATTCCTGTATTGATCTCGTACGGGATGCATTTTATCATCCCTTTTGGCTGAAACAATAATATGCCTCATTTAGTGCTCTATAACATATTCGTTCATTTTCTTTCTTTTAAATTGATTGGTTGGGATATGTTTTCATTCTCTTATTCTAGGATTCAGAATCCTATTTAACAACAGTAGAGTCTCACTTATCCAACACTCGCTTATCCAACGTTCTGGATTATCCAACGCATTTTTGTAGTCAATGTTTTCAATATATCATGATATTTTGGTGCTAAATTCATAAATACAGGAATTACTACATAGCATTACTGTGTATTGAACTACTTTTTCTGCCAAATTTGTTTTCTAACATGATGTTTTGGTGCTTCATTTGTAAAATCATAACCTAATTGGATGTTTAATAGGCTTTTCCTTAATGCCTCCTTATTATCCAACATTTTCGCTTATCCAAATGTTGGATAAGTGAGACTCTACTGTATTTGCATATATGTTAGAAACAACTGTGGGAAGAAAAGGATCAAATGGGTTATTTAATATTTCCAAATGAATTCAAAGAGATCGCAGCTTTTGGGGCTGTTTTGATTCGCATGCACCTACATTTTCTATTAACTATCATATTATTAGGAGATAGCAGCAGGAATTTTGTCTTAATATCTCTTTAATAAAGGACTAATCACACGTGTCAAACGCATATTCCGCAGGCCAAATCCGGCCCAGTATGACATTTTATGTGGCCCGCTAGGCTTTCAATGCCAGGGTAACATTGTTATATTTAATTTATACAGTCTTAAAATTACAAATTACCCTTTGAAGGCAACCATAAGGCTGATGTAGCCCTTGGTGGAAATGAGCTCAACACCCCTGCACTAGAAGCTCCTTCCATACACTGGCAGAAGATCGATGTATCCAGTTCACTATTGTCAGCTCTAATTGTCAAAAGTCTTCCAGTATTTCAAGCAGAAGTCTCTTCTAGCCCTATCCAAAGATTCCAGGGATTGGAGCTGAGTTTTTTTTTTTTTTGTATGCAATTGATCTGCACTTCATCCCCTCTGGCAAGTTTCTAGTCCTCGTTGTTGAAAAGAAATCTGGTTGCAGGTATCGGAAAGCTGGGTTTTTTTTTTGTTTTTGTTTTTTGCGCAGTGAAAGCAGAAAGGCTTGTGCAAAATAAATGGTACAAAACAAGTCATACAAACTAAGGAAAATCATTCACACCTCTTTCTCTCTTTCTCTCTGGGCCCTTCCACACAGCCATATAACCCAAAATATCAAGGCAGAATAACTCACAATATCTGCTTTGAACTGGGTTATCTGAGTCCACACTGCCATATATTTCAGTACAAAGCAGATAATGTGGGATTTTATTCAGCTGTGTGGAAAGGGCCTCACTCTCTCTTTCTCTCACTCTCACTATCTCTCTCTAATGAAAAATGAATCTATTTGTAATTAGGTGTCGTATTGAACTAATCTTTTCCAAGTGGATCTGTGAGTCAGTGAAATACGTCTTTTCCCCACATTAGTTTGATTTACATAAGAAATAAATGGGAAACCGTGTTACCTTAACAATATTATTATCTTTCTGCTCTTTTGCTTGTCTCACTTGCCATGTCACATGTATTGAATGTACATAATATAGCCTGGCTGCAAAACATATTTTCTAATTGTAGATTTTTGGATCATCATAGTTCATTGTTATGGCATCTGAATATGCAATACCTCCCTTTAACTGCACCCAGGACTGGATTTTCTACAGACTTCTATACATTGCAAAGAAGAGAGAAATATTATCAGATATGGCTTTCTCAATTGCTGCATCATGTTTTGAGGGAAGGAAGAACCATATATTTCCCATCGGACCTTTCTCTTAAGCTCTCAAAGACACATCAGCCATCCTATCGGTTTCTCAGCATGGTATCTACAATGGAATGCATTTCTGGTTGTAGTTCTGTAGTAACATGGCAAATATATTTTTGTAGTACTGATCCAAGCTGTTTGGCACATATAACTTGTGAACTGAGGCTAAACGTGGTACTGTCTGCCCCATTTAAAAATGTAGGCACCTTTCCTGGATACAGTTTGGATAACCCCCATGCATAAATTGTGTATGTAATTTGATTGCACAATTTCTTAATGTATGTATTTATGTATGTGTCGTCATCATCACAAACATGAATCTGAGCATAATTCAAGAGTGGCATTATTTTGGCACCTGTGCCATGGACTTCACCCTCTAAAAAAGATAAATATAGAGGAAAGCAGAAGCTGGTGTATGGAACTCCTGCACCTCTCCCTATGAGCTAAAATACAACTTTTAAAAAATCTTCCTGTATCATTCAAAATTGTGTTCTAATTCTAATGGGATAAAAACAATATCATATATGTTCCTAATTTGAGCAAGAACATCTCTTTGACTGGGCTTATTTTTGCCACAGGAAATTATATTTCCTGCATCCCTTCCTAACGCCATGTATATTTAGGAGTGGCTTGGAATATCATCAGCATTACTGTGTATATGGAATCAGGAGGCATATGTTACTACCTACATAGTGATGGGTACACTGATTTATTCTAAGACAGAAGGCATTGGTGTGCACAAATTGGATTCATAGCACATTGTTGTCATCCTCAGTTTCACACGTGCAGAATGAGTATAATGATGTCTTGTCTCACAGGAAGACTGAATGGGTGAAAGATTTTGCATATCTTTCTGTATCGGGATGCCTTTGCAAGTGATGGCATGAAATAACTTTGAACCTCAATCTTGCTTTTTATATCATGTAGTTATGTCATGTGGTTGTGCTGTTTCAAGAATCTCCAAGTTAGGGGGTGTAATCACGTGTATCCTTTCCTGAACCTAGTGTTTTGTATTTCTTTCGGAAGCAGACTAACCCAATGCTTCATCTGTGAAAATTCTGTTTAGCCTGCTTTAGGGGAATTTGTAAAAGTATATGATAATTGGATGAAATCTGCTGAAGAAGATGTACTTAAACTGTGCAGAGAAACACACAGCTGATTCTCAGGTTGACAAAAAAGGGAAGAAAGGGGTTATGGAAGAAACAACATTTTGCCTAGTGTATTCAAGATACATTATGCAAATGTGAGTCAATAGGTACCGCTCCGGCGGGAAAGTAACGGTGCTCCATGCAGTCATGCCAGTGGCCACATGACCTTGGAGGCATCTACAGACATCTCTGGCACTTTGACTTAGAAATGGAGATCAGCACCAACCCCCAGAGTCGGACACGACTGGACTTAATGCCAAAGGGAAACCTTCACTTATCCAAGATAAAACCAGTCTCTCTCTCTCTCTCTCTCTAAAATATGTAATTGGATTTGATGCTAAAATCCACAGATAACTCAAGCTACAAGGGAATGAAACACAACACAATATTTGAAATGTTTCAACTGGCAGCTAAAATCTTTGGACAACTCAGCTACAAAGAACTGAAACAGAAAAAATTAGATTTTTTTTTTTTTAAAATGCGAACTGGTGAGAGTTTGTTTTCCTGCCACAATATCACCCTATTGTGATAACCATGTGGCAAGAAAGCCTTTAACTTTTAAAAAAATTCTGATAGATAAATATTTTGTTCTGTTTCTGAATTGGGTTTATTTTTCTGTTTAGAACTTTCATCTCTAAAAAAGCTTTAAAGATGGGCCGTTTTAGTTTAAAGACGTGCTTGTGAGTTCTTGTGGAATGACAGGAGGGAAAAGGCAATAGGAGAGAGATGGCATTTACCTATAGTGTGATCTAAATCTTCGTTCATCCTACAATAATATCCTACTAAGCAGGCTTTGATCATCAAAAGAATTGTGTATACAGGCCTGAAGCAGCATCAATGCCCCTGAGTATACAATTTTCATTTCTCTCTTTAAAATTGAAAACTAGTTTACTCTGTAAATCTCAGTACTACCAGGATCTGAAGACACCCTGGAAGACCATATATTTATAAATCTTGATAGTAGTCAGTTGGTTGCATGATGATTGAGCACAAAGAGAATGACATTTTGCACATGCTGGACGTCAGTCTTTATAAAATAGGAAAGGGGTCATTAGATGTTTCATTCTACCTAGGAGAACATAATTCATAGCTGATTCCCATCCACCACATGGAACTATGTTCTTAAGCTTAGAATTGGCCAAAAAAGATAGACGTTCACCTTTTTGTCGAGAGACTTACCTTCTAGCTGGGTATCTCAGTGGGATGCTGACATGGACCAGGCCCCTTCCATCCTCCAGACTGAGAAGGCATAACTGAGCCGTTCGTGGGCCAGGTAGTTGCAGCTGGAGATCTTGTGGTCCAGCTCATCGCTCTGCAGGACCTGGTAGAGGAAGTCGATGTAGCGGGAGGCCAGCTTGAGGGTCTGGATCTTGCTGAGCTTGTCCGAGGGCAGGGTGGGGATGATCTTGCGCAGCTCGGCAAAGGCATCGTTCAGGGACTGGGTGCGCTGGCGTTCTCGCACATTGGCGATCACCCTCTGTGTGTGCATGTCCTCAAAGGTCTGGGGAACAGGACTCCGCTTGCTGCGCTTGCCCTGCGGAGAGGGGGTGCTGCACTCGGGAAGAGCAGAAGGGGCCAAGGAGGAGGGTTTGCCCAGCTGGCTTCTCTTGCGCAGGCCCTTCTTTGGCATCTTCTCGCTTTCTTCCTCGCTGGTCCCCAGGCTGTCCTCCGGAGAGTCTGGGCACAGGCTCTCCTCTTTCATGGTCTCCGAATTGGCTTCCCTTCCCACTTGTCTCAAGCACTGGGGACCTGGACCTAGTAGGCCACAGTGCATCTGAGCCAGAAGATAACCTTTTGGGGTTTGGAGCAAAGGGCAACCACTAGCCTTGTCTGTGGTTTTCAAAGAGGCTTCTCTGAGTTGCTTCTACCTTCAAGGATCTGCTTATTCGCCCTCCTTTCCCTTCACTCCACCCCCACACCCTTCCCACCACCTCCTTGAGGGCTAAAAGAGAGGAGGGACCTTGTTAAAAAGTTTGTTAATGCCCTTTACGGATAGGGTGAGGCATTTACGGGGAGGGGCTATGTTCAGGCCAAGACAACCGTTCACCATAATGCAAACATCAAGGGAGCTTATGGGTTCCAGATTTCCTTTCCTCTTCTCCCCTCACCCGACTCCACCCCGTATCCTTCCTTCATCCCCCTCCCCATCACCACCCTGAGGCACAGAGACTCTTGGCAGTTGCCTGAATGCCAGATGATGTTTTCTTCACCAGTCCTAATTGACAGGGGTCTGTCGGGCTGACCCCTGCCCCAAACCCAGTCAGGGAAAGATCAGGAAGCGCTCGTAGTTGTTGCTACGACCTTTTGCGGTGCCTCTGTTATTAATCAAAAAGATAAACTGTGATGATGTGGTTATAGGGTGGACTCTTTGGTGCCTTGTCCCAAGGTTGTAGGTTATAAGATGCTAGCTGTACCTCGGCTGTTTTAGGCTTAGAGAATTTACTACAGGCGGAATATTCCTTATTTGAAATGCCTGGGACCATAAATGTTTGGAATTTTAGATTTTTTTTCAGATTTTGAAATACCTGTTTTTTTGCATATACAGTAGAGTCTCACTTATCCAACATAAACGGGCTGGCAGAATGTTGGATAAGTGAATAACTTGGATAATAAGGAGGCATTAATGAAAAGCCTATTAAACATCAAATTAGGTTATGATTTTACAAATTAAGCACCAAAACATAATATTATACAACAAACCTGACAGAAAAATTAGTTCAATACGCAGTAATGCTATGTAGTAATTACTGTATTTACAAATTTAGCACCAAAATATCACGATATATTGAAAATATTGACTACAAAAATGCATTGGATAAGCGAGTGTTGGATAAGTGAGACTCTACTATATGTACATAATGAGATTTTTTTTAGAGATAAGACCCAAATCTAAAACATAAAAATCATTTGTTTCATTTATACCTTATTATACACATAGCCTAAAGTTAACACTATGTAATACAATTTTTATTCCTGGGTTATAAATGTCATTTCCTAATTGGTTCTAGGGGCCCCTGGTGGCACAGTGCGTTAAAGCGCTGAGCTGCTGAACTTACAGACCAAAAGATCCCAGGTTCAAATCCCGGGAGCTGAATGAGCGCCCGCTGTTAGCCCCAGCTCCTGCCAACCTAGTAGTTCGAAAACATGCAAATGTGAGTAGATCAATAGGTACCACTCCGGCGGGAAGGTAACGGTGCTCCATGCAGTCATGCCAGTCACATGACCTTGGAGGTGTCTTCAGACAATGCTGACTCTTCGGCTTAGACATGGAGATGAGCACCAACCCCCAGAGTCGGTCACGACTGGACTTAACGTCAGGGGAAAAACCTTTACCTTAATTGGTTCTATCATAAAAAACATGGGAAAAGTTTATTAAACTACAAAAACTCGTAACTTATTACAAATTACATGCTAGATGCAATTAAAGCCTCAGTCACTTTAGGCTGGAAGGACCAAAAGAAATGAGACACAAAGACATGGTATAAATATTTAGCAGACTACCAGCTCCAAGACTACATTAGCGAGAGGAAAAGTTACCACAGGATGGGCCAAATCAGAAAGTCATAGGAGGCAAAATGGAAATGCTTGATTTACAGAATAAAGGGGAAAGATAAATATAAGGAATTAAACAAGATTATCCTCATGATCAAACAATTGTAATAAATACAGCAAAATTTGTAAACTGTTCCCGGGGACGGGAGGGAGGGAGAAAGAGGGGGAATAATGTAAACATGTGTTACCAATGGAAAATGTTTTGAATGTTTGTATAATTTTGTGTAGCACTTGTTACAATAGTTTTGAAAATTATTTTAAAAATCTCCAAAAAAAGCTAACAAATTAAAAAAAACGGCAAAATCTTTGTTTTTGTGGGACATCCTGCAGCAAAATTTGCTATCGATTCTCAATGAATCTCACAGAGAGTCTCATCCAATTCTACATAGTTTGTGGCAGCCACAAAAATGAAGTTTCTGGAGTATAACAACTACTTTCAAAGTAAGTTCCACACAATTAAACAGAAAATAACACTTTCAAACCAGGAACAGAAAACTTTTCAAATTTTGTTACATAGTGTAATTTTATACAATATTTTACACAATATACAACAAAGTGTGTGTAAGCGGAACTATCAGAAAACACAGGTGTCTCTATCTCAACCACCTATGTAGATAGTTTTGGATTTCTGAGAATTTCAGACACTGGAATTCCAGATAAGGGATGCTCAATCTGTAGCAGGTAAAGTACTCTCTTTACAGCACCTGTTTATATTTGTTTGGGGTGTTGCTCTGCCACCCTTTCCCCCATCATATGTGGAAAAGAGGAGGAAAGTGTGGGCAGCTTCGTTGGAGCTACCCAAACTACACTTTCCTCAGTGTAGTTACTGGTGGAGAAAGTGCCTTTTGGAGCTTCCACCCCACTTTGCGAGGAATGGAGGTGGGGCCTGCCGTGCGTTGTATGGTGGCATATGACAAGTGTCGTTCTTGCCACACAACAAAATGGGGCAAAAATGCCCCATATGAAGAGGTGGTCAGTCCTATTCAATGCAGTGGTGTTTAATTCCGAGTATACACGAAAAAGTCTGCACTTCAATAATTTCCTAGTTGAATGACATTTACTGCTTTTTGGCATTCCACATCTTTCTTATGGACTGTGTTCACCAGTCAAAAGGGCAGAAGAGCTGGGTGGAATTGGATAAAGACAGCAGCTGAGCAAATTATTCACACAGCAGCTTGGAAAGCAGGAGGTCTCCTTCTTGCAGGATTTCCAGCTTTTGCAGATGGAGCCTGGTTTGGATAGGACGGACTTGTAAAATTGAGAAACAGCCAGAAAGGCTGACCCACAGCAGGACATAGGCTAGGCTAGACTTTTGAAGAGTTTGCTCAATCACTTCCTATCCTGTCATGAGGTGGACTGAAGCTTCCAAACTTTTTTGCTACAGCAAATATCCACAAAAGCACATACCGTATTTCCCCTAAAATAAGACAGTGTCTTATATTAACTTTTGCTCCCAAATATGTGCTAGGTCTTATTTTCAGGGGATGTCTTATTTTTCCATGAAGAAGAATTCACATTTATTGTTGAACAAAAAAATTGAACATTTATTATATACTGTACAGTAGTTGTCATCACAAACCAGCATAACCAGACAATCCTATGTGAATCCTATCAAAATTTTCTTGTTACTACTATAATTTCTATGTACAACCATCTATGGCAGGGGTCCCCAAACTTTTAAAACAGGGGGCCAGTTCACGATCCTTCAGACCGTTGGAGGGCTAGACTATAGTTGGCCACCAAGCAATAATAATTAATAATAATTAACAACAACAACAACAACAACAACAATAACAAAGAGTTGGAAGAGACCCTTTGGGCCATTGAGTCCAATCCCCTTCTGCCTTTGTGCACCAAAAGCACAAGCAAAGCATCGCTGACAGATGGCCACCAAGCCTCAATGTTAATAATAATAATAATAATAATAAGAAGAAGAAGAAGAAGAAGAAGAAGAAGAAGAAGAAGAAGAGAAGAAGAGACCCCTTGAGTCATTTAGCCCAACCCCCTTCTGCCCTTGTGCCTTGGAGGCCGGATAAATAGCTTCGATGGGCCACATCCAGCCCCCGGGCCTTAGTTTGGGGACCCCTGATCTATGGTATGTACATTTACCGATCCTGCATGCTCTGGTGTTCTGTTCGAGGGGCATGCTTCCAAACAAAAACTTTGCTAGGTCTTACTTTCAGGGGAGGCCTTATATTTAGTAATTCAGCAAAACCTCTACTAGGTCTTATTTTCTGGGGATGTCTTATTTTAGGGGAAACAGGGTAGAAGTCTTCAATAATTTTATACTCAGAAAAATAATGAGTAATTTTAATAATGCCCTTTCTTATGCAAGAAATTCTTTGAAAAATGTGGAGTGTTCAGAGATTCTTTGTGGTTTGGGAATTTGTGTAAAATTCACAGATGGCTTTCTTTTTCTTTTGTTCTTTGTTGCTCAGAAGACAACTTTTTCTGATCAGGAAATGCTAATTCTGCATAAAAGTATCATTTTTTGCATAGAACATGATGTTTCCTTTGCTGATACTTAAGGGACACAGTTTTGTTTGTTTTGTTTTTTTACTACTTCTGAATATTTTAAAATATTCATTGTTTCCCTAGATAGAAACAAATACAAGCTGTTAGCGAATCTTCACTAGAGCTTGGGGAATTATGCTGTAAAGAGCTGATTCCGTTACTAATTGCAGAGTTTGACAATTGAACTGTTCCTGCTACTCAGCTGGGTGTCAATGATTTTATGTGTTGCATTGCCATTACTTTTCCATTATTTTCAATTGCACCACAATTCAAGGAGGATATTGACAAACGAGTATTTTCTAAGAAGTATTTCTAAGAAGGATATTGACAAACGAGTATTTTCTCAGCCCAAAATGGTCAAAGGATCGGAAATTATGCCCTAGGAGGAGTGGCTTAAAGAGTGGGATATGTTTATTTTGCAGAGGGAGCCCCCGGTGGCACAGTGGGTTAAACCCTTGTGTTGGCAGGACTGCCAACCAAAAGGTTGGCGGTTTGAATCTGGGGAGAGGGGTGAGCTCCTGTCTGTCAGCACTAGCTCCCTATGCGGGGACATAAGGGAAGCCTCCCACAGGATGGTAAAAATCAAACATCCGGGCATCCCCCAGGCAACGTCCTTGCAGACAGCCAATTCTTTCACACCAGAAGTGACTTACAGTTTCTCAAGTCATCCCTGACATGGAAGAAAAAACTGCAGAGAGACGGTTGAGAGGAGATATGATAGCCATGTTTAAATATTTGGAAGGATGTCAAGCACCATCCAAGAGAGCAAAAAAAGACCTTAAGATCATGATGGGAGGGAGGGAGGGAGGGGGCGGCGGCAGTGGCGACTAGTAGGGTGTATCTAGATGCTGTTTTATGTTTTAATATGTTAATGGTTTTAAATTGTATTTACAGTAGAGTCTCGCTTATCCAACGTAAACGGGCTGGCAGAAAGTTGTATAAGGGAATATGTTGGATAATAAGGAGAGATTAAGGAAAAGCCTATTAAACATTAAATTAGGTTATGATTTTACAAATTAAGCACCAAAACATCATGTTATACAACAAATTTGACAGAAAAAGTAGTTCAATACACAATAATGGTATGTAGTAATTACTGTATTTACAAATTTAGCACCCAAATATGTATGATGTATTGAAAACATTGACTACAAAAATGTGTTGGATAATCCAGAATGTTGGATAAGCGAGTGTTAGATAAATGAGACTCTACTGTATATGTTTATTGTTTCTATTATTTTTTGTTTTTTAATTGCTTTGTATAATGAGGCATTGAATTTTTGCCTAAATGTATGTTGTATGCCGCTCTGAGTCCCCTATGGGGTGAAAAGAGCGGGATAGAAATGAAGTTAATAATACAGTAGAGTCTCACTTATCCAAGCTAAATGGGCCGGCAGAAGCTTGGATAAGCAAATATGTTGGATAATAAGGAGGGATTAAGGAAAAGCATATTAAACATCAAATTAGGTTATGATTTTACAAATTAGGCACCAAAACATCATGTTATGCAACAAATTTGACAGAAAAAGTAGTTCAATACGCAGTAATGTTATGTTGTAATTACAGTATTTACGAATTTAGCACCAAAATATCATGATATATTGAAAACATTGACTACAAAATGGCTTGGATAATCCAGAGGCTTGGATAAGCAAGGCTTGGATTAGTGAGACTCTACTGTAATAGTAATAATAATAATAATAATAATAATAATAAGAAGAAGAAGAAGAAGAAGAAGAAGACGAAGAAGAAGTAAAGAACTGGTGGGATCACAAACCTGCAAAAGTATTGGAAAATGAGCACGCAAAGATACTGTGGGACTTCCGAATCCAGACTGATAAAGTTCTGGAACACAATACGCCAGACATCACAGTTGTGGAAAAGAAAAAGGTTTGGATCATTGATGTCGCCATCCTAGGTGACAGTCGCATTGACGAAAAACAACAGGAAAAATTCAGCCGCTATCAGGACCTCAAGATTGAACTTCAAAGACTCTGGCAGAAACCAGTGCAGGTGGTCCTGGTGGTGATCGGCACATTGGGTGCCGTGCTAAAAGATCTCAGCCGGCATTTGGAAACAATAGACATTGACAAAGTCACAATCTGCCAACTACAAAAGGCCACCCTGCTGGGATCTGCACGCATCAACCGAAAATACATCACACAGTCCTAGACACTTGGGAAGTGTTCGACTTGTGATTTTGTGATACGAAATCCAGCATATCTATCTTGTTTGCTGTGTCATAATAAAATAATAATAATAATAATAATAATAATAATAATAATAATAATAATAATAATAATAATATCATAAGGAGTAGGGAGCAAGCTTGTCTTCTGCTGCCCTGGAGACTAGGGACCCTTCCAGACAGGCCCAAAACATGACACCTGTCTCAGTTTTACCTGAGTCATCTAAATAACGCCTCAGGCAAAACAAAATTAATCCAGAGAAAACTGGGATTTCCCAGTTTGCTCCGGATTTATTTGACACCTAGACAGCTAAGGTCCATATCTTTACAAATGAACGCTCTTCGAGGATTGACTCCCGGGATTGCTTTTGCAATCCTGGAGTCAATCCCCATAGCGATCCTAGTTCTTCAAGATCTATGGGCTTGAAGGAATGGGATGTCGCCCCACCCTCTCCTCCCGGCCCCCTCTTTTCCCCAAAAAAAGCTTACCTGAGGGGCCTGCTGTCAGTGCAGCCCTCTCTGGAGTGAGCTCCTGGTGTGTGGAAATGACACATCCTTACTACCACTACCTTCTAAAGTGTCATTTTCGCATGCCAAGAGCTCTCTCCTGAAGGGGCTGCTCAGCCAGTGGGGAAAATGAGTGGCTGGGATGTGGGGTGGCTGGATGTATGGCATGTATCACACACACACACCGCCCTGGGAAAGTGCAGGGTTTGGACTGGGGGTGGGAACTAAATCCTGGAAGGAACTGGGATTTAATATTCCAGTTCATCCTCGGCTTTAGGCATGTGTAAAAGGACCCCAGGACTCAGAGAAATGGGCTCAAATTACAGGAAAAGGTATTCCACCTGAACATAGAATCATAGAATCATAGAATCATAGAATAGTAGAGTTGCAAGAGACCTCATGGGCCATCCAGTCCAACCCCCGCTAAGAAGCAGGAAATTGCATTCAAAGCACCCCCGACAGATGGCCATCCAGCCTCTTCTTAAAAGCCTCCAAAGAAGGAGCCACCACCACACTCCGAGGCAGAGAGTTCCACTGTCGAACAGCCCTCACAGTGAGGAAGTTCTTCCTGATGTTCAGGTGGAATCTCCTTTCCTGTAGTTTGAAGCCATTGTTCCGTGTCCTAGTCTGCAGGGCAGCAGAAAACAAGCTTGCTCCCTCCTCCCTATGACTTCCCTTCACGTATTTGTACATGGCTATCATGTCTCCTCTCAGCCTTCTCTTCTGCAGGCTAAACATGCCCAGCTCTTTGAGCCGCTCCTCACAGGGCTTGTCCTCCAGACCCTTCATCATTTTAGTCGCCCTCCTCTGGACGCTTTCCAGCTTGTCAACATCTCCCTTCAACTGCAGTGCCCAGGATTGGACAGTATTCCAGGTGTGGTCTGACTAAGGCAGAATAGAGGGGGAGGATGACTTCCCTGGATCTAGACGCTATACCCTTATTTATGCAGACCAGAATCCCATTGGCTTTTTTAGCAGCCGCATCACATTGTAGGCTCATGTTTAGCTTGTTGTCCACAAGGACTCCAAGGTCTTTTTAGCACACACTGCTGTTAAACCAGGCATCCCCCATTCTGTATCTTTGATTTCCATTTTTTCTGCCGAAGGAAGCACTTCCTCACAGTAAGAGCTGTTCAACAGTGGAACTCTGTGCTTCAAAGTGTGGCGGAGGCTTTTTCTTTGGATACTTTTAAACAGAGGATGGATGGCCATCTGTCCGTATGCTTTGCTTATGCTTTTCCTGCATGGCAGGGGATTGGGGTAAAGATGAGGGAACCTAAAAGTGAGCATGATGGGAAGTATCATTTTGAACACCTAGTCAAGAATACAACCAAGTTGCCCTGAGTATCCCTTACAACTTCAACAAACTAATTTTCCACTCATCATTTAACTAAAATAGTCTGCAGTTCTAACTTCTATTTTTTTTCTCAGTAGGCCTGTCCCCTTATTTTACCCAATTGAAATCTTCCAGTTCATTTAGGTCACAAAAGAAATGTTATTTTCTTAAGAAATGGATCATCATCATAATTGCCATCATGACCCTCTTCAAAGCTCTTTAAGGGATAAAAGCTTGGCTCACAAAAGTCCTGACATTTGTCCAACTGTTGCTCACCCAGCGTTTTGAAATTTTAACTCATTTCCCTTGCATTCTGTTGAAACCCTACATAGTTTGTTGCTTTGTCATCTGATACCATTCCCGAAAGTTTTGAATCTTATCACAATCTTTATAAATGTTTTAGACTTTCTCATAGGTTCCCAATTCCCCAAGAAAGTTCCAAAGGTACGTGGAATAGGATTAGTACTTCCCTTTGAAAAAAGACTAGTGGAAATTAGAATGGGGTTTTGTACTATCCGCTCACTAAAAAAGATACAACTGAAGGATCAGTGTGAAAAGTTAAACATGGGAGTTGGATTCAAAAGCATCTAGACAGACAGCTCCACTCTTTAAATGTGCATCTGTTGAAACCCTCTTCTCCTCAGTATATTCTTGAAACCCCATGTCTAAAGGTAAAGGTAAAGGTTTCCCCTGACGTTAAGTCCAGTCTGGGGGTTGGTGCTCATCTCCATTTCTAAGCTGAAGAGCCAGTGTTGTCCATAGACACCTCCAAGGTCATGTGGCCAGCATGACTGCATGGAGCGCCGTTACCTTCCCGACGGAGCGGTACCTATTGATCTACTCACATTGGCATGTTTTTGAACTTCTAGGTTGGAAGAAGCTGGAGTTAACAGCGGGCGCTCATTCCGCTCCCGGGATTTGAACCTGGGACCTTTCGGTCTGCAAGTTCAGCAGCTCAGTGCTTTAACACACTTTGCCATCAGGGCTCCATGTCTATTCCAACTTAAATACAAATTCAGCTTAAGAACAAACCTACAGAACCTATCTTGTTTGTAACTTGAGAACTGCCTGTACTGTACTCTGAACAGTATTTGAAAATCCTCTGAAGATGCCAGCCACAGATGCAGGTGAAACATTGGGATAGAGATGATCATACAGCCTGGAAACCAGTATTTGAAAATTATCGGCAGAATGAATTCAGAAATTCAATTCCTAATAGTTGAATTCCATTTCAAGGAACATAGCCAAGCGTTCTGGAACTACTAAATACAAAGAATTTTAGAAGCATTTCTATGTAGATGTGAGGAGTGTGGACATGTTCTTTGTTGTACTTTAAGAATGAAATCCTGTTAGATATCTAAATGAATGTAATTAGAGATACTTTTATAAGGTTTATAACCTTCTCTGCCAAAGAACACTGGTGCCTCACCAAAGTAAAAACTCAAATTATTCCATAACTTTTTTCATCCTTGCACCAATACAGGTATAGTTACATCATTGGTCAAAAGATGCCCAAATACACACTTTTGCCAATCTAAAGTATTTCTATTTCCAGGAGGTAGTTTAGGGGTATAGTTGTGACTTTATCAGCAAAACCAAGTCACATAACAATACGTGTTAAACCTTCTAAATGATCAAGCTGGCCAATCATTTTGTGCTAAAATCATAAAGAAGCCAGAAATAGCTGTGGTCCAGTGGCGTACTTGCAACTGGGAGAGGATGAGAACCACTGGTTTTGAATCTACAGGTTTTTCTGATTATTTCTGTCCTAGAGTGGAAACATATGTGGCGTTAATCAAAAAATGCAAAGCATCCGCTGAAGCACGCTGTTGCTTGGGTAACCCTGGGGAACACAGGCTCGCAGGATCCTGGGAAGGCTGGCTGTAAACGGGAACTTGAGCACTCAGCGGCCCTTTGATCCTGGCGTCTGGAGTCCTGATCAATGATAGCCCCACAATTCATTTCCTTGTCATTGTGACATCACCTTTTTAGAACTCCCCCACCCCACAAAATTAACGGAATCTTAAAAGATGCCAGTTCAAGGCTTCTTGACCAGCTTTACTCACTGCCAGCATGAATACTGGTAAATCATGGAAAACTGGCACTGAAGAAGGTCCATGAGCTGGTTGCGGATGTGGATGAGAGGAAGTGGAGACCCAAAAATGCAGGGTCTTTCCTGTCGTAATATTACGAACTCAACACTTCTACTAACTCAACAAACAAACAACATTTTATTATGGTCCAAATAACCTTTTTCTCCATAGATGTACAAGGTTAATAAGGTTAACAGCAGCCAATTGATTAGAAACATTGTTGGATAAAATTTACAACAGTTAAAACTGCTTAGAATACGGGGTTAAAACTGCTTGATGCCGTACATGATGGCTAAAAACATACGTTAAAAACGACAAAGGTAGTTTATCTAAAATTGGGAATTGTCTAATCCTGGCTGCCGCTGAAAGAAATTTGACAACCTCCAAGATCGCATGGGGAAAATTCTCACCAAATAGAAACTTCACATAAAGTTTCTCTGGACTAGCCGATAACTACCCGACTGCTCACTGGAGGGAAGGATAGTAGAGGCAAAGATGAAGTACTTTGGCCACATAATGAGACAACAGGAAAGCTTGGAGAAGGCAATGATGCTGGTGAAAATGGAAGGAAAAAAGAATTGTGGCTGACCAAGGGCAAAATGGATGGATGGTATTCTTGAAGTGACTAGCTTGACCTTGAAGGAGCTGCCAGCTCTGACGTGAGCTGGTTCATGAGGTCACAAAGAGTTGGAAACGACTGAACGAATAAACAACAACAGCCGGTAAGTTTCTCAGTAGGGGATTGATTATGTGTGCTTGGGCCTGTTCATAGAAACTGCATGACAGTAGAATATGGTAGATGCATTCTACTTCCTGTTCGTTATATGGGCCGAGTCTTTTTTATATGGATATACGTGAATCTCCCATGCAGCACTTAAGATGGGAGCACATTACATCTTGATTTGGAAAATAGACAGCAGTATTTGGCCATGGTCAGGTTCTTTAAGCAGTTTGCTGCTAGTGTATGTTGGTAGTAACAGGAAAGTCCACAATGTGGCATAGGGTGCCATGGAGACAGTGAAGCTATGGCTCCTTATAGCCATATCTACTGTGGAACCAGCAAATAAATGTTTTCTAGTAATGAAGATTTGTTTCTCTTCCATCCTTATGCTGCTGCATGCTACAAATTGACTTAGGCTTGCATAATAATTATGCAGGAACAATACCAAGAAGATGGGGCTACATTCATTTAGTAGGTTTCCCCATTCACTTGAAAACACTGATGACCAGTCATTTGTTATAGCATCCGAAAAAGTGATTTGATACCCATGAACACTCATGCAAAAGAAAAAAAAAACAATTAGTTTTAAATTTTCTGCCATGTTTCTTCTCTCTCCCTCCTCCTTCCTTTTTATCCAAACACGATTTTCACATTCACTTTAATGCAAAGTGAAAATTAAAACTGAAGTGAAGGTTAGGTAAGAAACTAACATGGATACTCATTTCTCACTTTATTTTCACACTGTAAACTTTGTTTTGCAAATGGACATACTGTATTTTTGAGAAAGGTTCCCTTTGCTACACTACAAAAATAGAGACCTTCCCCATATAACCTTTCCGAAGTGTGGAGGTTGCCAACAGGGCCAGCAAGAGGGCTTTCCAATCTCCTCAAATCCACACATAAATGAGGTATCATGTGAAGAGAGCATTGCGGACACTGCTCTGCACTGCTGCATTCACTATGTCTTCCTGTTTTTTTGGGGTCTCTTCAAGAGCCCAAGGATGAGCTGTGTCAGTTTGAGAGTCAATCAGAGGGTTGAAAATGTCTGGTTCGGCATGACTTCTCTTGTTTTTAAGTGGACACCACCCTCACCCAAAGAAGCATCCCAAAGTGTTCAGGTTTCCAAGTTGAGTCAGAAATCTTACTGTCTCATTATTGGAGCAACAGATCTTACAGATTTTTGCCAAAGGAAATGCACATCCAATTCCATCCCCTTTGATGTGCAGGGCGAAGGAGGAAGGGGAACTGGGTACAGCAGGAACTGGTGTGTATGTGTGTGCGTGCGTGCGTGCGTAAATACATAAATATGTGTGCGAGTGTGTGTGCACTTAGTGACTGAGCCATTATTGAACACTACATCAAGAGAAAAAGAAGAAAAGCTGGGCATCTGGAAGTGAGCTCTGAAGATGTTTTCAGTGGTAAAGCAGCCCAAACAGAAAGCCAAGGCAGGAAATCTTCCTGACATGCTCCTAAGCAGGAACAGTACATCTGTAACTTTGAAGCAGATGGCATTTGTAGGGGTTATGCATGCATTTGTGAGGACTAGGCTACATATGACTTTGGGTCAAATTCTGTTGGTGTCTTATGCTGGAATAGCACCCAGTGACACTAGAGTATTTTCAAAAACACGGACAAGGAAGTATTCAATATTTCTTATATAATATATACAAAGTCTTAGAATTGGAAGGGATGAGAATAGCATCAGATCTAACCTCCTTTCATACAGGAATACACAATTACACTCTGAGAGGTGTGCATCCAACCTCTGTTTAAAGACCTCCAAAGAAAGAGAGTCTACCGCCCTTGAAGACAATCTATTACAGAGCCTTTCAAACTGTGTGTCAAGACACATTAATGTGCCAGTTGCAATGTGTAGGTATGTCACATAAATGTAAAAAAGAACCCTTGAGTCTATATGTAATAAGCAAGGAATCATGTATTTTAAAATACATAAATGGAAGATTTTCATAAAATATGTCATGTCCCCATACATTTTGTTATTACAATTTATACGTGCATCCATATCTCTTATAAGAGGTTTGTTTCTGTAAAGAACTCAGGCAGAGGGGAATCCTTTTCTGTCTTTTGGTGGCCATCTTTCACCAACTTTACCTCACAACTTTTCTTTTTAAGTGATCTTAGGTACTGGATTAGTGATGTTACACGAATCCCGTCGTCTGCCACCAATTTGTAAAGAACTCAGGCACAGGGGAATCTTTTTTCCCTTTCTTCTTCTTTCTCACTTTAGATGGTAGCGTAACTTAGTTTAGAATATGTGTGACAGAGGCTTGGATGTTGAAAGAACGATAACAAGTTTATTTCAGGCACAGAGCTTAGTGGTCACAATGTTGCTTCTCAGAGTTACACTTTCTTCAACAGTTGCAAAACTATATTGAGGTGTTCCAAACTTCTTAAAACATCAGTTCTTTCTCCACTAACAGACTACCTTAAAATAAGTCACCAAACTTATTTTATCCCTGATCCCCTAACTTAGGATCAGCGTTCCCTGAGCTTCACCAAAGCCCAGACTAAAATCAACCTTCCCTGTAGTTCTCTGACCACAGACTGACTGACTGAGTTTCTTTTCAAACTCTCTTCTGCCAAATGACAGTTGGCTCCGCCTACGTTTCTATGGCAACCTGCCTCAGAATGCTAAGATGCAATAACTGTGATACTTACCCTTTTAAAACATAAACACACAATTAAACATAACATCTGTAAACCAAATTCATACTTCATTACAGTTTCATTTCTGGTTTGCTAGTAAAACTGAATTGCTGTGTTGCAAAATGATGCATGTCTAAAATGTGTGCCACAAACATGAAATGTCAGAAAAGCTCTGCTCTATGCCATTATCAAAGGCCTCTTACAGTCAGGTTTTTAGTCAGAGTTTATTTTCTTGATATTTGAATCAAACCAATGTTCCAGTCTCTGGAGCAGCAGAAAACAAGCTCGGCTTTTCAAAGTCAACCATGATGTCACCTCTCGGACATCTCTTTTCCAGTCTAAACATATGCAGCTTCCTAAATCTTTCTTCATAAGATTGGTTTCTAGAACTTCGATAATCTTCTTTGCTCTTCTATGGACATATTCCAGTTTGTCAACATCCTTCTTGAACTGCCCTGCCTTTGCCCAGAGTATGCAAGACCAGGCAGAAGCTCACAGGTGTAAATCCACCACTTTTACCAAAGATGAACTGGCTAGCCTCGCACACCCTGGAAAGAAACTGCAATGTTTGTCTCCCCACCTACAAAGAATAGGATAAGTGCACAGGGGAAATTTGTGCTCCATCACTTGTCTCATTGTGCCCTGGTCCCCACTGTTCACACCATGTCTTCCACAGGCAGAACTTTGTTGTTAAGCCCCAAAAGCTGAGAACAAGAGTGGAAACATGTGACCCTCCAGATATTCTTGGACTCCAACTTTCATCAGCTCCAAGCAGCATGATCAATGGTCAAGGGTTAATTCATGTTAAAATCTGCTCCTTGTCTTTCTACCCAGGGGAGAAAAGGGACTCAAAGCAGGTAACAATAAAAAAACAAACAGAAATATATATGAAACAGTAATGAAAACAAAGGACTTTTTTTAAAAAAAAAAATCACCTTGTTAGAAGCTCTTTCACTGCAAATCAAACTCAGTTTACACAATCATAGAAATAAACAGTTGAAAGGTATGCTGGAACCATTTAATCCAATCCCCTGTTGATGTAGGGAATTCATCAAATGCCTACACATATTTGGTGCCTCAAATGTTAGACCTGTTTCTGGGTATACTTGACCTGTCAATTGCAAAAATGTCACAGATTTTCCCCTATCAGCTCTAGTTTTTGAGATACAGAACATATCCCAATACGTCATCTGTTCACACATAGAAGAGCATGATAACCATCAAAGAAACTAGAGCTGATGCAGTCTATCTAATGCAGTTTTCTGAATCAGCACCTCAAATAACTTCAGGAACAGACACTCAAATTTTTGTTGTTGTTGGGTTGTGTTATTATTTTAATCTCTGCCTGGTGCTGGAAGGACAACAAGGAGGGGACCAGCCTAGTGTCTCACAGGATGGACTTCCACGGACTGAGAGAAGATGAAAGACTGTGGTGGGATCATAATTTCCAAATTACTAGGATGTTCAATCTACCCTGGGTTTTTTTTAACCAAAGGAGCTATCCAGGGTTCTGAATGCCATCCCCAAAACAGGTTAAATATTGGATACTGTATTGGATAAGTTGGACTAAAATGTAGAGTTATTACACTGTTTCATCATCATAGAAGCCAACATCCACCACTAAGGCAATCAACATCTGGAAGGTCATATACTTCCTACTCCCGGCTCAAAGTAAAGCCTGGTCTATTACCAGCTGGAAGAATCCAGCAGTGATGAACTGAAAGATGCTGATGAGAAGGATACTGTTTCTGAAGGGAGGACACCAGTATACTGGAGAGAGAAGAAGTTTTAGCCAGTCCAATGTTAATTTTGTGTTTGCATCAAGACATTTAAGATCTGATAAAATTAAATACTACTACTACTACTACTACTACTACTAATAATAATAATAATAATAATTTATTTCTAACCCAAGTCCTTCTCCCCAGAGGGACTCAGGGCGGCTTACACATCCCTACCCATGATGTAAAATTATTCATCTCACTCATCTTCTCTGAGGTCACTAGTCCCTTCTGCAA